>NW_012267235.1:13314553-13321551 GCF_000151885.1 Dipodomys ordii | reverse complement strand
ATGTGGTGCTGAGGAATCGAACCCAGGGCCTCATGCTTGCAAGGCATGCACTCTACCACTGAGCTACCTTCCCAGCCCAAGACTCCCAATTCTGAACTGTTATCTGAACTGTTATCGTAATAGATGATGGGGGAATTTTCATCCAGTTCCAAGAACTCTACAAGTGGCAAGTGATGGATGTTAGGAAAGAGGAGAAGAAAGGAAAGAAAGAACAGGCTAAACTCAATCTTAACAGGCTAGGACTGTTCATTCCCAGCAAGGGACACAGACCTTCCCATGGGTTTAGAGGTTTATATAAGGAGATGGGCTCAGGAATGGGGTTTTATGGTGTCTAGCAGGAAGGCAGAGGTTAGTGAAAAAGCCACTAGGTCAAGGGAGGTGGAGGGCTCAGGATGGAATATTTACAGGCAGGCTTAGATGGATTGCCCTGCCAGTGTCTAGACAGTCTATACTTATGGCCTGCCTGGTATCTGTATGAACCTAGCTAGGGAAGCAGGGTTGGAGTCAGTAGAGGACTTCGTTTGATCTGCAGTTGTGTTATGGGTTGTTAAAGCACTATAGGGGTGATATTTTCTTAATTGCAGGTGTGTCATGAGTTGTGTTGCTCCAGAGAATACTTGCCCTTGGTTGTCCTAGTTTGTTCTCCCTAGATAGCTTGCTTCAGCAAAACAGGCTAGTCCCCATGCCATGTGCCATCTGCCTTGATGTGGTTCTTGTTTTTAGAAGCTTTGTAATCACAGTATTCAGCACTGCAGATTCTTTTGAGACGCTAGTCCACTTGCCATTGTCAGCTTTCTAATAAAGACTCCCAATTCGACCTCTTCAAGTGTGACTTCTCTGTATCTCCACTGATCGAATTCCTGTACAACAGCGGAACCAGGACCTGCTCCGTAAGTTTACACAAGAAGTTCTTAGAACCAGGGGTAAGTCCCTTCACCCCTGCCCCCCGGCTCACCATGTCTTGTGTCTCCTGACTCTTCTGCTGGTCACCACGCCGTCCCTCTTCAACTTTCCATTAAAATTGGTCTGGTCTATTGACATTGTTTTCTGCTCGTTATTCTAATACCCTCTGTTAGGTTTATTAAGTAGCCGATGAATGAGAACACCACACTGTTTTCAGGCAGGAGAATTTATTTTCCAAACATTCTGCCCCACCATGCGGGGTAGAGCCACATGGCCCAAGGGGGCCCACTGGTGGGCCCAGGTTTATCTAGGGCTGGGGTAGAGAGAAGGTGGGGCCACACCAGATGAGGATATGACCTCAGAGAAGGGAGAAGTAACTGCCTCCAGGTAGGCCAGTTACCTAGGTAACCCAGGTACTGGGTGGAGATGTAGACAGGAGGGGAGAGTCTGCATGGCCCTTCCTGAGTCGACCTACCACCCCCTTAACTCAGTTTCCTAGACTATTATACAAATTTTAACTCTTTGTAGATGCAGAGATGCATTTAATGGTGGCGGGGGAGGGGCAAAGGGGACAGGGGAGAGACACAGATACACAAAAAGAATGATTTCTTCTTCTTTTACAGTGTGCCCTCAGAAAGATTCCAGCTGGTGTGAACTTTCTGCAGAGCTTGATTATGCTAAGATGGATATGTCATCAGCAGCAGCTAACACTCTGGTCTTTCAGGGTACACAGGAACAAGAAAAGATTGTGATGCTGGAACCAAATGAAGATCAGTCTTGGGAGTATGAAACCAGGCTACCTGGGAACCCCTCTACCAGTCAGGAAGTCTTTCGCCAGCGCTTTATAGGCAGCTCTGCTACCAGGAGCCTCCAGGTCCCGGGGAGGCCCTGAGCCAGCTGTGGGTACTCTGTTGTGATTGGCTGAGGCCAGAGAGACACACCAAGGAGCAGATCCTGGAGCTACTGGTGCTAGAACAATTCCTTGCCATCCTGCCCGAGGATCTGCAGTCCTGGGTGCAGGAACATCACCCTAAGAGTGGATAGGAGGCTGTGACTGCGCTGGAGGACTTAAAGAAAGGACTTGAACCAGGTCGGCAGGTGGGGAAGGGGCATTGGATCTGTGGTGGGAGCCAGATCAACGAGCTGCAGGCTGGACAGAGGGGCAACAATAGAGGGAGTTGCCAAGGTAGAACAGTTAGTATGTGTTTCTGTCTCTGTCTTTTCTGCCCCATGAATGAGAAAGAGGCTCCCTAAAGTCTCCTTGGAAACTTCAGTCCTGATCACCTGCTGGTTCCATGAACCTATCCGGAAAGCACCATTGGAGAATGCACCAAACATCCAGCTGCAACCGGAGGAAACTCAGCTCAAGTGTGAAACTCAGGAGACACCAACTGATCCAACGGAAGTGTGAATCTCAGGAGCCAGAGCCTTCCCTGAAGAGTGGTGAGCCGCAGGGCTAGGTAGGAAGGGAGAGGGGCTCTAGAGGGCACAATGTTTAATACCTTATCAAGGACACAATGTAGGTGTTTGAATGTTTGCTCTGATCATCATGGCCTTACTATTCTTACCTTTTAAAGACTTAGCCTGTCTCATTACCCATAAAATTAGGAATAACTAACCTATCTTGGTGTAGCCTGTGATAGAGTACTTAACATACAAGAAGCCCTGGAGTCAATCTCCCACACCACAAAATAAAAATAAATAGCCCAACTTACCTAAAGTAGCTCTGTGGATTACGTTGACTATAAAGGCTACCTAGTGTTTCTTAGCTTTAAAAGGAGCACTAAGCCGGCACCGGTGGCTCATGCCTATAATCCTAGCTACTCAGAAGTGAGAGCTGAGGATCAAGGTTCAAAGCCAGCCCAGGCAGGAAAGGCCATGGGACTCTTATCTCCAATAAACCACTCATAAAACTAGAAGTGATACTGTGGCTCAAGTGGTAGAGTGCTAGCTTTGAGCTGAAGAACTGAGGGACAGTGCCCAGGCCCAGAGTTCAAGCCAACAACAACAACAAAAAAAGGATCAATAGGCTTGAACAAAAGAGCCCTGAGTTCAAGCCCCAAGACCAACTATATAAATGAATGACTAAATAAAAGGAACTCTAAAGCTGAACCACAAAATATTCCATTTACTTCCTGTTTCATTTCTGCTGTTCTTGGTATTTTTTTTTCTTTCACAACTGGGGCTTGAGCTCAGGACTCGCTTGGCTTTTTGGGGGGGTCCAGTCGTGGGGCCTGAACTCTGGGCCTGGGCGCTGTCCCTCAGCTCTTCAGCTCAAGGCTAGCGCTCTACCACTTGAGCCACAGCGCCACTTCCGGCTTTTTTTTTCTTTTTGCTTATGTGGTGCTGAGGAATCGAACCCAGGGCCTCATGCATGCAAGGCAAATGCTCTACCACTGAGCCACCTTCCCAGTCCTCACTTGGCTTTTTGTTCAAGGCTGACACTCTACCACTTGAGCCACAGCTCCATTCAGTTCAACTGTTCTTGACATCTAGTTCTACTGACCACCCTTGGGATCCTTTATCTTTTACCTTCCTTATGATTTCCCAAACACGCTTTTTTTTTCTTCTTGTTTTTAATGTTTGTTTTTTTATATGCTTTTATTAAGGTGTTGTACAGAAGGGTTACATTTCACAACCAAGCATACGTTGACAATCCATACACTTCTAAGGGTGAGACCTCCCCCACTCCCATCCTCACCCATACCTACCCCCTACGCCCACCCCCATCTAAAGGCCTCACTTGAAACTCTCATGTCTACACTTCTAACCTTCAGATTCACTGCAGAGCTGCATACACTTTTCACAAACATCTCCCTTCTCAAAATAAACACTAGACTTACTCCCTCAGGAATGAACTGGCCCCACTGAACTCTGTCATGTTTGTTGCTAATCAAGAAGATTCTAGTTAACCTTTAGTCTTGCACCACATCATCAAATAGAAGCATTTGAACACGCAAATTCCTGTTATGACAAAATTGGAAAAAGCTAGAAGTAGAGATTAATATCAGTCTGTTCCCAACGTTTATTTTACCTCCCAACTCTTCTTCCTTTCTAGCCTCTTTCCTGTCTCCTGTTTAGTAAACCTCTATTTGCTTTCTCACACTGATGCTTCACTTTTTTTAAATTAACCTTGGTATATTTTAGGTAGGGTCTTGTTTTCACTACCTGAGCAGCCTCGACAATCCTCTTACCAGTGCCTCCTATTGTAGCTGGGATGGCAGGTGTGAGCCACCATGACCCGCACTTTTTTTGTTGTTGAGATGAGGTCTCCCTAACTTTTTTCCTGGACTGGCCTAAACCGCAGTCTTTCCCATCTCTGCCTCCCAAATAGCTTGGAGTTCAGATGTGTGCCATCACACCCAACACTATATATATCCTATTTCAGATATGTTTTTTTGGTTGCATAAAAGCCACCTAAACTGTATTTTTAAAATCAAATACTTTTTAATTACCCTAAAGGAATTGCCTTTTATTCTCCTTAGGCTGCAGGGAATGTTAAAAAGTAAGCAAACTGTACACTTCAGAGGCAAAGCATTCTTAATTTTTAAGGAGGAAGTCAAAGGGCAAGGCAGAGAGTACCAAGCAGATTGAGGGGGTGGGGAGTGGTGCAGGGAAGCAGTAGCTGAATCTTCAAGGAGACAGCTGTGTCAGGATTCTCTTCAGTGGCTGAAGGAAGATGAATTAGGAGAGGTGAAAATCACAGAGCCATGAAGGGTGGAGTCTTTCTGCTTTTAGGATCATCTCCAACCTTAACTCTTCTTGCTTATTTTTTCCCTTCCTTGCCAACATCAGTTGACCACTCACCAGTTTCTCTTCTCTCTCTGTCTCTCTCCTCACCCTCTCTCTCTCACCCCTTCATCTCTCTCCTTTTCTCTTCCCCCCCCTTCTTTTCTCCTTCTCTCTTTGTGTGGTACTGGGACTTTCTCAGCATTTTATTCACAGCCAGAGCTCTACCACTTAAGCCATACCTTTGCTTCCAGCTTTTCGCTGATTAACTAGATTTGTCTGCCCAGACTGGCTTTAAACTTCAACCTCAGACCTCAGCCTCCTGAGTAGCAAGGATTACAGATGTGAGTCACTGACACCCCCATCCTTTTTTCTCTTATTTAAGAGAAGTTGAAAAGAATCTTGCTTTGAAATTATTTTTCAAATGATACTTTTTTAGTGTTCCATTCTGGAAAGACTAGATGGAGGGAGCAGGGAACAGATTAGTGGAGGAAAGGAAAAAGAACTCCTCAAGCAGGGGCTGGTGGCTCACGCCTGTAATCCTAGCTACTCAGGATCTGCTGGTTGTGGTTCAAAACCAACCCATGAAAGTCCGTGAGACTCTTATCTCCAATTAACCACCAGAAAACTGGAATTGGAGCTGTGGTTCAAAGTGGTAGAGCCCTAACCTTGAGAAAAATGAGCTCAAAGACAATGCCCAGGCCCCTGAGTGCAAGCCCTACAATTGATAAAAAGACCACCACTGGTCAATATTCTTCCAGTCTTTGTTATATGTAAAACCAATATTTTAAGCTCTTATTCCAGAAGCGTCCATTCTAATCCAAATGTCATTTTGCTATATGGCCAGAACAGGTATACTGCAGTTTTCCATCAGTTGTTACAGTGGATGGCCCAGAACCCAAAGAAGCAGGATTATTGCCACAGCCACCAGTTACAAAAGTAGAATCACAGGTGCTCTCAGAAATACTTGCCACTGACATCTCAACAGTTAAAGTTACCTGGGAAATAGAGACCACCTTAAAACAACAGCAGAGAAGTACCAGAGCAGAGAGACCAAAGCGGTCCTCTGCTCAGAGAGAAAGTTCCAGACTGATGGTGGTCACGCCTAAGAAAACTCTCATGGGGAATAAAGACTATGAAGGCAGTAAATGTGGGGAAGCCTTCATTTATAGCTCTCTTCTTGCAGTCTACCAGAGAATCCAGTCTGGAGAGAAACCCTTTCAGTGCAGTGACTGTGGGAAAACTTTCCATCACAGATCAAACTTCATCCAGCACCAGAGAATTCATACAGGAGAGAAACCCTATAAATGTAAGGAATGTGGGAAGGCCTTCAGGTTGGGTACCCATCTTGTTAAACACTGGAGGACTCATTCAGGAGAGAAACCCTACAGGTGTGGTGAGTGTGGGAAGGCCTTCAGCCAAAGCTGGTATCTAAGTCAGCATCTGAATGTTCACAGTGGAGAGAAGCCTTTTCGATATAGAGAATGTGGCAAGGCTTACCAGTGGAATTCAATGCTTTTGAGACATCGCAGAGTTCATGCTAGCAGAGAGTTTCCGCAATGTGCTGAAGATGGCAGAGCCTCCAGACAGACTTGTACTTTTGTCTAGGCATCTTAAGGCTTTTCCGGTCTTTCTGGATTAGGAAAAACTGTTTATATAGTCCTACCTGTGTATTGTCTCACTTTATGTTCTTTGATTAACATGAATGTGTCCATTAGGATGCCTTTGGCTGTATATGATAGCTACATTGTGCCGTTTCCCCTTATTGAAGTCACCTTGGACAGGTTCTGCACTGTACAGCAATAATGTAAGGACAGGGATGTACACTTGAGAATCCTTGCCCTGCCCCAGAGAAACTGCTTAGTGACAGTTACTAGCATTTTTTGTGGATGGCTCTTTGGTCCTGGCCTTTGCTTAGACCCATGGAAATATGTCTTCTTAGGCAACGTCACATCTGCAAATGTCCAGGCAGGACACAGAAATGACTCCTGTAATCAGAACAAGGAATGTTTAATATAAGTGATATTAACAAGTAACTGGATTATCTGGTAGGCAATCTCTGAGGAATATAGGAATACTTCAATGCTGGTAGCTCACACACCTATAATCCTAGCTACTCAGGAGGCTGAGATCTGAATATCAAGGTTCAAGGCCAGCACAGGTAGGAAAATCCATAGTTTTTACCTCCAATTAAGCACCAAAAAAGCTAGAAGTGGCGCTGTGGCTGAAGCGGTAGGGTGCTAGCCTTGAGCAAAAGAAGCTCAGGGATAGCCGGGCACTGGTGGCTCACGCCTGTAATCCTAGCTACTCAGGAGGCTGAGATCTGAGGATCGCGGTTCAAAGCCAGCCCGGGCAGGAGAGACTGT
>NW_012267235.1:13302153-13309798 GCF_000151885.1 Dipodomys ordii | reverse complement strand
TCTACCACTGAGCCACCTTCCCAGCCCGCCGGTAGTAATTTTTAAAAAGGAAAAAAAGACCTTGCAGACCACATATTCAGAAAGAAAGAAAAGAGTGAGATCTATAAGATGGCAATGGAGACCAGGTTGGGCAGAAAAGGTCCTAGACTCCAGCTGTAAAATAACCAGCCAAAAGCAGGGTTGGAGGCATGGTCCTAGTGGTAAAGGCAGACTGGGAAGTACATAGGTCCTGAGTTGAAACCCCTGTACAGCAATAAATTAATAAATAGCAATTAGCAGCACACCTAAAATCTCAGTAATGGATGATAATTTTTTTAACTGGTCCATCCAGACTGAGAATATCTTACATGATCACGAAATGAAGGAAAAATAAACACAGGCGTACCCAATAGGCGTCCTGTTTGGAAAGATGATCTTACTAGGTGAAAACCACCCCCTGGTTCAATTTTTAACAGCAAAACGGAAGGGAAGCTAAATGCAGAGAATTGGGTGGATAGGCTGGGTATCTGGAAATAAAAGAGCTGAGATGGCTGAGTCCTGAGAAATGATGGCAAATTAGTCATCCTTAGCAGTTTGGCCAAGGGCCCTGTGAAAACAAAATGTCTAATGGAATGTATAACTCTTCTCCACTGGTTTTGAGGTAGATTCCTGGCACAAGCTCACTAGGAATTTGATAAATAGTCCAGGCTGGTCTCAAACTTGAAATATTGTTGCCTCTACCACATTAATGCTGAGATTACAGGTGTAAGCTACTGTGCTGGGCTTCTCTTCCCCATGTTCTACACTTCAGTAAAGTCTTTTCTGCTCACAAAGTGTTTTGAGTAGATTGGGTCAGGGGGGTGACCAAAGATGTGCTGAAGGCTTGGGGGTTTTTTTGTTTTGTTTTTGTCGGTCGTGGGGATTGAACTCTGGGCCTGGGCGCTGTCCCTCAGCTCTTCAGCTCAAGGCAAGCGCTCTACCCCTGGAGCCACAGCGCCACTTCCGGTTTTCTAGTGGTTTATTGGAGATAAGAGTCTCATGGACTTTCCTGCCCCGGCTGGCTTTGAACCGTGATCCTCAGATCTCAGCCTCCTCAATAGCTAGGATTACAGGTGTGAGCACTGGTGCCCAGCTAAGGTTTTGTTTTTAACAAGTTCACTTCACTTTTTTGTGGTTTTTCAAATATATTAAGTGTACAAATAAAGGGCTTTTATTAGTTTCTGAGTTCTGTATTAGGACTGGTAGGGATGAATAAAATGTGTGAGCACAGCCAGGCACTGGTGGCTCATACCTGTAATCCTAGTTACTCAAGAGGCTGAGATCTGAGGGATGTAGTTGAGTTTGTGACTCTTATCTCTGATTAACCACCAAAAAAATGGGAAGTGGCACTATGACTCAAAGTGGTAGAGCCTTAAGCACAAAAGCTCAGGGTTAGCACCCAGGCCCCAAATTTAAGACCCACAACCAACAACAACAAAGTGTGAACACCAAAATCAAAAGTGAAATACATGCCATGAGGTTTCATGGGCAAAAGATGCTCTGGATACTATTCAACGTGAGCAACAAAAAAGAGGAATGAATGCATACTGCATTTGTAATCACCCCAAAGGAAGAGGTAAGTCAACCAACTCTAAGAGTTTGTTAGCACCAAAAATAGCTGAAAGGGTTTAAAATGTGCAACCAATTGACTGCACAGTCCTTCCAAGCAAACATAGGTAACTGGGGAGACACCTAAATTGGAGAGAGAATAAACCCATTTAATGGAATTTGGTTGGACAGTCCCCAAGAATATGATTCCCCACCCCTCCCCCAAGCTTTGGCCAGGTCTAGGGCTTAAACACAAGGCCTGAGCACTGTCCCTGAGCTTCTTTTGCTCAAGACTAGCACTCTACCACTTGAGTCACAGCACCACTTCTGGCTTTTTCTGTTTATGTGGTACTGAGGAATCAAACCCAGGGCTTAATGCAAGGTAGGCAAGCACTCTACCACTGAGTCACATGCCCAGCGGCAAGGACATGATTTAAATTCATTATACTCAAATCCATGTACTAATTGACAACAAAAGGCTGGAAAGGCGCTGGGCACCAGTGACTCATGTCTGTAATCCTAGATATTCAGGAGACTGAGGACCAAGGTTCAAAGTCAGCCCAAACAGACAGTCCAAGGGGCTCCATTAACCAGCAAAAACTCAGGCTGAAGCCATGGCTCAAGTAGCAGTGCTCCAGCTATGAGTAAGCAAGCCATGCAAAAATTTGAAGCTCTGGAACAGGCAATAAATAAATGTGCAAAGAATTTCATATAAGGCAGTACTGAATCAGCCTACCCCACCAAATGCATAGTGGCGAAATGGACTGGCATTGGAATGGTGACTCTAGAATCTACTAGATATGTGATCATTGGCAAATTATTTAATATTGCCTGCCTCTTGCTCCACCTATTTAACTTGGGGTAATACCCACATTACTGATGGTAACTGTACAGTGCTGTAAATTAATAACAAACAAATCACTCAAGTGAACATTTAAAACTGGTCGATTTTATGATATGTAAATTATCTCAAAACTTTTTTTAAAAACAGTACTCACATCAACAAATGCTGCGAAAACAAATGTAAACTGTCAGTTGTGCCAGGCACACAGTAAATAATCAATAAATATTAGTAATTATTAATAGTGTTGATATTAATAAAAACATTACTGATAGCAACTGTGCAATGCTGTAAATTAACAACAAACAAATCACTCAACTAAACATTTAAAATGTCTATTTTATGATATGTAAATTATCTCAATAAAGATTTCTTTAAAAAACTACTCACAACAAATGCTGTGAAAACAAATGTAAACTGTCAGTTGTGCCAGACACACAGGAAATAATCAATAAATATTAGTAATTAATAGTGTTAAGGTTAATAAAAATAGAACAATGAAAATATATAAAGTTAGCGTTTTTAAAAAGGACTTACTGGGCTGGGTGAAACATGAGTTCAACTGCTTTCATGTTAGATGAGACCATACGGTGGCCAGCGGTGGAGGGCCCCACTCACTGTAGCACTCCCACACCACACACACACACACACACCAGGCCTGCTAGAGTCCCACCAGTGCAATCCCTACCACCACCCTCCTTCTCAAAGATGGAAACCTGAGAAATGGAGGCTGTTTCCTTTAGGAAGGACTAACCCACAGAACAGAGACCATGGAGGCGTATTGAACAGGTCACATGAGACTGTCACATCTTGGTCTACCAGCCAGGGTCCCAGCGGTGAGCTTAAGTGCTTTGGCAAGGCTTTGTTAGTCAGGTGAACCAGCTCATCACCATGGCCAGGGACCTGGCAGATGTGAAGCTGCTCTGTCCTCTGCTACTTTCACACGAGATCTCCATGCAGTCATTGGCACTGGGACCACAAGTAGATCCTGCAGAATTCTTGGGAACAGTCTGCCTGAGCAGCCCAGAGGTAGGGATAGTGGCTTTAGAACCTTTTCTACCTCGTGTTTTATCTATCAGGCAAAGAGATAATTGGCCCTTCTGGACTCTACAGATTTAACTTACAATCCTATAAACTGCTGGCCAATTTCTTCATGACACCCTCTTCAGATGGATGGAAAGCCTTGCAGGGATGAGCTATGAGATGATCCATGCGTCCTGCTCTTCCATTAATGCTGCCATCCTTTTTGTTGTTGTGCTGGTTCTTTTACTTTGTCCACTCAAGGCTGAGGCTCTGCCACTTAGGCCACAGCTCCACGTTCAGCTTTTTGGTGGTTAGAGACTTTCGTGCTCAAGTTGGCTTTGAACTCCCAATCCTTAGAACGCCCAGCCTCCTGAGTAGCTAGGATTATAGGCGTGTGCCGCTAGTGGCCATCTTTAAGGCAACTTTCCAGCAGCTGGAAGATTATGAAGTTAACAAAAGCTTACTAAATTCCTCCAAAAATAAACAAATGGACAGGAGAATGAGGTGGACACTCTAGGTCTGACCTCAGTAGGTACCATCCAATGAGCCAACTTCCTAATTCTTTGGAGGCGGAAAAGCCTGTCTCCCTCTCCCCCCACTTCTCACAAAGCTCAACAATTCAGCTAGACGGCAGATACACACCCCTAGGGTTACAAGATCCATGAAGACAGGGCAGAGGAAGGGGAGGAAAGAGGGACAGTGGGGAATTAAGGCCTGAAACAACTTTCGTGATTTAACTCAGTATGTTGAAACCTCTCAGTTAATAAAAGTGCCTTATTTTTTCAACCAACTATGAAAACAATGGTGAAAAGACAGTTTTTTTCTGTCCATTCGGGTGATCTGAAGACAGACCTGAACTAAGTCTGACTTCCGACTCTCCACCGCACCTTTCCAGTTTTCTAGATCACTCCATACAGTGAACACTCTGGTGCCGAAGGAGGTGAGAACTCCGGCTAAAGGTCTTTTGACACTCTTGACACTCGTAAGGCTTCTCACCAGTGTGAATTCTCTGATGTATGATAAGCTGGGAATGCTGGCTGAATGTTTTCTCACACTCAGTACATTCATAAGGTTTCTCTCCAACATGGATTTTCTGATGGAGCAGCAGCTCAGAATGATCCCAAAAGGTTCTTGCACACTCATTACACTGATGAGGTTTCTCTCCGGTATGAATGCGCTGGTGGACGATGAGGTGGGAGGTGCGTCTGAAAGCCTTCCCGCACTCGAAGCACTCATAGGGCTTCTCTCCTGTGTGAATTCTCTCATGTCGAAGCAGTTCCGAGTTCCCCCTGAAGGCCTTCCCACATTCTTTACACACATAGGGCTTCTCACCAGTATGGATTCGAATATGTCTAATAATCTCCGAGTTCTGGCCAAAAGTTTTCCCACACTCATTGCATTCATAGGGTTTGTCCCCTGTATGGATTCTTTGATGGCGGATAAGCTCAGAACTCTGCCCAAAGCCTTTCCCACATTCATTGCACAGGTACGGTTTTTCTCCAGTGTGAATCTTCTGATGTCGAATGAGGCCTGAGCTATGCTTGAAGGCTTTGCCACACTCGTGGCACTCATGATATCTTTCTTCGGTATGAATTCTTTGATGCTGAATAAGCTGAGAGCTAACCCTAAAGGTCTTCCCACATTCATTGCACTCGTAAGGCTTCTCTCCAGTGTGGATTCTCTGGTGGAGAATCAGGGCTGAGTTCTGACTGAAGGCTTTACCACATTCTTCACACTTATAGGGTCTCTCTCCCGTATGAATTCTATGATGGTGGATGAGATGTGAACTCTGGATGAAGGCCTTCCCGCATTCATTACAAGCAAACGGCTTCTCGCCAGCATGAATTCTCAGGTGTCTTCGAAGGCTGGAGTTCGTTCCAAATGGCTTCCCACACTCTTTGCACTCGAAGGGTTTCTCTCCACTGTGAACTCTCATATGCTGGATGAGATGGGAGTTCTGATTAAAGGCTTTTCCACATTCTTTACAGGTGTGTGGCTTTTCTCCCACAGAAGTCCTTAGTGTTTCATTAAGTTCTAGACTACTCTCTGTGAAGTTTTGACTGGAGGCAGCAAATGTACCAACCCTCTCTGCTGTAGAACTTTCTTGATGTGCCACAAGACTCGGGATGGGGCTACAGACTGTCTCCCTCTTGCTGTTCTCTGGCTCTTTCTCCCTCGAGGGAGATGACTGAAAGACAACTAGCTCTGATGTTAAATCTCTCTGTTGGGGAGACATGTGCTCTATAATCTCTTGTGAGGACTCCCTCAAATGCCTCGCCAACATGTCATCCTCACAGGATGTTTTAAACTTGTGACCTTGGTAAGCCACTTTTGCAAATTTCTCTAGTGGTGGCCTGTGTGACTCAGTTTCGTCGGAGATTTCTTCCTTGGGAATCACCTTTCTCTCAGTCCCCATCTCACAATCTGAAATGAGAAAAGAGTCAGTACATGAAATGGCTGTATCCTATCTAATTAGCCAGAGCAGTACTTGCTTGGACGCGTTGCTGGAGAAACTCAAAGACAGTCCTGGCATCTGGTACAATGAATGACAGGAAGGAGCTGGAGCAGACAGCATGGTGGACATGCTAGAGGGCAGATGCTGACTGAAAAGGGGAAAATTATCAGAGGCAGAGATTTAAAGACAGCAAGAGGAAATGGATGATAAAGAGATGCTGCTAAAAGTTCCATAACTTTTAGGAGTCAGTTGGGGTAGAATTGGATGTTGCTAATATCACAAAACATTTAGGTAAATGATGGCAATACTGAGAGATGAATATATGGAAAAAGGGCGAGAGAAGGAACAAAAATGACAAAAATGAATTAAAGTCCTCAGATCTCAGCCTCCTGAGTAGCTAGGATTACATCTTTTGAGTTTACACATAAAGTACCCACAAAATGAATAGTAAAAAGATGGGCACCAGTGGCTCACACCTGTAATCCTAGCTGCTCAGGAGGCTGAGAGCTGGGAATCGAGGCTCGAAGCCAGCACAGGCAGACAAAACTGTGAGACTCTTATCTTCAATTAAACAGCTAAATGCTGGAAATGAGGTGTGGTAGAATGCCAGTCTTGAGTGGAAAAAGCTAATAAATAAAGAGTACAAAGCCCTGAGTTCAAGCCCCAGGACCAGCAAAAAAAAGAACAAAAGTAATAATAAAAAAGTAATGAGAATTTATTCTTAGTCTAGTTCTGTGATTTTTTCACTAGCTCTGTGGACCAGGGCACTATATATAGTTGTTACTCATTCAAAATGTGACTCTAATTAATTTCCTACATTTTAATAAAGTCAGAGTCTGGCTTTTATTTTCTCCAGATGGCTTCTAAATTTTATCAGTACAATCGACTAAATAATTCTCTTTCCTACTGATTTTAAGTAGCAGGGTGCCGGTGAATCACACCTGTAATCCTAGCTACTCAGGAGGCTGAGATCTGAGGACTTTAATTCAAAACTAGCCTCAGTAAGAAAGTCCATGAGGTTCTTATCTTCAATTAATCACAAGAAAAAGCCAGTTGCCAACCCAACGTGTATTCTTGCCCCATCTTCTTACAACAAAATAATGAATTAATCTGGAGTGGCAATGAGCCTAGCTACAAAATAATACAGAACTCAACTTCCTTTGCAGCTGGGTTTGACCATGTGACCAAATGGCGGCCAATGAGAGAGAGAGATACAAATAAAAGTATACTGAATACTGGGAAGGCTCAGAGCAGGAAAGGATGCATTTCTTCCCTCTTTCCCTGTTGTTTCTTGGGCACAGTGTGATTGACAGCTGGAATACCATCTTGGATCATGAGTACACAAATACTCTAGGATCAGGAGTCAGAGCTAGAGGAACCAGGGCTCCTGGTGACTTCCTGCCTCCACGTTTCTCTTAGAAGGAAAAAAAAGAAAAAAAGCTTTTGCTTTGTTGAAACCATTATGGGTTAGTTTGTTGTTATTGTTTTGCTTTGTATTAAGGCAAACTGATTCCTAATACAACTTTCCTGGGAATTCAGCTGTCCACAACAAATGATGGGGAAATATGCCTGACCTTTTACTCAGGATGCAAGCAACCTAAAGTGACTCTTTGATTAGATTGGTGTCTTTGCAAACCACAGCAACACTGAGGAATATAATAATTCCACAAATAACAGTATTAGCTGTGGAAGAGGAAAGTCATGGCGAGGATGGGCAGGGATGGACTTCATTTAGTCAGTGCTAAACATGGTATGGTTTG
>NW_012267235.1:13301437-13302103 GCF_000151885.1 Dipodomys ordii | reverse complement strand
GTTCAAGCCCCAGTATCAGCATACCAAAAACTAAAAACAAAAATGTTATGTAATGTTGGAATGGGAAATAACTACTATTTCTAGGATTCAGAAGTATTTGAAGAAGCACTTAGAAGTTTCTTTACAATTCTGACTTCACTGGAACAGGTGTGGCTGATACAGAGGTAAGTTACAACTAGTCTATAAGGCTTGAAAGAGTCCATTCTGCCACCTCTCTTCCTAAATCTTCAGAGAAAATAGGAATATTTCACACTGGGAAAGTCAGCCAGCAAATCAGAGATTTTGTTGTTGCTTTTGAACAAGTTAAATGTTTACCAACACAGGCGATGGCTTACTGGGTAGTGATGCTCACTGCGGTACAAATGGGCCAAGACTAATCATTAGGAAACCTCTAGTGGAGGTGCCAGGAAGACTTGCTGGAAGGTGGATGCACTGGGTCTCACAGCTGTGCTGTCAGAACAAGATGGAAAGAAATAGAACCAGAAGCAGCCCCTCTCCCTTCGCCTTGTCCCTGTAGTGTCCTTTACTAACAAAGGGCAAATGTCCACAGCCCTAGCTCCAGTATCATAATGCAGGACAAGGGCTGGGAAGGTGGCTCAGTGGTAGAGCGCTTGCCTTGCATGCATGAGGCCCACTAAGCCGGCACCGGTGGCTCATGCCTATAAT
>NW_012267235.1:13299192-13300986 GCF_000151885.1 Dipodomys ordii | reverse complement strand
TTTTTTCTTTTTGCTTATGTGGTGCTGAGGAATTGAACCCAGGGCCTCATGCATGCAAGGCAAGCACTCTACCACTGAGCCACCTTCCCAGCCCCCTGTTTTACTTTTTTGTCGGTCATGAGGCTTGAACTCTGGGCCTGGGCACTGTCCTTCAGCTCAACGCAAGCGCTCTACCACTTGAGACACAGCACCACTTCTGGTTTTCTGGTAGTTTATTGGAGGTGAGTCTCACAGACTTTCCTGCCTGGGCTGGCTTTGAACAGTGATCCTCAGATCTCAGCCTCCCGAGTAGGTAGGATTACAGGCATGAGCCACCAGCACCTGGCTTACATGTTTTATGTATTAAATTGTTTTAAATATGTAAGAGTCCAGGCACTGATCATTCACTCTGTAATCCTAGCTTCTCAAGAGACTGAGATCTGGAAAGTTAGAATGAACTTGTGACTTAGAAATTATGTAATCACTTAATCACAATCAAAAAAAAAAAGAACTTCGGGGAAGGGAGGGAGTGAGGGGATGGTGGGGGAAAACAATGGAGGGGCTAACAATGTTCAAGAGGAAGTGTACTCATTACCTCACTCATGTAACTGTAACCCTTTGTATAGTATCTTTACAATGAAAAAAATAAAATAAAAAAAAAAGAGACTGAGATCTGAGAATCAAGGTCCAAAGCCATCCAGGGCAGGAAAGCCCATGAAATTCTCATCCAATTAACTACCAAAAAAGCTGTGACTCAAATAGTAGAGCACTAGCCTTGAGCAAAAAAAGCTCAGTAATAGCACCCAAACCCTGAGTTCAAGCCCCAAAATAGCACAAATGTGTGTGTGTGTGTGTGTGTTGTGCGTGTACATGCAAGAGCGTAAGTGGTCCTCAAAGCCTAAAATATTTGACATCTGTCCCCCCTTTTTTTTGTCTGTTATGGGGCTTCAACCCTGGGCCTGGGCACTGTCCCTCAGCTCTTCAGCTCAAAGGGAGCACTCCACCACTTGAGCCACAGCACCACTTCCGGTTTTTTCTGCTTATGTGGTGCTGAGGAATCAAATCCAGGGCTTCATGCATGTGAGGCAAGCGCCCTACCACTGAGCCACCTTCCCAGCCCCAACATCTAGCCCTTTACAAAAAGCTAAGCTCTGCTCTACTGGTTAGTTTGGCTTAACTTCACTAAGTATTTCAAGGTGCCCTGTGTTTTCTGTCTGTTCTTTGTTCCTCTAGGGATGTTTTTGTCTTCAAAGTTGGTCATTACCATACCCAAATTCAGCTCACAAGAATTGATAATATCAATAAGAACACATGACTTTCTTCCTGAAAATGTCATGGAAGGTAGTCCATTGCTTTGGTGAGAATTCAATTACATGGCCATATCTGTCTTCCAGAAAAGTCAGGAAACAGAAAACACCTGTAGCTACTTGCCCAATTAAAACTACTACTGTGTGCCAGGTCCTGGTGGCTCACTCCCATAATCCTAGCTACTTGGGAGGCTGAGATCTGAGGACTATAGTTCAAAGCAGCCCAAGCAGGAAAATCCATACTTATTTCCAATTAATCAGCAAAAAGCCAGAAGTGGAGCTGTGGCTCAAGTGGTAGAGTGCCAGCATTGAGTGGAAAAAGGGACAGCACCCAGGTCTGGAGTTCAAGCCCCAGGCTGGAGACACCAAAAGCAAACCCTACTTACTATAGCAGTGAAGGAGAAAACAATTATGGGAAGACAATCAGCAGTCTTAACATCTTTCCACTTCTGCAACCCAGTGTAGCTGGTTTAGATAAAGAAGAGTTCTGGTCCCTGAAGGCATAAAT
>NW_012267235.1:13283851-13287562 GCF_000151885.1 Dipodomys ordii | reverse complement strand
TTTTTATTAATAAGTTTTTTTAATAGTGAAAATACCTTACAGAGGGGTTACAATTACATGAGCAAGCATGTAATTTCTTATCAAGCATTGTTGCCTCCTCCTTTGTTTCCCCTTACCATCCATTCCCTGCCTCTTCCCCCACCCCCGACCCTCCAAGGTATGGTTTTAAAGCAAGAAGGAAGAAGTCTCTGGTCAGACAAGCATTTCAAGTAGATACACACTAATAACCACTTAGTTTCTGAACAAGACAGCTGAGGGTGTGACACTGAGAAATCAGCAGCTGAAGCAACCATCAAGATGTGATACAATCTAACCAGGGCATGAAGAGGAAACAGACTGGAGGCCAAGCTTTGCAAGATCTGGTGTGACTGTTTATAACACGTAAAGAAGAGGGAGGAGCCGATGATATCCAAGTCTTCCTGGGCCATGTCCCTCAGCTCTTCAACTCAAGTCTAGTGCTCTACCACTTGAGCCACAGTGCCACTTCCAGATTTTTCTGCTGAGGAATCAAACCCAGGGCCTTATGCACGCAAGGTAAGCACTCTACCACTGAGCCACCTTCCCAGCCTCAAATGTTTCTTATAGAATCAAAGAAAATACTTAAAAGGTAATGTTTTAGGCTTAAAAGTTTGATTGCAATTACAGATGGTTTGAGAGTTCCTGTTACTGATAATTTAGTTATGTATAAGTTCTTCCTTTATTATCTTAAAAGATCTACTTTAGCAATGGCTCCCATCTGTTTCATGTTCGTATTTTAGATTGCCACATCATAGAAAAGCAAAGAAAATTCCTGGTGAAGGCTAAGTTACAGTATGTATTTCATAACTGGTTACTTAAAGCTATGTCACTCCCAGCTATTAGTTGACACTTAAGTAAATCATATTCTGAATACTGTTTGTTCACCTTTCAGACTAGGTGATGCTGGACACGTCAGTGTAAATAACACTAACTAGGATCTTATAAGTGTATAACTGTCCTAAGCCCATCACTGTGGCACACTGTATAATGACTTATAGTTTGAGTATTTATCTTGTGGAAATATTAAAAAACGTATGCTTGTGTAAGTGAAAAATCACATTCTTTTTTTTTTTTTTTTGTCATGGGGCTTGAACTCTGGGCTTGGGCGCTGTCCTTGTGCTCTTCAGCTCAAGGCGAGCGCTCTACCACTTGAGCCACAGCGCCACTTCCCTTTTTTAAAAATATGTAAAGCTATTTTGTAGAGACTCAGTACTTTTCCAATGCACTGTTATATTAATGCATTAAAAATTGTAAAGTACCATGCTTAGAAATGAGAAAACTCCTTTTTGTGAGCCATCATAGTAAAAACAAAACAAAACACACCATAGTACAAAGCTGCTTTTGTTAAGTGTGTAGATGTCAAGATCAGAACATATCTATATTTAATATATGTGAACAGCTACTGTGACATTGAAAAGAAAGGATTGTGCAGAATCAAACTGCACTAAAGACCAATGGAAAGCATATAATTTAACTTGGATTTAGGCAGGAAGTGAAAGATGATGGGGAGTAAACTGCTCTGAAGAATTTTTCATGAAGATCTTAATACATATATGTACTGGTTTCATATGGTGAGAGCAGTAGCAACTTGAACCAAGTACTCTTGAGTAGATGAGGCAGAAGATCAGCATATTTGGCAATGCTTTCTTTGGTTTAAGAAAAACAAACCACCCCCACCTGGCACAAGTTGATGTTTTTTACAAGGGTGGTCCTCAGAAAAAAGGTATAGTAAAGAGAAAAGAAGTCACTTCTAATCTAAGAATTGCAGTTGGTACATACAGATTTGTGTGCTAATACTTAAGCCTCAGATTTGCTTTTCAGGATTTATAGTGCAAGGTACTAGTGCACACTTGTTAATATTTCATTACTACTTCTCTAGCACAGAACTAACATGTCACATTTAAAGACCTGTTGAGAAGGGACTTTTTAGAGATAACTTGGTAAGGATTTTTTTTTTTTTTTTGGTCAGTCATGGGCCTGGGCCTGGGCACTGTCCCTCAGCTCTTTAGCTCAAGGCTAGCACTCTACCTCTTGAGCCACAGTGCCACTTCCAGCTTTTTCTGTGGTACTGAGGAATGGAACCCAGGGCCTCATGCATGCAAAGCAAGCACTCTACCAGTGAACCACCTTCCCAGCCCCTATTAGAATACTTTTTAAGGACAAAACTTTGTTGAAAATGAATCATGTTGGGTTATTTGAAATTCTAAGTTTAATTGTGCTGCCCATATATGAAGATGAGACTGCTAATAACACCATCTATGGACATGCAGTTTGTTGTTTTCTTAGTAGTAAGAATGAATTCACAGTAACCCCAGTTCTCTTGCCTAATTTCTCTTTTGAAGCAAGTTGGGTTTAGGATTAGTCTGAATGTGGAGCAGATACTTGTTTTTCTGGGAAAAGCTAACAACAGGTCAGAAGAGGGATTAAACATATCCCAGGCCTTTAACCAAAAGAGCTAATTGCTCTAGCAATTATCTGGCTACTGTCACTGTTATCACCATAGCTGTAATGATTATTTCAAAGCTCATTCTTTCATATTTTCTAGCTTTCAGTCCTACCTAAGTATCAAGATTTGACTTGTAAATATGGTAGCTGTTTACTAAGGATATGTACTGCTCTTGCAAGGAAATAATGTCCAAACAAAGCTTTACTTATTTTTTTTAATATAAGCAGATTTCACTGTTTCATGGTGCTTATGTAATACATTTATCTTTTTAAAAGAATTATTTGTGCAAAAGTCAGGATTCCTTTATATTTGCGAGCTTCCTCGTCCCCTTTTCTAAGGTGCAATGGTTCCAGATCTACGGGGTAGTCCCAACTGACTAAAAACAAATCAATTTGGACATAATTCATTATTATAGGGTTCTTCATTTTAAAAGTTTTAAAACTGCAGCATTAAGTATAAACGAAAGTTACTGACAACAGGTACCTCCCTAACCTCCCCAAATGTATTACTCATTTATGAAGGATTCAAGTTAAGAGGTAACTCAAGCAGAATGCTGGTTTTGAATATAGATGAGGAAGCTACTAATAAACACTGGAAATACTAAGGGAAAAAAAAGTGGCGCTGTGGCTCAAAGTGGTAGAGCACTAGCCTTGAGAGTTCAAGCCCCAGGACCAAAAATAATCTTTATGATTAGAAATGAGAACACACTGGGCCAGATGTAGTGTCACATACCTATAATCCTAGCACTCAGGAAGCTGAGGAAGAAGGAGCTTCAATTTGAGGAACTTGCTATATAACATGGCCAGTCACAATAGAGAGACAGAGACAAAAACAGAGAAACAAAAAAAGAGAAAAATTAAATGAAAATATTTTAGATGTAAATATACAATTAAATGAGAGGATACAAATATTTTCATTTTGTGGGCTGGTGGAGCAAAGAAGGATTCCAGTGATTTTGTTACTTTATAGGAGATCTTACCTTACCCAAAATCTCCAGGAGTGTGCTCCAGTCAACTTAGCACAGACAGAGAAGTTCCTTCTCTCTTGCATGTGACTGGTTCACAAAGAGCAGGGATTTGGGAATTCCAGGTTCAGACGAGGACATCTGCCTTCAACAGGGTCACCATTTTGAGGATTTTTGCCAGGAGCATCTGGAACTACTCTCCTGCCATCCTGAGAGAATCACAGGATGACACTTCTGTACATGGTTGCCTGGACCTGCTGCTGCCATGTCAGAGCTAGAAAGA
>NW_012267235.1:13276846-13282980 GCF_000151885.1 Dipodomys ordii | reverse complement strand
AAAAGTCAAAGACCCCTATCTCAAAAAATAAAAAGCTGGTACCTGTCATCCCAGTTATGCAGGAAGTACAAATAGAAAGATCATGCCAGGCACTGGTGGCTCATGTCTGTAATCCTAGCTACTCAGGAGGCTGAGATCTGAGGATCATGGATCAAAGCCAGTCCAGGCAAACAAATCTGAAGTTTACTAAACTACACCTCCAAATTAACCAATGAACTATCTTACCTCAATTAACCAGCAAAAAGCCAAAACTGGCCAGGTGCCAGTGGCTCATGCCTATAATCCTAGCTACTCAGGAGGCTGAGATCTGAGAATCGAGGTTCAAAGCCAGTCCAGGCAGGAAAGTTGGTGAGACTCTTATCTACAAAAAACCACCAGAAAACCATAAGTGGTACTGTGGCTCAAGTGGTAGAGCATTAGTCTTGCACTGAAGAGTTGAGGGACAAGGCCCAACCACCACCAACAACAACAAAAAGCCAAAACTGGAAGTGTTGCAGAAGTGGTAGAGAACTGGTCTTCAGGAAAAAAGTGAGGCCCTGAGGTCAATCCCCAGTGTGAACACACATACACACGAAGGATTAGCATCCAAGTTGGCCCAAGTAAATGCAAGAACCTATATGAAAAATAGCAAAAGTGGGCTGGGAATGTAGCTTAATAGTAGAGTGCTTGCCTAGCATGCATGAAGCCCTGGGTTTGAATCCTCAGTACCACATACACAGAAAAAGCTGGAAGAGGTGCTGTGGCTCAAGTGGTAGAGTGCTAGTCTTGAGCACAAGAAGCTCAGGGACCGTGCCCAAGCCCTGAGTCCAAGGCCCAGGACTGGCAAAAAAGAAAGAAAAATAGCAAAAGTATAAAGGCCCAGGGTGGTGGTTCAAGTGGTAAGAGCACCTGCTTGTCTGGCAAGCACAAGTTTAAACCATATTACCCCACCACCCCCAAAAAAGAAAATAATAACCTTAACAGACTACAGACCCTTTCCCTTAACTTCTGAAAGGCCAAGAGGGTATCTGTACCAGAGACTCATCTGATATATAGACCACCTCCATCTCAGATTCTTCACTAGCATCCGCAGGAAGAAGGTTCCCTCTTGGCCCTCTGAATCAGCATTTCATTGGCTCTTTTCTTACCTCTTCCTTTATAATCTCTTTTTCCATACCACTTCCTAGTTATTGCTCCCTTAGGCCTTCACTTCTTCATGGGGCTCATAATGCCCTGGTGGTAAGCCTTGTTTCCCTTCTCCATCTCCTATCTCAAAGTCTCCAAAAACAAGAGGAAATTCCAATTATTTGAAGTGACCTGCAATCCAAATATTTCCTTTTTGCGGGGCGGGGGGGGGGGGGGGACCGGGGGGGGGGAGGAGGGTTCATGGGGTTTGAACTCTGGCCTTGGGCCATTGTCCTAAGCTCTTCAGCTCATGGCTAGTGTTCTACCACTTTGAGCCACAGCACCACTTCCAGTTTTCAGACTTTCCTGTCTGGGCTGCCTTTGAACTGTGTTCCTCAGATCTCAGCACTCGGCTTTTCTTGGTGGTGGTGGTAGTTGTGGAGCTTGAACTCAGGGTATGGACACTGTTCATGAGTTGTTTTGCTACCAATTTAGCCACAGTATCACTTTCAGTTTTTGAGTGCTTAATTGCAGGTAAGAGTTTCACAGGAAGTTTTCTGCCTGGGCTGGCTTTGAACCCTGATCCTCAGATCTCAGCCTCCTGAGTAGCTAGGATTACAGGCGTGAGCCATAGGTGCCCAGCTTTCCTTTTTTTTTTTTTTTTTCCTGTTGCAAGTTCTGTGGCTTGAACTCAGGATCTGTGCATTGTCCCTAAGCTTTTTTGCTCAAGGATAGACCTCTAACCACTTGAGCCACAGCTCCATTTGTGGTTTTTTTTCTTTTTTTCCTCTTTTTTTTATTGTGAAAATACTGTACAGAGGGGTCACAATTACATGGGCAAGACAATGAGTACATTTCTTATCAAGCATTGTAGCCTCCTCCTTTGTTTCCCCTTCCCATCCTCCCCCTAACCCTTCACCAAGCCTCCCCCCACCACCAAACTTGTAAAGTTCATTTTTATTTGTGGGGTTTTTTTGGTTGTTTATTGAAGAGTCTAATGTACTTTTCTGCCCCAGCTCCTTCCATCTGCAATCATCATCAGCTCCCAGCCTCCTGAGTAGCTAGTATTAGCAGCATGATTTCTTTTGGGGTTTTTTTTGGGGTCCGGTTGTGGGGCCTGAACTCTGGGCCTGGGCACTGTCCCTCAGCTCTTCAGCTCAAGGCTAGCGCTCTAACCACTTGAGCCACAGCGCCACTTCCGGCTTTTTTCTTATGTGGTGCTGAGGAATCGAACCCAGGGCCTTGAGCATGCAAGGCAAGTGCTCTACCACTGAGCCACCTTCCCAGCCCCAGCAGCATGATTTCTTATTCTTTGTAGTTTCTTTGCCTTTGAGAACAAATTAGTCTCTGTTCCTGGAATACTATTGTCCACCTTTTGCAACATGTAACAGTCTCCATTTTCTTCCTGACCATAGTCCCTAAAACAGACAGACTTCAGCAGCAAATAGCCATGCCACTGTACTGTTAGTTTACATACACTTCTATTTTCTTCTCTAGACCACGTCCAAGGATGATGTTCCATTCATTTTGGTATTCCCAATGTATACCAGGTGTTTGTTAAGTGAATTTGTATGGCTTATCTACATAACACATTTTCCATTTATTGGAATAAAATCTCCCACAACTGTCAGATGTCAGTGGTTCAGGCCTGTGAGCCTAGATCAGGAGGACTGCAGTTCAAGGTCAGCTCAAGCAGAAAAGTTTACTAGACTCCATCTCCAAAATAGCCAGCAAAGGGGGCTGGGAAGGTGGCTCAGTGGTAGAGCGCTTGCCTTGCGTGCATGAGGCTCTGGGTTCGATTCCTCAGCACCCCATAAGCAAAAAGAAAAAAGCCAGAAGTGGCGCTGTGACTCAAGTGGTAGCGTGCTAGCCTTGAGCTGAAGAGCTGAGGGACAGCGCCCAGGCCCAGAGTTCAGGCCCCACGACCAGACTAAAAAAAAATTTTTATACAAAATAGCCAGCAAAAAACAGAGCTGGAGGGGTGGCTCTAATAGTAGAGTGACAGCCTCACAAGTGCAAGGCCCTGAGTTCAAATCCCAGTACTGAACTTCTATACTTTTCAGGGCTAACTGAAGATTTCATTCATTTTTGCACCTTAAGAGCCCAAGACAGTATCTGACACACAGCTGATGTCCATGTTCATTTATAAAACAAGTTATTTCTCCCATCAATGATATTTAAAGTGGTATTCATTCCTGTGCCCTTAACTCTTTTCCACAACTGCATCTCAGTATCCTGTCTGGGAGTACAGGACTCAATCTGGCACAGGGGCGTTAACCTTTACCTATCATTTGGTCCCAGAGGTTTAGCTGGGGATGGAACTGTTGGGGGGAGGGGACGGACCACGTTTCCGTAAGTCCCCACATCGGGTTCAGCGTCTCCAGTTCCTGCAGTTGACAGGTATCGAATCACAGCTGACAGTCCCCAGGATCCACCATCTCGGCTTGCAAATGGGTAAATGGAGGCCGGAGGAAGGGGAGCGGGCAGACAGAGAAATGTCCAAGGTCACACAGCAAACTCGGGCCAGGAATAGGCCTAAATTTAGGGCTCCCGCTTAGCTCCAGGACTGGGGAAGTAGGGGAATCCAGCGCCTTCTCCCCCACCACCGACCCCTGCCCAGACGGAATGAGATCTCACCGTTGGCCGCTACGACCCCACACTCACTCGGCCGGGGCTCCCGGTGCCTCTCAGCTGCCGCACACAGCCCACGGCCATCGCCTCGGTGTCGCGGGCGACGCGCCGGCCACTTCCGGTACCCGGGAGGCGCTGCAGCCAATCAGCACACTCCGGGCGGCGCTGCAGCCAATCAGCGCACGCCGCTCTCGCCAGGGCGCAGGTGGTCGGCTGGCCGCTGCCGCTCGCCCTTCCCAGGGTCGCTTCCCACCGCTCTCACCCGGACCCCGGGGGACCCCTTGGGCCCCGGCCCCGCCGAGCGGATTCCCCGGAACGCCCCAGTATTCGGGGCCATGCCCACCTCAACCCCGGGACCACCGACGAGCTGGGTCCTCCGGGTGTCCTAGAGGGGCTCCGGGGATGTACTTCCGCCCCGCCAGCCGCTCCGCGCTCCAGCCGCTCTCCCGAGCGCTGCTGCGGATGATCCGAGGAGCGGGGATGGCTCCGCTTTCCACGGGCCCTTCCACCCCCTCACTCCCTTCCCCGGGTTCCTGGAAGGGAAGACACGCGGGCCTCTAGAGCCTAAAGACAGGTGGGTGGTCCGGAGAGACCCGCCCCGAGATGGGCAGGAGCGAGCCGCAGGGGGCGAGGGCGGGACCCCGGCCGCCAGCTGAGCGTGAGTTCCCCGGGCCGGGAGCCAGGGAGAGAGCTGTACCGGGCATGGTGCTCTGGTTCTTACTTCTCCTTTGAACAAGCCTGGCCTGTTCGTGCCTAAGAACCTTTATGACTGTTCCTTCGCTGTTTCTCTGCGAGTGGGGGTGGATAAGGAGCAGGGGCTTGAACTCAGGGTCTGAGCGCTGTCCCTGGGCTTTTTTGCTTGGCACTCCTGCCACTTGAGTTCCATTTCTGGATTCTTAGTGGTTAATTGGAGATAAGCATCTCAAGAACGTTTCTGTCCCCAACTAACTGGCTTGGAGCATGGAACCTCAGATCTCAGCTTCCTGAATAGGGATTGCAGGCATGAGTCACAGGTGCCCAGCCCCAGAGGTCTTTAATGCCTACCAGCTTGTTTTCCCATTTCCTACATCTCCTATTTCAGCTTTCTTCACTCTGCTCAGGTCTTTCTCTAAGCCATGATCCAAGAAGAGTCAATTACCTTCACAATCTTGCATCTGCATTCATCTCTAGGAAGTGCCTACACTACCTTAAAACCAAGAATGGAAGACAGTTGGGTCTACTGATTTTATCTAGTACACTTGTCGCTAGCTCCTAAAACCAGTTCTCCTCAGTGGTGGCTATATATTAGAACCATTTAGGAATCTAAAGAGTACAGAGTTCTAATGTTGTCAACGGAATCCTAGTGACTAGAATTCCTCTGGGAAATCCTATGCTGACATGAAGATGAGCCACCTTCAGGAACCCTGAGACCAATAGAAAGACTCACCTTCCAGGAGGAAGACTTATTTCCATATGCATTTGTGTTTGATACCTAACATACATCCATTTACCCTTGGAATATTGTTGTAAATTCTGAGTAAATTCTCCTAACAACCCACACAAATGTATTATCCAGTAGCATACTTTGCAACAAGCAGCAAAAAAACAATACCATGCATTGTTTTATGCCAATAATAGTAGTCATAAACCAAAGGGAAAGTAAGTGAGACACATGGTATTTATCTTGAGTGCCAAGGCTGAGTAAATAGAATGAGGTTAGAAGAATATGAGGGGGAGTTGAGCACCTGGAGGTTCACACTTGTAATCCTAGCTGCTTAGTAGGCTTGAGAACCGGAGGATTATTATTTGAGGCCAGCCTGAAAAAAAAAAAGTTATTGGAAAAAGTTCTTTAGACCCTTTTCCAACCCATAGTTGGGCAGGGCAATACATGCCTGTCATCCCAAACTACATGAGATTGCAAGAGCAAGACCATTTTCAACAAAAAAAGTCCTCAAGAACTCCATCTCTACAGAAGGAAGTTGGACATAATGGCACTTGCCTGTCATCCCAGTGATGATGGAAAACCTAAAGTAGGAGAATTGCAACTCAGGCACCCATGAGTGGGGGTGGGGGAGGGGGCAAGAACCTGTCTCAAAAAAAACAGTAGAAAATAGGACTGAAGAGGCTGGGAACATGGCTTAGTGGTAGAATGCTCACCTAGCATTCATGAAGCCTCAGGTTCGATCCTCAGTTCCACATAAACAGAAAAAGCCAGAAGTGGCTCAAATGCTAGAACACTAGCCTTGAGCAAAAGGAGCTCAGGGACAGTGCCCAGGCCCTGAGTTCAAGCTCCAGGACTGGCAAAAAAAAAAAAAGAAAATAGGGAAGGTGGCTCAGTGGTAGAGCGCTTGCCTTGCATGCATGAGGCCCTGGGTTCAATTCCTCAACACCACATAAGCAAAAAGAAAAAAGCCGGAAGT
>NW_012267235.1:13262022-13263131 GCF_000151885.1 Dipodomys ordii | reverse complement strand
TTCTGGGTGTGAATGGCATGGTCTTGGACTTGAAGGATGTTCCTGGTGAAGGGAGATGGGGTGGGAAAACCCTCATCATAGAGAAAAGCAGATCCCAAAGCTCTCTGGGCTTCATTTTTCTCTTGTTTCTCATAAGATAGTTGACCATCTCTCATGGGATGTTCTGTGTTTTATATCCTGGCATTTTCCATGGGTTGCTTCTGGGTGTGAGGAGAGAGAAGGTGAAAGACAGCAGATAGCAAAGGCAAAATGAGAGCACACGAGGCCTCGCTTGCCAGCGATGCTTCCTCAGCTTGCAGGCATCTCCAGGATACATGCAAGCTCCCTGCCCCTACCCCAGGGTATAGGTCTGTGGGAGACAGGATATGAGGAAAGCCCAAGATAGTACTGGGTTTTAAAGGCAAAGGGTTCAGGGTGAGGAGTCAGGTTGAGCCCCTGTGTGGCGCAACAGTGAGCAGTGGCCAGACAGGACACACATCTAGGCCCTGGACCTCCAGAGACAAGTAGATGAGATGGGGCAGCTGGAATAATTCCAGCGTAACCAGAAAGGCTGCAGTTCATAATGACGGTTGTGGATTTGGGATCAAAGACAAGATGCTGTAGACAGGTACTGGTGGCTCACACCTGCAATCTCAGGAGGCTGAGAGCCGAGGATCATGGTTCAAAGCCAGCCTGGGCAGACAAATCCCTGGTATCTCCAGTTAACCAGCAAAAAGCCAGAAGAAGAGTTGTGGCTAAGTGGTAGAGCACCAGCCTTGAGCAAAAAGCTGAGGGACAGCATCCAGACCCTGGGTTCCAGCCCAAGGACCAAAATACATGCACACATACATCCTCTCCCTCTCGTCCCTCTCCCTCTCTCTCTCTCTCTCTTTTTCTCTCTCTCTGTCTCACACACACACATACACCACCATGTTCCTGCACATGAAAGGACTCGAGAGGCGCCTTCCCCTTAGGGAATACTCCACGCATCCAGGAAGAACCCACATTCCCTAGGAGAGAGGTTTCTCAGGGGATGGTGAGCTGGAAGAGATGGAGAGCTGTGTGGGATGAGACAATGGCTCCCAAGACCTGTGTCACAGTGAGATGTTTCTGGAGCTGTGAGCTTAATT
>NW_012267235.1:13254360-13261972 GCF_000151885.1 Dipodomys ordii | reverse complement strand
AAAAAAAAAAAAGGTACTTCTAAGCAGGGTGTGGTGGCATGTGCCTATGAAAGAGGATTGTTTGAGCCCAGGAGTTTGGGACCAGCCTAGGCAACATAGCAAGACCCCATTCAGGGGTGGGGAACCTTTTTTCAGCCAAGGGCTATTTGAATATTCATAAGTTCATTCCTAGGTCCTAGGAATTTCAATACAGGCAGACAGCCATGGTAGCCAATCAGAAGCATACATGTCTGCCTTGTGTGTGCAGTGATTTTGAGGGTTGAATATTCCCCATCCCAGCAAGGAAGGAAGGGAAGAAAGGAGGAAGAGAAAGTGGAAGAAAGAAGGAAGGAAAGCAAAAGAAAGTAGGGGAGGGACAGAGAGGGAAAGAAGGAAAGGAAAGGAAGCAGGAGGGAGGAAGGGAGAGAGAAAAATGAGAGAGCTTGTCAAGGTTGAAGTTCTGGTTAAAGACACCTTTGAGGATGGTACTGCACCTCTTTTGAATTTTACCACTTACTTGCTCTGTGTATCTGGAAAAGTAACACTGAGCTTCTATTTCTTCTCCTGTAAAATGGGGTAATAGCAAAAAAAAAAGAGTTTTTGTGTGATTTAAGAGAAATGCTCAGGGGCTGGGAAGGTGGCTCAGTGGTAGAGCACTTGCCTTGCATGCTCGAGGCCTTGGGTTCGATTCCTCAGCACCACATAAGAAAAAAGCTGGAAGTGGTGCTGTGGCTCAAGTGGTAGAGTGCTAGCCTTGAGCTGAAGAGCTGAGGGACAGCACCCAGGTCCAGAGTTCAGACCCCACGACCGGACCCAAAAAAAAAAAGAGAGAGAGAAATGCTCAGCCAGGCGCCAGTAGTTCACACCTATAATCCTAGCTACCTACTCAGGAGGCTGAGATCTGAGGATGGTGGTCGAAGCCAGCCCAGACAGGGTCGAAGCCAGCCCAGGCAGGAAAGTCTGTGAGACTTTTATCCCCAATTAACCACCAGAAAACCGGAAGTGGCACTGTGGGTCAAATGGTAACCTTTAGCTGAAGAGCTCAGGGACAGAGCCTAGGCCCAGAGTTCAAGCCCCACGACTGACAAAGAAAAGAAAAAGAAATGTTCCATGGCATACACTTAGCACCTGCTGCACTAAGATGTGTATTGTCCAGGTATGGAGGTAAGGGGATTTCCTGGGACCACAAGAAAGGATGTAAATAGAAGGGTGCAACAAGAGAGTGTTTCTGTAAGAAACAGTAGGATTGGGTAAACTTAATCTTGAGCAAGAAACATTGACTTCTTATATTTAAGGTTTCTCTTCTCTGAGCCAGGATAAGGAAAGTTT
The DNA here is from genome assembly GCF_000151885.1 of Dipodomys ordii. Lineage (NCBI taxonomy): Eukaryota > Metazoa > Chordata > Mammalia > Rodentia > Heteromyidae > Dipodomys > Dipodomys ordii. The sequence continues at coordinate 13,260,664 of NW_012267235.1, read as the reverse complement.
CCTTGCTGGGCACCAGAGGGCACCCGAAGCCCACAAAGGAGAATCTGCCTGGGGAAGTGGATGAGACAAAGGCTGAGTGGCAACTTTACGCAGCTGCAAAGAAGGAAGGGAAGGAAGGAGGAAGAGAAAGAGTGGAAGAAGGAAGGAAAGTAAAAGAAAGTAGGGGAGAGAAAGAGGAGAAGAAGGGAAGGAAAGGAAGCAGGAGGGAGGAAGGGAGAGGAGAAAAATAACAAAAAAAAGGGCAAGGAGAGGATTTAAATGCAATGTTTTAAGTCACAAAATTCAATATTCAAGGCTGGGAATGTGGCTTAGTGATAAGTGCTTGCCTAGCATGCATGAAGCCCTGGGTTCCATTCCTCAGTACCACATAAACAGAAAAAGCCCAAGTGGCGCTGTGGCTCAAGTGGTAGAGCACTAGCCTTGAGCACAGAGGGGCTCAGGGACAGAGCCCAGGCCCTGAGTTCAAGCCCCAAGGTCTGGCAAAGAAAAAAAAAAGAATAATTCAATATTCAAGTAGCATGTGATGTGTGTCTGGAATCTCAGCTCCTCAGGAGGATATGTGTGTGTTCCCACCAGTATTGGGGCTTGAATTCAGCCATATGCTCTCACTTGGCCTTTATGCTCAAGGCTGGCACTCTACTACTTGAGCCACACCTCAGCTTCTGGCTTTTTGCTGGTAATTTGGAGATAAGAGTCTCATATTTGTCTCCCTGGGCTGATTTCAAACCTCAGTTCTCAGGTCTCACCCCCAAGTAGCTAGGATGAAGGCTTGAACAACCAGGACCCATCCAAAAGAATCTTTGAGCCCAGGAGTTTGAGACCAGCCCCAATAACATAGGTTGACCAATAATGCTAATAAATCAGTATAGAAAATAATTTATCTCCTCTGGATTTTTTTTATTGTAAAAGTGATGTACAGAGAGGGGTTGCAGTTATGTAAGTCAGGTATCCAGTAAATTTCTTTTTGAAGAGTGGTTTGTTTGTTTGTTTCCTTCTGCAGTGCTAGGTATGGAAACCATTACCTCACACATGCTAGTTAAGCACTCTACCACGGAATTATATTAGCCCTCTAGATTTTTTTCAAATTATTTCTTTACCAACGTACATTTTAAAACATAGATACAGGCCAGGCACTGGCGGCTCACACCTGTAATACTAGCTACTCAGGAGGCTGAGATCTGAGGGCCACAGTTCAAAGCCAGCCCAGGCAGACTCTTATCTCCAGTTCAACAGTTAAAAAGCTGGAAGTGGAGCTTTAGCTCAAGTGGTAGAACACTAGTCTTGAGCAAAAGCAGCTGAGGAACAGAGTCCCTGCAACCAGGACTGGCACAAAAAATTAAAAATAAAACAAAAATGAAAGGAATGATGAACTGTGTATTAGTAGCTTACACTTGCCATTCTAGCTACTTAGAAGGCTAAAATTGGGAGGATTGCTGTTGGAGGCCAGTCTGGGCAGGAAAGTTTATGAGATCTCTTCTCCATGGATACCTGGATGGAGTGATGTGTGTAATTCTAGCTATAATGGTAAGTATAAAATAGACAGATGTCAGTCCAAGAGTGTTCCAACACAGGATATGAGACCCTATTTCAAGTATAATCAGTACAAAAAGAAAGAAAATGATTGTCACTGGGCTTTGTGATGCTATGCTGTAATCTTGGAAGGCTTAGGTAAGAGGGTCATGGTTTGAGGCCAACCTCAAGGCAAAAATCACAAAATCCTATCTGAAAAATCACTAACGCAAAGAATGCTGGGAGTGTGACTCATGTGGTCCAGTGTCTGCCTAGCAAGCTCAAGGCAATTAAAAAAAAAAAAAAAAGCTGGGTGCTAGTAGCTCACCATTGCGATCCTAGCTACTCAGGAGGCTGAGATCTGGGGATCATGGTTTGAAGCCAGACCAGGCAGCAAAGTCCATGAAACTTCTGACTAGAAAACCAGAAGTGGTACTAGCCTTGAGGAAAAAGTTTAGGGATAGTACTCAGGCCCTAACTTCTTCAAGCCCTACCACTGACAAAAAAAAAAAAAAAGATTGAGAAGATGGAAATATAGGCCAATGGTAGTGCCTGTCTGGCATGTGTTAGGCCCAAGGTTCGGTTCCCAGAACTGCAGAAGAGGAAGGGAGAAAAATAATATTCTAGAACACACTACAATGTTGGTGAATTTTGAGCTTTTTTTTCTACTAAATGAAATAAGCTAGGCACAAAAGGACAACTATTACATGGTTTCTCTTTTATTGGGTTCTTAGAACAATCAAATTCATAGAGACGGAAGTAGAATGGTAGTGACTGTCGCTGGGATGAGGGTAGAGAACTGGTGTTTAAATGAGTGCAGAGTTCCCATTTAGTTTGAGAAAAGGTTCAAGAGGCAGTGTAATAGTATATGTAAGGTCCACTCCTGGATGACAGACTCCACCCTCCTCGCAGCAAAGTCTCCACCCAGTACCTGTGTTACCTAGGCAACTGGCACACCTGGAAGTGGTCACATCTGCATCTGCTGAGGTCACATCTGGATTCGATGTGGCCATACCTTTCCCTGCCCCTACTCTAGATAAGGCCTAGCCCAGGCCCAGACATGTGGAGGGCCAACATGGCCTGGTGCCAGCTGGAATGATGAATAAACCCACCTCTTACCTGAATACCACATGCGTAGTGTGGTTCTTACTCGGCTACTTCTTTTTAAAAACCTAACAGTATAGTCCTGTAATTCCAGCCCTGAGGAGGCTGATAAAGGAGGATTGAGAGTTTGAGGCAAGCCCAGCCTACACTGCATGACTCTCATCTCAGGAAAAATTAAAGTAAGGAGATGGATAGAGGTAATGGTTACACAATAATGTGAACTGTGAATTGTATTTAATGCCCCCAGACGTGTACACAATAAAGTATGTAAACAGAGACAGTAAATAAATATATTGTTCCTCTAGTAATTTTATATTACAAGAATAAATCCATACATACAATTAAGTTTTTTGGTTTTGGTTTGTTTTTTGTTTGTTTATTTTGTCAGCCATGGGGCTTGAACTCTGGGCTTGGGCGCTGTCCCTGAGCTCTTCACCTCAAGGTGAGGCTCTTCCACTTGAGCCACTGCACCACTTCCGGTTTCCTATTGATGTATTGGAGATAAGAGTGTCACAGACTTCCCTGTCTGGGCTGGCTTTGAATGGTGATCCTCAGATCTCAGCCTCCTGAGTAGCTAGGATTACAGGCTTGAGTCACCGGCGCCTAGCTCATACAATTAAGTTTGTGACATCTGTTCTTTTTTTTTTTGCTTTTTTGTTTTTGTACCAGAATTGGAATTTGAACTCAGGGTCTGAGCATTGTCCCTTATCTTTTGTGCTCAAAGCTGGCTCCAGTTCCACTTTCAATTGGCTTTAAACCTCACTCCTAAGATCTCATCCTCCTGAGTAGCTAGGATTATAGACATAAGCCACTGGCCTAGGGGGAAATAACTATTGAATGTTGTCATAGATTGACATGTGCCTGAAACATAGTATTGCCACATTTATTACATTATTACATTCAAACGCTTTCTCGCCAGCATGAGTTCTCTGGGTGGAAAAGTTATAAACTCTATATCTTATATACAGAGCCTGGCACAAAAAGCAAGATAAGCCCTTGTTGTTTGAAGTACAGTTAGGGTTATTTCACTGATACTCCCCTTCTCAGTCTTCAGCTCCACCTAGCTTTCATCTGTTTGCTCTCTGGCTGAAATCTCAGCAGCACATGTATTGAAGTAACTTTATTAAAAATGTAGTTCCCAGCTGGGCGCTTGTGGCTTATTCCTGTAATCTTAACTATTTGGGAGGCTGAGATCTTAAGGATTGTGGTTTGAAGCCAGCCTTGGGCAGACAATTCCAAGAGACTCTTATCTCCCAATTATCCACAAAAAAATCCAGTAATGGAGTTGTGGCTCCAGTGGTAGAGTGCTAGACTTGAGGAAAAAAAGGCTCAAGGACAGTTCATAAGCTTTGAGTTCAAGTTCCAGGACCACACAAACATATAGTTCCTGCTGGACACTAGTGGCTGATGCCTGTAATCCTAACTACACAAGAGGCTGAGATCTGAAGATCACAAATATATATACATATATATATATATATATATATATTTTTTTTTTTTTTTTTGGTCAGTCGTAGGGCCTGAACTCTGGGCCTGGGCGCTGTCCTTCAGCTCTTCAGCTCAAGGTTAGCACTCTACCACTTGAGCCACAATGTCACTTCCAGCTTTTTCTGCTTATGTGGTGCTCAGGAATTGAACCCAGGGCCTCATGCAGCAAGGCAAGCACTCTACCACTAAGCCACCTTCCCAGCCCCTGAGGATCATAATTTGAAGCCAGCCCAGGTTGATATATCCCAAGCTGGCTTCTGATTGGAGACTTAAATCCAGTTACCAACAAAAATCCAGACTAGAGCTGTGGCTTAAGTGGTAGAGTAACCAAAGAAGCCAAGTGAGAGCATGAGGCCCTGAATTCAAGCTCCAGCACTGGCATGAGTGTACACACATGCACACGTGCACACACACACACACACACACACACACATGCAAGCATGTATGCATGCACAATGAGGTGAAAGAATGCTTGCCTCATGTGTAAGGTCCTGGGTTTGAAAGACCCAATACTGGGTGGGGGGCAGGGGGGAGAAATGTAACCAAGAATATTATGACTTTTAAAGCAGGATCCACCAGGGAAAGCCAGTCTTCTTCCCTCAGCAAGCTCAAACTTATGCTGGGAGCAGTAAACATTTGTCCCTTAGAATGTGGGTGCATTGGCTCCAGGATCCCCAAATAAGCAGATGTTCGAATCCTTCATTTTTCTTTATTTTTGTGTCAAGTCCTAGGGCTTGAACTCAGGGCCTGGGCGCTGTCCCTGAGAGTTTTTGCTCAAGGCTAGCACTCTACCACTAAAGGTTTACTTCCGGTTTATTGGTGGTTACTTGGAGATAAGAGTCTCACAGGCTTTCTTGCTTGGCTGGCTTGAAACTGTGATCCTCAGCTCAGCCTCCTGAGTAGCTAGATTGCTGGTGTGAGCCACTGCCCCCCCTCCACCCCCACCTCCTCCACCCCCCCACCCCCACCCCTACCCCCCACAAATTTGTAAAGTTTGTTTTCGACATAACGACTTGTACATCTCATTGTTGCAATAGGTCCACCCCTACCCAACCACTCCCACTTGTTCTAGTCTTTTATATAACATGGCTTAATATTTGCATAGAACCTACATGTATCCTTCTGTGAACTTTAAATCATCCTTAGAGTACTTATGATACTTACACATATATGTCAGTGTATATATATGTGTGTGTGTGTGTATTTGTCAGTAGAGATTGGAACTCAAGAATTCTTGCACCAGCTGGGTGCTGGTGGCTCACGCCTGTAATCCTAGCTATTCAGGAGGCTGAGATCTGAGGATCATGGTTCAAAGCCAGCCCAGGCAGGAAAGACTCTGAGACTCCTATCTCCAATAAACCACTAGAAAAACCAGAAGTGGCGCTGTAACGCAAGTGGTAGAGTGCTTGCCTTGAGCTGAAGCGCTGAGGAACAGCGCCCAGGCCCACAGTTCAAGCCCCATGACCGACCAAAAAAAAAAAAAAAGAATTCTTGCATATTTGGCTTGCTTTGCTCAGCTGGCACTCTACCACTTGAGCCGCACCTCCAACCCGGCATTTGATTTAGCTGGTTAATAGGGCTCTCACTTTTCTGTCCAAAGTGACTTCTAGGGCTTAGCCTCCTTGAGTAGCTAGGGCTACCAGCATGAGCCACCAACAACCAGCTTCCCAATTATTTTATATTCACAGCTGGTTGAATCCAGGGATGCAAGACCCACAAATACAGGCCATACCAGCCAGCTTTATGAGTCTCCTATTTAGAATAATTCTCGGGGGCTGGGAAGGTGGCTTAGTGGGAGAGTGCTTGCCTATCATGCATGAAGCCCTGGGTTGGATTCCTCAGTATCACATACACAGACAAAGCCGGAAATGGCACTGTGGCTCAAGTGGTAGAGTGCTAGCCTTGAGCAGAGAGAGGCTCAGGAAAAGAGCCCAGGCCCTGAGTTCAAGCCCCAGGACCGGCAATAATAATAATAACAATAATAATTGTTGTTGTTCTATGCATTTTGTTGTTGTTGCTGTCATGAATTCAAAGGCTTTTTTTTTTCATTTACTTTCTGGTTCTGGTACATTATTGGTAAATATTTGTAACTATTTCCAATCTTTTATCAGTTCATCTTAAAAAGGTTTGTGGGTTGTTTGTTTGTTGTGGGGCTTGAACTCTGGGCCTGGGCACTGTCCCTCAGCTCTTCAGCTCAAGGCTA
>NW_012267235.1:13232803-13251204 GCF_000151885.1 Dipodomys ordii | reverse complement strand
ATTTCATCCTGCTTGGGAAACAATCTTGACTGTTTGGCTTAGCAACCTCAACTATGGCCTGGTAACTATACTATTTGTCCACAAAGAAAAAGAGACCAAAGCCAGGTGCCAGTGGCTCATGTCTGTAATCCTAGCTGCTCAGGAAGCTGAGATCTGAGGATCATGGTTTGACGCTAGGCTGAGCAGAAAAGTCCCCATGAGACTCTTATCTACAGTTAACAACTTAAAAACTGGAAGTAGAGCTGTGCTGACAGTGGTAGAGCACTAGCCTTGAGCAAAAGAGCAAAGGGGTAGCGCCTAAGCCCTGAGTTCAAGCCCTAAAACTGACCAAAAGAAAAAAAATCACCAAACTATGGAAAATTTCAAACATCTACCAAAATAGGGTGACTGAATACCTAAGCATACATTTCTCACACTCAACAGTTCACAGTCAATCAGCTTTATTAGGGATATTTTTCTTCTAACTAAGAATTGGATTGCTTTTTTTCAGGGGGGAAGAAACTTTTATACTTCATAGATTTTTGAAAAGATAATTTGCATAGTATAAATTCTAATTCAGTGGGGGATTTTTTGCTAGTTAGTCTCATGGACTGTGGTTTTATAGAATTGTGCAATCATTACTATCATTTTAGAACATTTTTGTCATCACCCTAAAATATTCCATTAGCAGTCAACCTTCATATTCCAACCCTCTACTTCCTATCTGAGGGCTTCACCTTCTCTAGATAGGAAAACAAGATACATGGTATGTTAGAATAGCTTCCTTGTGTGTTTTTTTTTATGATTTAGTCAAATTGCCAAATTCAAAACCCTCCCAACATCTCCACCTCTTCATGCGGTGTCTGACTACCTGCCATCTGAGTCCAGCCCCTACTCGGGAATGCAGCTTTTAGAGTGAATCACAACCTCCACTCAGTATCCATGGTTACTTCTTCTGAACTCCTATTCTGTCATGGGGTAGTGCTGTGTGCCATGAGGGTAAAAAACTATTTGTTGAAGTAAAATCCAAGTTAGGCCCTGCTGGCTCATGCCTGTAAATCCTAGCTACTCAGAGGACTGAGCTCTCACGTTCACAGAAAAAGCTAAGAGACAGTACCAAGGCCCTGAGTTCAAATCTAAGTATCGGCATACACATACCACACACACACACACACACACACACACACACAGAGCAAAACAAACAGTTTAAAGATCTTTCCAAGCCTGTCTTTTCCCTCTCCCTCTTTTGCAAAACTGCACAGAAAACCGGAATCCATTGTCTTAAGTTCCTCCAATTGTCCATTCCTCCACAGAAAACTCTATTATTTGTTTTTCAGAAACAAAACAAATGACCTTAAAAGGCGATAGGCAACTGACCCAGGAGCTGCTGTTTGCTCGGGCAGTCTCCTCCCCATCCCACTGGGGACACTCTGCGGCTGGGCCTGGGCAGCACTGTGTATGTGGCTTGCCTTCTCTTTGAAAGAAAGCAGGACTGAGGGAAGATTCCCTTTCCCTGCAGGCCAGGCTGCACAGGGGAATGTGAAGAGTAGTTACAGCCTGGAAGCTTAACATAGGAAAACTTCTGTTGAACAACACCGGATTAGGAAGGAGGAGATTAGGGAAAAACACAATAGAGAGGTTATTCTGAGCAAAATATTGTCTATTCCTGCCTGAAATACCATAGGGGGAAACCCTTGGTACAATTCATACCAAAAAAAAAAGACAGGGGGGAGAAGAGGGGGGGTGAAACAGTGGAAGGAGTGGGGGCTAACAAGGGAAATGAATGAGGATGAATTTAGAATCCAAGTCATTTGTTTGTATGAATGAAAATAGAACAATGAAACCCACTGAAATTGTTTTAAGAGAGGGAAAGAAGCCAGACACAGGTGGCTCATGCCTCTAATCCTAAACTACTCAGGAGGCTGAGATCTGAGGATCGAGGTTCAAAGCCAGCCCGGGCAGGAGAGACCGTGAGACTTCTATCTCCAGAAAACCGGAAGTGGCACTGTAGCTCAAGTGGTAGAGCGCTCGCCTTGAGCTGAAGAGCTCAAGCCCCACAACCGACCAAAAAAAAAAAAAGGTTCAAAGCCAGCCCAGAAAGGAAAGTCCAAGAGACTCTATTCCCAACTAACTACCAAAATGCTGGAAGTAGAGGTATGGCTCAAATGACAGAGCGCTGGCCTTGAGTAGAAAAAACTAAGGGATGGCACTCAGGCCCTGAGTTCAAGTCCTAGTAACACACACACACACACACACACACACACACACACACACACACACACACAGAAGAGTAATGAGAGAGTGATGTTGGTTAGGATACAGTGTATGCCTATAGGAAAATGTCAAAGTGAACCCTCTCTTGTAAAGCTAACATATGCTGATTTTTCAAACAAGAGGAAGAATTTCTTAAATGGAAATTATTGGTGCAAGGTAGAAAAACTACATTAGACTTTAAAGTCTCACCCTAACCTGTTTCTTCTGTTGGCTACAGTCTCCTTTCTCCTGCTATTCCCTTTATCTAATCACTCTCAATCTCTTTAATGAAAAGCAAATCTAAAATTTAAAAAAAAAATCCTATGAATTGAATAGAGAGAAGTGCCAGGCCAGCTTGGGCACATAGCAAAACCCTGTCTCAAGAAAACAAAGCAAAGCCAGGTGCTGGTGGCTCACACCTGTGATCCTAGGCAGTCAGGAGGCTGAGATCTGAGGATCACGGTTCAAAGCCAGCCTAAGCAGGAAAGTCTGTGAGACTCTTACCTCCAAAAACTATTCAGAAAACGCTGGAGGTGGTGCTGTGGCTCAAGTTGGTAGGGCACTAGCCTTGAGCACCAAAGTTCAAGGACAGTGCCCAGGCCCTGAGTTCAAGCCCCAGGACTGGCAAAGCAAAATGCCAGGAACTGGTGGCTCATACCTGTAATCCTAGCTACTCAAGAAGCTGAGATCTGAGGAGTGCAGTTAGAAGCCAGTCCATGATACTCTTTATCTTCAGTTAACTAGCCAAAAGCCAAAAATGGAGCTTTGGTTCAAGTGGTAGAATACCAGCCTTGTGCAAAAAAGCTATAGGACAGCGAGCAGACTCTAAATCCAAGCCCTTGGTCACTGCATTTTAACTGATAAAAGGGAATCATTGAGTCAACAATATTTGAGCATCTGCTGTAAGACAGGTAACAAGGGAGCTACACAAATAAATATAAATATGGTCTTTGCTCTCAGGCAGGGGGAACTTCATGGGACAATCTGATAGGGTAAGCAAGATAGGTACATAAGTACACTGTATAAAACAAGAGCTGGCTGGGTGCTAGTGATTTTTTGCCTATAATCCTAACTACTCAAGAAGCTGAGATCTGAGAATCACAGTTTAGAGCCAACCAAGGCAAACAGACCCAAGAGATTTTTATCTCCAGATAACCAGCTAAAAGCCAGATATGAAGGAGTAAACCAAGTGGTAGAGCACCAGCTGTGACCAAAGAAAGCTATACAAGGCCCTGAGTTCAAGCCCTAGTATCAACAACAACAACAATAAAAGCCAGGTGCTGGTGCCTCATGCTTGTAATCCTGGCTACTCAGAAGACTAAAATGTGAGGATCTTGGTGTGAAGCCAGCTCAGAGTGGGGTGGGGGTGGTGCAGAAAATTCCACAGGACTCTTATCACACACACTTATCAGTCTTGAGCAAAAATGCTAAGGGACATCATGAGTCAAGTCCCAGTACCGAGACACCTTCCCTCCCCCTCTTCTCTCCCCCCCCCCCACAAGTAAGCCAACAGTCAGCTTCCTAGGGGCAGTGTATGAATTCCTTCTATGGTAGTTCACAGGAGGCAGGAGGGAGCCTGTGCCACAGCCAGGGAAGAAGACAGATGCCTTCAGTCAGGAAGTGGTGTCTGAGATGGATCCAGAAGCAGGGCAACACATTGACCAGGAGGTAGCTGGAAAAGAAGTCATTTAAGGCTCAGGAGGGACTGACAAGCCAGGGAGGGAGATGATTTTCTTTTCTTTTCTTTTTTTTTGGTCGGTCGTGGGGCTTGAACTCTAGTCCCTCAGTTCTTCAGCTCAAGGCGAGCGCTTTAGCACTTGAGCCACAGTGCCACATTTGGCTTTTTCTGTTTATGTGGTGCTTCTTAGCACCCAGGGCCTCATGCATGTGAGGCAAGCACTCTATCACTGAGCCACCTTCCCAGCCCTGGTAGATGATTTTCTTATGGACTGAATCTCAGGTTAAGGCTAGAACTCCAGGGCACGATACACAGGCTTCCTCCTCTACACTTCACCCTTTTCTCTCCTGATTAGCCAGAACCCTGGCCTCTTTGTGACTTTTATGGGTTATCATCATATCAGGACTTCCCCAAGGCGCCTTCCCAGGCTAGCTCCTTCTGCAGGGAGTACGCATCTAGCTCTGGCTAGCTGCCCAGAAGTTGAGTCACAGCCTCAGTCTCCCCATCATGCAGCTCTTCTGGCATGTCTAGATCCACCTTGAGAGGTGGGTCCATGAAGGAAAAGCTGGGTCAGAGTCAAAGGGTGCAGAAGATCCATTTGTTAAATCATGGAGTCCAAAGTCAAGATGACAATCCATCACAAAATGTCTCACTACATTATCATGTGGTAGCAACAGAACTGTGTTTTGGCTAAGCTTGAAAAGAAAGGGAGCCGGACACTAGTGGCTCATGCCTATAATCCTCGCTACTCAGGAGACTGAGATCTGAGGATCACGGTTTGGCTTTTGGAGAACATTTAATCCATTATCTGATTGTATTTACTATAAAACATATTTATGGAGGTCCCATTGCATAGGAAGCATTTTCTCTGTATTTTGAGTAGCACAAAGGAGTGTGTGTGTGTCTGTGTCTGTGTGTACAGAAAACTCCAATCAAGGGCAGGGAGGGTGGCTCAGTGGTAGAGTACTTGCCTTGCATGCCTGAGGCACTGGGTTTGATTCCTCAGCACCACATAAGCAAAAAGAAAAAAGCCGGAAGTGGCGCTGTGGCTCAAGTGGTTGAGTGCTAGCCTTGAGCTGAAGAGCTGAGGGACAGCGCCCAGGCTCAGAGTTCAGGCCCCACAACCGGACAAAAAAAAGAAAAGAAAACTCCAATCAAGCTGGGCGTCAGTGGCTCGAGTCTATAATGCTAACTACTCAGGAGGCTGAGACCTGAGGATCACGGTTCAAAGCCAGTCCAGGTAGGAAAAGTCCATGAAACTCTTATCTCCAATAAACCACCAGAAAACCGGAAGTGGCACTGTGGCTCAAGTGGTAGAGTGCTAGCCTTGAGCTCAAGAGCTGAGGGACAGCACCCAGACCCAGAGTTCAAGCCCCACAACTGAAAAAAATAAAAAAATAAATGTTTTCCAAACTTTTTCCAAGCCTTGAAAGTTTATTTTTCTGCTCAGGAGACCTCTGAAATTTGAGTTCCAACTATTTCATTTTTTTCTCTTTCATTTTTTAATTTTTCTTTTGTACTAGTCATAGGGCTTGAACTCAGGGCTTTAGCTTTCTCAATCAAGGCTAGTACTTTCCCACTTGAGCCACAGCTCCACTTTGACTTTTTGCTGGCTAATAAGAGATAAGACACTAAAGGATTTTTCTGCCTGAAGCTGGCTTTGAACCACGATCCTCAGATCTCAGCCTCCTGAATAGTTAGGATTAGAGGCGTGAGCTACCAGCACCCAGCTTGTTGCAATGTTTAACAACCTTGTCATGTGAGAGGACTGTGAACTCCTACCTTGATTGAGAATGGCCTATGTTACATAGACCCTGTCTAAAAAATAAATGTACAAGCCATACATGGTGGCTCACACCTGTAATCCTAGCAGAAAAGTCCCCAAGGGACTCTTATCTCCGATTAACCACTCAAAAACTGGAAGTGGCGCTGCTCATATGGTGCTGAGGAATCGAACCCAGGGCCTCATGCATGCAAGTACTCTACCACTGAGCCACCTTCCACCCCCTCCTGAGCTTCTTTTGCTTAAGGCCTCAAGGTAGGAGTTCACAGTCCTCTCACCTCGGCCCCCAAAGTGTACCACCATGCCTGGCTCAGTATTGAACAATGATTTGGGCACATTCTCTGTGGCCAAATGTCACAGAGAATAAGGTCAGTAGTAAAATAGGCAAAATGTCTCCTTCAGCAAGCCTACATCCTAGGTGGGTGAAATACCAGGGGAAAACAAACTTTTTCAGTAAGTGATATTTAGCAAATATGGCTTTGAAGACCATACAGTCTCTGTCAGAACTACTCAATTCTGCCATTTGTGTGTGTGTGTGAGTTTGTGTGTGCTGGTACTGGGCTTGAACTCAAGATCTGACTCTCTGACTCTCACTGGGTTTTTTTTCTGCTCACAGATGGCAATCAAAGCTGAACCATTATAGACTATGATAGACAATTTGCTCCAGGAAAGTTAGAATGAACTTGTGACTTTAAATGAACATCATTATTCACAATACTGTGAAATTTGGGAAATTATGTAATCACCTAATCACAATTAAAAAAAAAAAAGCTGAACGATGCCTTCAGTCTGGCTTTTTTTTTTGTCTGTCATGGGGCTTGAACTCTGGGCCTGGGCGCTGTCCCCCAGCTCTTCAGCTCAAGGCTAGCGCTCTATCTCTTGACCCATAGTGCAATTTCTGGCCTTTTCTGCTTATGTGATGTTTAGGAATTGAACCCAGGGCCTCATGCATGCAAAGCAAGCACTCTACCACTGAGCCACCTTCCCAGCCCCAGGTCCAGCTTTTTTGCTGGTTAACTTTTCTGCCTGGGCTGACTTCCAACCACAATCCTCAGATCTCAGCCTCTTAAATAGCTAGGATTACAGGCATGAGCCACCAGTGCATAGCTTCAGTACTGCCTTTTAACAAAAATGCCACCACAGCCCAGTGTTGGTGGCTCACACCTGTAATCCTAGCTACTCAAGAGGCTGAGATCTGAGGATTGTGGTTCAAAGCCAGCCCTGGCAGGAAAGTCTGTGTGACTCTCATCTCCAATAAACCAGCAGAAAACTGGAAGTGGCGCTGTGGCTCAAGTGGTAGAGCGCTTGCCTTGAGCTGAAGAGCTGAGCAACAGCATCCAAGGCCAGAGTAAAAGCCCCACGACCAACAACAACAACAACAAAAAAATCAAAAACAAAGAATGCTACCACAAAAATGAGTACAGTAGGCTATAGGCATGGCTCAGGAAGTATAAAGCTCTGCCTAGGAAGTGTGAGGCCCTGAGTTCAAACCCCAGTACAGCCAATAAAGAACAAAAATTGTGGTAGTAAAAGGAGAAACAACAACAACAAAAAAAGCAACCACATTCAGTAAGGGACATGGCTGTGGTTCAATGAAACAATATTTACATAGGTTAAGTTTATACTATATAATAGTGTGATGGTTTTTGGTTTCCATATAATACTGTGATAATTCTCGGTTTCCATATAATTTTCCATGTATCTTCTGATATCTTCCCCAACCATTGATAAATATAAAAACCCACTCTTAGCTCACCTACCAGTCAAAAGCAAGTGTGGGTCAGAGAGCTCTCCAGATGGACAATGGGCAGAGAACAAGAATGGAATATCAATCAGTTAAGGCCTCAGCCATATTTAGCTATTGGAATCTGGTGAAAAGAGCAACCAGCTGGAAATCCGAGAGCAGGGTTCTGGCCTTAGCCACTTAGATTGCTAGGCTCAGTTTTCCTCTGAATATAAAAATTCTGATAGTGTTTCCAACCTTGTGAACAATGAACAGATGTTATTGTAGATTTCAGAATCCATTGAAAACCTTACCAAAAAAAAGTAAAATCAGGGACTGGGAAGTTGGCTCAGTGGTAGAGTGCTTGCCTTGCATGCCTGAGGCCCTGGGTTCGATTCCTCAGCACCACATAAGCAAAAACAAAAAAGCCGGAAGTGGCGCTGTGGCTCAATTGGTAGAGCACTAGCCTTGAGGGACAGCACCCAGGCCCAGAGTTCAGGCCCCACGACCGGACCCAAAAAAAAAAAAAAAAAAGTAAATCAGAAAATCTAGCTAAGTAATTTGTACACACACACACATATATTCCTGATGTACAACTGGATTGGAATATATTTTGCAGTGCCTCTTAATACTGGCTATTTGATATAAGCTTGTTACACCCACATGTTTGAACAGACTTCCAAAAATCCTGTTTCCTGATCATCCCTCCTCTACTCATAACAAGGGCTTGATATAAGCGGTTATTCAATAGATATTTGTTTGTTTGTTTGTTTGTTTTGGGGGGGCAATGGTGGGGCCTGAACTCTGGGCCTAGGCGCTGTCCCTCAGCTCTTCAGCTCAAGGCTAGCGCTCTACCACTTGAACCACAGCACCACTTCCGGCTTTTTTCTTTTTGTTTATATGGTGCTGAGGAATCGAACACAAGGCAAGCTCTACCACTGAGCCACCTTCCCAGCCCCATCAATAGATATTTGTTGAACAAATATTTTAGGATCTATTTTCAGGAGATAGTAATTGATACTTGGGGGAGGGGTAAACATCCATTTTTTTATTTCCTTCTACTTTTCTGTATTTGTCAAATTTCAAATAAAACAAGCTTCAATCCAAAATCTCCTCTAGGAAGGAAAAAGGTTTCTCTAAGCATCAGTCACTCCTTTGACAAAGTCCTAAGGTATAAATTTCCCCTTTCCTCTTCTCTGGGATTGCAAGAGTATCCAGCGGGGAGGAGAAATGCAACCGTAGGGAGTCAGGTCTTTCTTTATGCAAAATGAAGAAGAAAGCTAGCCCTGGAGTAAGAACTCCCCACAGAAATCCTGTCCTTCTCTCTCTCCTCCGTTCCTCTAACCTCATCCTTTCCTAGGTCTAACCCTGCAGAAAACGCGCCCAGCCTCACTTCTCAGCGGATCTGGGATTCTGCGCGGTCACTCTGGCACCGCCCAGAGACGCGGTGCACGGGATGCACTCAGCGGCGGGGGCGCGCACGGGCGCGCTTGCGAGGCTCTGTGAACACGCAAGCCTTAGAGGTTTCCCCGGGAACCTGCGCCTTTCTCCCCCTGGCGGACAACAGTGGGACAACACGCTTGGGGCAAAGTGGGGGATGGGGAAGGAGATGCTAGTCATTAAGAGAAGTCTTTGAGCTAAAGAAAAACTTTATCCTTTAGGATTTGGCCTCATTTTTTTTTTGTGTGTGTGTGTGTGTGTGTGTGTGTGTGTGTGTGTGTGTGTGTGTGTGTGTGCCTGGGTAACAGTCCCTTAGTTTTTTCACTCAATACTGAGGTTCTAGCATTTGAGCCACACATTCACTTCTGGATTTGTTTTTTGAGGGTTTTTTAAATGGATAATTGGAGATAAGAGTCTCACTGACTTTCTTTCTAGGTCTCTGGCTTCAAACCATGATCCTCAGATCTCAGCCAACGGAGGAACTAGGATCTATAGGCATGAGCCACCAGTGCCCAGCTTGACCTAATCTTAGGACACCTTTCCTCTTTCCCAAGGCTGTTCTTACAGTTCTGAGACCAAGCTAACCAATATGTTAGCTTCTACTAATGAAACCAGTGAAATCATTTGGTACATGATGAGACAGACACTTTTCTCCTGTTTCAGCCACTAAGTGCCTGTATTGAGCATTTTGTGTAGCCCACAAACAATGTTATGAATACCCAAATGACCCTTGTCAGAAAAAGGTTCTCCATTCCTGAGTCTTCCCAACAGCTCCATGGACTTACTTCACATACTTGACAGAGGAGGAAACAGGCCCAGAGGAGGTGATTTACCCAGAATGCAAGATCTGGAGGAAGCTGGAGCCAGGCCCATGTACTAAACAGTTTCCCCCTCCCCCACCAGCTGAGGACGAAACTCAGGGCCTTGCACTTACCAGGCAAGTGCTCTTCCACTGAACTAAATCCCCAACTCCCTCCACAGGTTCTGACAGCAGCTCAACTGCTGATTGGCCTAGAACTTGAAAGGGAGCCGCTTCTTCAGCTGAGAAGGCTCTGCAAGAACCTAGAACCACCCCCACAGCCATTTGTAAAGAAGCTTTCCATGAGGACTGAGGGCATAGCTCAAATGGTTAAGTATTTGCCTAACAAACACAAGGCTCTGAATTCAATTCCCAGTACCAAGGGAAATAATCAAATGAAAGCTTTAATGAGTTCACTGTAGAACAGGAGAGTCACAGCCATTGGCCAGGGTCATCCATAACCATAAAGCTTGCCATGTGTTTTCAGGCCAGTTCCCCTGCCTGAGATAGCAAGAAAGATCCCAGCTTCAGCCTAGGAGCCACATGAGCTCAGAACAAGACATCCCCAGGTACCTGAAAATGCAGTCTTTCTGCAGGGATTAAGAGGTGAGGGAGAGCAGGAAAAGGAACTAGAGTGGAGCTTGGAACTCTTAGTTGAAGCTGTGAGGGGCCCTGGAGGTTAACTTCAGCTCCTATGGTGGAATTGTTTAGGAATGAGGACAGCAGTTCATACAGCTTGCATCTGGTGACCAGATCTTAATGAAGCATCCCGTCCAGATGCCATGGTCTTCTGTGACATCCAGATGCCATGGTCTTCTGTGACATCCAGATGCCATGGTCTTCTGTGGACTCTCGACAGACAGAAGTGAGTAACAGTGGTGAGAGTGTGCTACTGCCTTTATCCAGAAAGATGAGTGAGCACCAGCTGCCCATAGCCAGGGAAACAGAGATGTTAAAGAGGCAGTACAGAGTACCATCACACAGGGACAGGGAAAGCCTACATGCCAAACCATCCTGCCAGCTGGAAGCCAGTGGCTCATACCTGTCATCCTAGCTACCCAGGAGGCTGAGATCTGAGGATTGCAGTTCAAAGCCAGCCTGGGCAGGAAAGTCTGTGACACTCTTATGGCCAATTAACCAACAGAAAAAAGGAAGTGGCACTGTGGCTCAAGTGTAGAGTTTTCACCTTGAGCTGAAGAGCTCAGGAACAGCTCCCAGGCCTAGAGTTCAAGACCCACAACTGACAAACAAAAACAAACAAAATAAAACCTATCCTGCCTTGTCACAGGGTTTCCTACCATTCTACTGGCACTGGAAGAGGACCTAACTCATGCCTGTAATCTCATCTGCCAGGGGGAGATCAAGAAAAAAATGCTTGAACATAGGGCCTGGGTACCTTGAGTTCAAGCTTTTTGGTGGTTAATTGGAGATAACAGTCTCATGGACTTTCTGGCCCTGGCAGGGATCCTTAGATCTCAGCCTCCAAAGTAGCTAGGATTACAGGCATGAGCCACCACTACCCAAGTTCCTGCAACATGTTAGAATAATCAAGCTCTAAGGTCAGACCTGAGCAAAAATGTGAGACTCTATTTGAAAATAATCTAAGAAGGGCTGGGAAGGTGGCTCAGTGGTAGAGTGCTTGCCTTGCATGCATGAGGCCCTGGGTTCGATTCCTCAGCACCACATAGCAGAAAAAGAAAAAAGCCAGAAGTGGCGCTGTGGCTCAAGTGGTAGAGTGCTAGCCTTGAGCTGAAGAGCTGAGAGACAGCGCCCAGGCCCACAGTTCAGGCCCCACGACCAGACCCCCCCCCCCGAAAAATAATCTAAGAATTATAGCTCAGGTAGGACAGCACCTACACAGCAAACACAAGGTGCTAAGTTCAAACACATTCCATTTTTTTTTGTTGGTGGTAGTCATGGGGCTTGAACTTAGGGCCTAAGCACTGCCTTTGAGCTCTCTTGCTCAAGGTTAGTACTCTATCACTTTTTTTTTTTTTTTGGTCAGTCGTGGGGCTTGAACTCTGGGCTTGGATGCTGTCCCTCAGCTCTTCAGCTCAAGGCGAGTGCTCTACTGCTTGAGCCACAGCGCCACGTCCAGTTTTCTAGTGGTTTATTGGAGATAAGAGTCTCACGGACTTTCCTTGCCCGGGCTGGCTTTGAACCGTCATCCTCAGATCTCAGCCTCCTGAGTAGCTAGGATTACAGGTGTGAGCCACCAGCACCCAAACAAACTCCAGTTTTGTTCATACAAAAAGACCCTAGTGACACCCAGAGTTCCAAAGACTCCATTTGAAAAGGAAGAGGAAGGTTCACAGAAGTGGCTGTGGGAAGCTGTAGATCACTGGGGATGATAACTAACCATAGCCATGTGACAGTGGCTTAGGCCTGTAATTCTAGCTACTCAGGAGGCCGAGATCTGAGGATCACAGTTCAAAACCAGCTTACACAGACAAATTTCAAGATTCTTAAATCTTCAACTAACTCCCAAGAAGCCAGAAGTAGAGGTATGGATCAAGTGTCATAGTACCAGCTTAGAACAACAAACACTATGTAGGAGCAGGAGGCCTAAGAGTTCAAGTCCCAGTAGTGGCATCAAAAGAAAAGAGAGAAGATAGGGAAAGAGTAGGGAGGAGGGGAAGGAGAAGGGAGGAGGGGAAAGAAGTCTGGGGAGAGGGGAGAGGGGAAAGAGGAGGGGGAGGAGAAAAGTAGAGAAGAGGGGAGAAAAGGGAGGGGAGAGGGGAAGAATCTGAGGGGAAAGACCTACCTGTGGCACAACTGAAGTCACATGACAATCATGGCATCAGGTAGCTGTGACTAAATCTTTAAAAGGAAGGCCAAAAGAGGTGTTACATGTGCCAAGAGGTTAAAGCAAGAGAACTGCACATTTAAGGACAGCTTGGACTATTCTGAAAGTCTCTATCTCAACAAGCTTTTTAGCCAGGCACCAGTGGCTCACACTTACAATCCTAGCTACTCAGGAGGCTGCGATCTGAGATTGCTGTTCAAAGCCAGCGGGGTAGGAAAGTCCATGAGACTCTTATCTCCAATTAACCACCAGAAAACCAGAATGGTACTATGGCTAAAAGGCAGAGCGCTAGCCTTGAGTGAAAAAGCTCAGGGACAGCGCCCAGGTCGAGTTCAAGCCCATGACCAAAAAAATAAAAATAAAAAGGGAAAAGAACAGTTTTTCAGGCCAAAGCAAATTGGAAACTATTTATACAGAAAAAGTTTTTTAAAAAAGTTTAAAAGTATTTCAAGATACAAAAATCTCAGGTAAAAGAACAAAAAGTCTAAATGAAAAAGCCAAGGAAAGAAGGCTCCAAAGAGAAATGAAGACAAGCCAATGGGATTTCCAAGGAAACCAGAGTGAGACTGTAAAAATGCCAAACGGAGCCAGAAAACAGGCAGCTTGTCCTGGTGACTTCTCATGATTCAAGGAGGCTCACAAAACAGAGGCCCTCGCTTCCTCACAGGACAGTGCGGGAGAGACCGGAAGCTGGAAGCTAGCAGGCAGGCCTATGACATGCTTGAAAAGACCTAATGGAAGAAGGCAATCACAGGTTTCTAGAAGGAAAGGTGTGATCTAACCTCCTGGAGGGAGGTCTGGGCTTTCGTCAGGTTAGTTTGGGTTCAAACCTCTAACTTTTCTCTTTAAGAACTATGTACTTTGTAGTCAGGCATGGTAGAGCACACCAAGAATCTCAGCACTTGGGAGAATGAGGTTGGATGACTGCAAGTTGGGCTATAGAGCCAAGACAAACAAAACAAAGTGGAGGGACAAAGAGTGAACAAAAGCAGCAGTGGTACTCTCTAGACACAGTGCTGAAAATGAACTATACAACTTGTGAGTGGGGACGGAAGGGAAAAACTGGGTGAGAGCAAGGGAAGGGGTGACACTGTCCAAAAAGAAATGCACTCTTTACGTGACTTACGTAACCATAACCCTCTGCACATCACCTTTATAATAGCAATAAAAAATTAAAAACAAAAAAACCTAGGCATGTACAAGACAGTATGTTGAAAACGAACTTTACAACTTTGCAGGGGGCGGGGGGTGAGGGGGGCAGGGAGGTAGAAGCTGGGGAGGTAGGGAGGAAAGGGGTAGTAGGGGAAAAATAAAGGAAGGTGTAACAATGCTCTACAGGAAATGGACTCATTATCTTGTTCGTGTAACTGTAACCCCTCTGTACAGTATCTTTACAATATATATATATATATGTGTGTGTGTGTGTGTGTGTATATAAAGAAAAAAAAACCCTAGACACTTGGATAACTCATAACCAAATCTCAATCAATCTGAAAAAATGGAAACAGAAGACCTCCTTTGCAGGGTTATTTAAAGAGCAAATGCACACACAGAACACTGGCACATGGAGCCCATGAGATTAATGGGTGCTCCTCTGAATAAAATCTAAACAAGGTTTGTCCACATTCTTAAAGATTGACGTGGAAGGCTGAAGAAGTGGGTTTTTAAAAAGGGAATCTAATGCCTATTTACACTCGGCCAAGTTCTTAGGGGAGAAGAAACCAACTGTACTTGAAGCAGCTATGCCGATTCCCAGCTCCGCACCACAGAGCCTGCGCTGACCTGCCGGGGACTTCATGTTCTGTCATTTTCTCCCTCACATTCGGATCCCCACCCATGAGATTACAAACTGCTCAAGTAAACACTGCTGCCAAACTACCCATTACATTCCAGATCTTGGGTTGTGGTCAATTTGTCCCCAAAGGCCTGGTAGTCAAAGGTGTCAAAATAAAGGTAGCCAACATTTGGGTTTGGAAACCAACCACAGGCCGAACCCTCCCCTCCCCACAGCCCTGATTTGCCTGCAGTTGGACCCGTGGAATGGTTGCTTGCATTTCTAGACTCAGTGAGCCCAGCAAGCTGCAGAGGGGCAGCCGAAAATATTGAGTGAGGCAAAGTGTTTTCCTGAGAACAAGATGAAAACACAAAAATTCCAGGTCTTGGCAAACTCAGGGGGGAGCTTGATGGAATCCAGCCTGCAAAAGCATCCTATAACATTGCCACCAGCTTCCTGCTCGTAACTAGAACATGAAAAACAGGCAGTGCCTTGAAACTATTTTTAAAGTAATGTTTTAAACAAGTGTCTTTTTTTGTTGTTGTTGTTGGTCGTGGGGTTTGAACTCTGGGCCTGGGCACTGTCCCTGAGCTCTTCAGCTCAAGGCAAGCGCTCTACCGCTTGAGCCACAGGGCCACTTCCAGTTTTCCAGTGGTTTATTGGAGATAAGAGTCTCACGGACTTTCCTGCCAGGGCTGGCTTTGAACCACAATCCTCAGATCTCAGCCTCCTGAGTAGCTAGGATTATAGGTGTGAGCCACCGCGGCACCCGGCACAAGTGTCTTTTCATTCTGGTCTGACCCAGGGTGGCCTTAACCTCACAATCCTCCTGCCTTTGTCTCCCAGAGTGCTGGATTCAGGTGTGAATCACTATAACCAGCATGAAAATAGTTAAAACAAAATGCTATTTGCAACTCTGAATGCAGCTGCCTAAGGGTAGATAACATGACCAGAATGAAAATAAACAGGTAGACGCAGTAAGCATGACCAACACATTCACTGCCCAGGGAAACAGGTCTACTGAGTAAATGCTGCAACAAACCAGGGGATTTGATGAAGCACAACTATTTTGCAACCCGAAGCCTTCCTTATCTGTTAGCAACAGGGCAGCGGGTCACCTATAGGCTGCTGGTCCCTCACCTCACCTGGCATTTTTCTCTACTTTGTCCAAGACATTGAAAGTGGTAATGAGGACACAGAGACATTGGGTAAACAAAAAATGAAGACACAGGAAATTGCATTCAAGGAAACACAACAGAACCATTTTATCCAAGCGGTGAGCACCTCTATTAAAGCCCCAAACCAAACAACAAGCCACAAGACCCTGCTTGCTAACTTTTATTAAGGGGTCCCACATCCTTATGGGACTCCAGCCAAACCACACAGGTCCCCCTAAATACAGCAGGAGGCCTGGAAGGGGAGGGGAATGACTTAAGATCCTACCACACCTCCCTGGAAACAGAAACCCACCACAGATAGACAGACAGACAGGCTGGGGAGAACTCTCCTCTCAGTTCTCTCCCCTTTGCACCCACTCAAAAATAAAGTCAAACACTGGCTATGCAGCCTCTAGCCCCACCCACCCATAGCAGCGTTTGTGGGACTCCCCCCCTGCAAAGGGGGGCCCCAAGGCAGCTTCCCATGACTCTTCCTTCACTTTGGTTTGCTCCTGGCAACTCCGTGCCCTGTTCCTTCCCTCAGCCTCCAGCTCAGTCACCCTATCTTCCATCACCTGCTCGGACCTTCTCTCGCTCTCTCTCTCCCCTCTGGCCTCTCTGACCTAGGGCTTCTGGGAAGCATCTTTCCCTCTCCCAGCAAAGGCCTCACCAGGGCCTCTCTGTCCAAGATGTAGGATTCACACAGCTGTCCCACTCTCCTTGAGATCAGGAGCTGAGCGCTGCCGTCTCATCCGTGGGGGAGTAGTGTATGGAGGATAGCGGGGCCCTGGGGGCCTCTGGGCCGGGTAAGGTTGGGGCTGCTGGGGATAATAGTTGTGCTTCTTAGGTTGGAAGTGGTGGGGCTCGGGCTGTGTGGAACCCCCTCCCCGAGATCGGGCCCCTCCATCCAGGGAGTTCCTGCGAGGACGGTGGGACCTGCGGGGACTTGGAGGCCTTCGAGCAGGGGCAGCGGGAGGGGGAGTGACCTCTTCAGGGGGCTGGGGTGGAGCTGGGGCCTCTCCGCTCCCCATTCCTGGCCAAGACTCCCGGTGCTGAGGGTTGCTCTTGAAGGGGAAGCGGAGCTTACAGTCATGAGGGGGCACAAAGCGAGCTGGGGGCCTGCGCAGCCCCCCTCCCCGCCCCCCAGAGCCCTGCAGTCCCTGCAGCCGCAGCTGCTCCTGCTTGAGCCAGCGAAGACGGCCACGGCGGAAGGCAGGGTCCTCCTCCATCAGCCTCGATACCCGCTCCCAACTGGACACAGGGGGTGTGGGGGGCTGGGCAGAGGACGAACGGTCACTGGGCACTGCCTCTTCTACTGCCTCGGACCCTTCAGCTGGAGCCCAGGTGATCTCACCAGCTTCTTCACTGTCATCTTCATGATCCTGGGATGCAGAGAGGGTGAGAGATAAAGAGAAACAATCTAAGGAGAGCTGCAATCTTTTTTTTTGGGGGGGGGGGGGGGTTCCGGTCATGGGGCCTGAACTCTGGGCCTGGGTGCTATCCCTCAGCTCTTCAGCTCAAGGCTAGTGCTCTACCACTTAAGCCACAACATCACTTCTGGCTTTTTTTTCTTTTTGCTTATGTGGTGTTGAGGAATTGAATCCAGGGCCTCATGCATACAAGGCAAGTGCTCTACCACTGAGCCACCTTCCCAGCCCTGAGAGCTGCAATCTTGAGGACATAAGGACTCAAGAACATTTTTCAGAAGGACATGTAAGAGCAGGTGTCAAGCAGGCCAGAGAAGAGCTTGGAGATGAGGGAGCTAGAAGGGCAGTGGTTTAGGAGCTCAGGCCTGAGAGCCAGGGGATCTGAGCTCAGTTCTGGCTCTGCTACTCCCTAGCTGTGTGGTCAGATCTTGGGCTTGTCACATCTGCACAATGATGCCAGTGATACCATTACCTAGTACTGAGAGTTGTTCTTGGAACTTACTAAGAAGTTCTACCATAGACGGGGAAGAACAGAGTGGGAAAGGAAGTCAACACAGGGATGGCTACAGTGAACACACCAGAAAGAATTCACTGAAAGCTAGGCACCAGTGGCTCACGCCTGTAATCCTAGCTACTCAGAAGGCTGAGATCTGAAGATCACAGCTCAAAGCCAGCCCAGGCAGGAAAGTCCGTGAGACTCTTATCTCCAATAAACCACCAGAAAACCAACGTGGCATTGTGACTCAAGTGGTAGAGCACTAGCCTTGAACTGAAGAGCTAAGGGACAGCGCCCAGACCCAGAGTTCAGGCCCACAACCATAAAAGAGAGAGAGGGAGGGAGAGGGAGGGAGAGGGGGAGAGAGAGAGAGAGAGATATTGATTCACTGAGAAATTCTTGTTTCAGTGAAAGTCTGGAGTATGTGAGGAGTAAGCTGTGTGGCTAAGGAAAGCTACTCAGGCTGAAGGACCATCAGGCACAAAGGCTGCTAGGCTGGAGCATGCCCAGAAAGTACAAAGGACAACAGGAAGCCAGAGGTTCTCTCTTAGCAGGTCAGCTTGAATAGAGCAGAATTTTACCACCTGTCATTTAGGTAACTCAGTGGCTGGCAGAATATTTGGCACACAGTAGGCACTTAAATGTTATTTGTTATTTGCAAGGATAGGTGGGAACACTACCGCCCATGGGTTACTGTGAAGGTTAAGCGAGGCGATGACACACAAAAAGCATGTTGCACTGCGACCACCACAGAGGAATGGTCAACAGAGGGGAAGAGGACCATGAGGAGTCACACAGCTGGGACTTAACCACTACATACTCTGCACTAGCAGTTCTCAACTTCTATACTTCAGAAACATCTGGGGAGCTCAGACAGAACTCCAAAGATGCAAGTTCAGTAGGCTGAGAGTGAAGCCCAGTATCCTCCGTGTGATTCACAAAATCTACTAAGAAAACTAGGCTAAACTTCCATAAACTTTTTTTTTTTAGAGCCGGGCGCTGGTGGCTCACGCCTGTAATCCTAGCTACTCAGGAGGCTGAGATCTGAGGATCGCGGTTCAAAGCCAGCCCGGGCAGGAGAGACTG
>NW_012267235.1:13224280-13232753 GCF_000151885.1 Dipodomys ordii | reverse complement strand
AGTGGCGCTGTAGCTCAAGTGGTAGAGCGCTCGCCTTGAGCTGAAGAGCTGAAGGACAGCGCCCAGGCCCAGAGTTCAAGCCCCATGACCGACAAAAAAAAAAACACAAAAAAAACCTTTTTTTTAGAGGTGGGGACTGGGATTTGAGGTGGGAGGTGCAAAGTCCTAAAGGAAGAGCTGAAGGAGGGAAGAGGAGAGGAGAGGAGAGGGAGAAGGTGGGCCCAGGGTTTCCTACCTGGGCCAAGGGGATGACTCTCTCCATGCGGAGCATGCGGTCCCGCAGGGCCTGCAGCTCACGGTCCTTGGTGCTGTTCTGCAGCTTCACCTCCTGCAGAATCCCTGTCAGCTTGTCGATGTGAGCCCGGAGGTCCTCGACCTCTGCACCTCGGGCTCCTTCCTCTGCTCCACCACTGCCACCTCCGCCTCCTTCCTCCTCTCCCACTGTGTCCCAAACATCCCGGGCCACGGCCTTCCAGGCATCTCCAGGCCCTTCGGGCTTGCCATAGGTGCGACACAGCTCCCGCATCTTGAGGGCAGCCAGGGCCTCGATTTCAGCACGACCATGGCGGAAATCAGCCAGGGCCACCTCATAGCATATCTCCTTGACAGCTTGCATCTTCAAGTCAGCCATGGTGGCCCAGCGGGGGTCTTTGCCTTGTAGCCGCCTACGCTGGGGGATCTGGTAAACCCTGCGGGGAGCCCTGCGCTTGCCACTGCTGGGCAGGCCACAGCGCTTGACAATGGTCTGGACAGTGGTAGGGGGCAGCTGCTCCCGCAAGGAGGAGATCAGTCGCCAGCTCTCTTCACAGGATCGCTTGTCAGAGTCATCCCCACTGTCAGAGTCTGCATACTGACACCAGAGAGAGAGATGACAGGGAGAGGGCTAAGGATACCCCAGAGCCCCTCCCTGTCCCAAAGACTGGGGACATGCCATTAGCGAGCCTGGGCTCCAGTGCTGCCCTAGCTCCTAGAACTATGCACCCCTTTGGGACTGTTTAGCCTCTACTAGTCTAGACAGTATAGATTACAGAGCTTCATTTGAAGGAGTAAATATTTGGAATAGCAGTTGGCTATTGTATTATTTACAGCTAATAAAATATCCATTTTGTGCAGTCATGTTTTACTTCACCGCAGGAACACATTCTGAGAAATATGTCTTTGGGTGATTTTGTGTGAGCATCATAGACTCTACTGATATAAACCAAGGCAGCTACACATTACTAGGTGACATAATCTTATGGATCCACACTCAAATGAACAGTCTACAGTAAATAGAATCATCACTCTGTAGGGATATGACCGTATCACTGCTGGGAATGAGGTTAAAGACTTTAAAGTCCACTTAAAGAGTAATCTTAAGTAAACAGCAGTACTTGAATATGGAAAAGATCATTCACCAGAGGACTGGTGAATCTGGGGATCCCTGGTCAACTGAGGCATTTCCGTTTCTGTGCAGTGTAACTGTTTCTTCCCCTGGTCTCATTTCTCCCCTAGCCTTTCCCGTGTAGACACCCCCCGCCCCCACTCCTCACACCCACCCCTAGTCCTCATTCAGGCCCAGACAATGCACCAAAAGCGGAGTTGGGCAGAGTTGATGTTGGACTTGCTGCTCACCTGCCCACCAGTCCCTCCCTGAGTTCTGCCCCTGCCACACCCCAGGTACCCTCACCAGCCGCTGCTGCTCTAATAGAAGGTCGGCCTCTTCCTTTTCTTTCCGGTACTGATTCTCCAGATCCTGTAGCCTGGGATTGGGCAGAGGGAAGGAAAAGCTGTGGGAGGCTCTGGAGCTAATGTAGTAAGGTATAAACCACAAGAAGAGACTGGGGACTTGGGGACTAGAGGGGACACACGGGCCAGGGGGGAGGAGGGTGGTGGAGAGTCTTGCACCTCTTCTCCATCTCCAGCTTGATGTCAATTCCTTGCTGCTCCAACAGTTCCTTCTGAGCAAAGTTCCAGTCAACAGGCTCAGAGGGCGGTCCTGGGGGTGGGGGAACCCCTCGTTCCCGCTCCAGGCGTGCCTGCTCCGGATGATTGAAGCGGAAAACATGGTTCTTGCCCATTACGATCCTATTCCCTGGAGATGCAAAGAGGGGAAAATAGACTGGCTCCCCTAAAACAGCAAAGACACCCCCAAGCCCAAGACATATATGACCTAGTCCTCGAGTCCCAGGACAGCCTAGGGACTCACCCCAAGCCCAGGATAGGAGTAGTCAGAGTAGATATCTCCTGGTTGCCCCCAGGAAGCTCTGATCCCTGTTATTAAAGGGAAGTGGGGGCTGACATCCTCTTCCTATTTCCCTAGGGGAAGAAACCAGCAAAACCTGGCTCCTTGATCTCCACTTCACAGCTCTTTTATGTTTCCTTACTGATGTGCCCTGTCCTGATACTTCCTCTGTACATATGTCCTAGACATATGTACATCCTAGAACATCCTTTCTTCATTTCTTTGCTGTGGCACAAGAGGTCTAGCTTGTATATGCTAGACAAGCACTCTCCCAGCTTCTGCTGTTGTGCTTCTACCTGACTTTAGCACCAGCGGCTCCGTCACAAGCTTCCCATTGACATACGTCTCTGCTCCTTCACAAGGCTCCAAGGTGACCACCACTGAGTGGAGGGAGAAAGGAAGGAGAGGTTAGACCCTGGGGAAGGCAGGCGGTGGTCAGACTCCCACCTTGTCTTATCCCCCCAAACCACACATGCATCACCCACACCACCCCCCTAGTACCTGTGAGGGTGCCATGTCCCCTCTGAAGGCAGGCAGCACAGGAAAGGAAGAGCAGAAGGAGGGTTAGAGCCCTAACTACAACTACAACTGCAATGACTCCCTGCTCACCCTCCACCACCTTCCCCAGCAAAACAAAACAAAGCAAAACAAAAAACAAGTATTCTCAGAAGACTTCATTCCCAAGTTCAACTGGGCAGAGGTCCTGTTACTTCTGCCTTGAAATATTACTTCTATCTTTCCCACTGACATTATCCCCAGCCAGGTTTAGATGCATCCAGCAGGCTCCCAGCCTACTTCTCTGTCAGATGCTTCTTGCAAACTACCACCTGTCTGATCTTCTCAAGCCGCAGTCAACATACAAGACACACTGAACTTAATCCAAATGTTTGTGAACATACCCTACAGTGCCAATCACTGAGTCTGCTGCTTGCTGGGGACATGAACAAGTATGAGGCAGCTTCCTGCCTTCAGGAATGGTGGCCACTGACCCAGCCTGTGCAAGACTCCTTATCCAGGGATGCTGAGCAAGTCACCTAACGTCTAGGATCTTCTATAAAATGGTATAATGCAATCTTTATTTATAGAGTGCTGAGTAGCACAAATAAACAAGTCATAAAATAATAAGCAAACATGATTTGTTGTTATGTACACAATAATATGGAAACTGGAATGAGTTTTAATAGCAGCCAGAGATGGGGACTGCTGATATGGAGGTACAACAAAGACAGCAGAGAGCTCAGCTTAGGAAAAGAAGAATGGACAGGTTTATGTGAAAGTGGCAATCTTCCAGTCAATGCTCAAAGGAGGACTCAGCTTTCAATGGGCAGAAATGATGGCAAGGATGAGGACTAGGAAAGAGACAGCTAAGTGCGTCACTGTATGTAGGGGAACAACACAGGTTAGGATAGACACCAGTTTACCCCACCTTCACTTCCTTATTTCCTACCTGCCCCAAAATGCCTTACTGGTTTTGCAAAAATATTACAACCCTACTATATGCTAGGCTCTATCTGATGAGACCCTGGAAGTGAACTAACACAGAGATAAAAACCCCAAATCCCTGCTAGCACAGAGCTTACCTCTGGTTGGTAAGACAGATTATAAACTGTGTGTGTGTGTATATATATACGCACGCACGCACGTGTGTGCACACCCATGCACCAGTCCTGAGGCTTGAACTCAGGGGCCTGGGTGGTGTCATTGAGCTTTTTTGCTCACGGTAAGCACTTTACCACTTGAGCCACCCCTCTATTTCAGGCTTTTTGGGGTGGTTAACTGGAGATAAGAGTCTCACACACCTTCCTCCCAGGCTGGCTTTGAGCCAAGATCCTCAGATCTCAGCCTCCTGAGTAGTTAGGATGACAGGCATGGGCCACTGGGGCCTGGCAAACAAGGTAATTTTAAGTCATTTAATTCTAGAGTGTGTGTGTGTGTACTGATCCTGGAGGTTGAACTCAGGGCCTCAGCACTGTCCCTGAGCTTTTGTGCTCAAGGCTAATACTCTACCACTTGAGCCACAGCTCCACTTACAGCTCATGGATTTTCCCACCCAGGCTGACTTGGAACCATGATTCTCAGATCTTAACCTTCTGAGCAGCGAGGATTATGGGCATGAGCTACAAGCACCTGGCTAATTCTAATAATTTTTCAAAGCAGATAATCTAAAGTCCCCTCAACAGGATAGGTGTTATGGACAGAAAATACGATCAAGTCAGATGACTTCTCCAGCCTAGTCAGGGCAGTCCTCGTCCTGTCAACCCAGCAGCCTGAGGCAGAGCCCTGTAACCCTACTGTCCTGTACTGAAATCCAGTTCTGTTCTCTGTGTAATCTTGAGCAAATTACCTAACCAAAAGCCTCTGTTCTATCACCTGTGAGTTTTGTGAGAAAATACACACTAGATGTCAATTTATTTAACAGTCTTGCACATGTCTGCCCTTTCTTCAAATACACTGAGCTCTTGGATAGTGGGCTCAATCCTCAGGCCTTGTATGGCTTTGTAATCTCTTCCAGCACATGACTTGAGGTAACCACAGAAGAGGAACTCAGCAATAACTCACTGCACTGAACTGGTTCAACAGCTTTCAGCCCAATGCCGGAAGCACTTGCTGTCACTGGGGACTTAAATCACACCAGAATACCAAAGCTAATCTGCTGACCCTGAACCAGACAGGAACCCAATTGGCAAATCTTAAACCTGCGAGCCACATGACAGTGTCAATTTTGTTTTTTGTTTTTGGGATTTTTTTTGGTAGTACTAGGGTTTAAATTCAGGGCTCTGAGGTTGCCAGGTAGGTGCTCTACCACTTGAGCCATACCTCCATCACATTTTGCTTGTTTTTGTTTTAAAATAAGGTCTTGTTTTGCCCATGCCAGCCTAAATCACGAACCTATTTATGCCTCCTACGTAGCTAAAATGGAATGTAAATACCACTTCCCAGCTACTAATTGAGATGGGATCTCATGCACATTTATCCTGAACTGGCCTCAGATTGATCCTCATGTTCTTTAGCCTCCTGAGTAACTAGGAGGATTACAAGTGGCAGTCATTGTACCTAGCTTCTTTTTTTCTTTGAAGACAGTGATTCCACACTCTTCTCAAACTAACCCTAAACTCTTGGGCTCAAGCAGTTTTCCTACCTCAGCCTCCATAGTAGCTGGGACTACAGGTATGTGCCACCATGCCGTTTTTTCTTTTTTTATTGTTGTTAGTCATGGGGCTTGAACTCTGGGCCTGCACACTGTCCCTGTGTTCTTCACTCAAGGCCAGTGCTCTACCAATTGAGCCACAGTGCCACTTCCAGTTTTCTGGTGGTTAATTGGAGATAAGAGTTTCATGGACTTTTCTGGCTTTGAACCACGATCCTGAGATCTCAGCCTCTTGAGCAGCTAGGATTACAGGCATGAGCTACCAGCGCCTGGCTTTTTTTTTCCTGTCAATTCTGAGGCATGAAGTCAGGGACTGGGTGCTTTCCTTGAGCTCTTTTGCTCAAAGTTAGCACTCTACCACTTTGGGCGACAGCACCACTTCTGGGTTTTTTAGTGGTTAATTGGAGATGAGTCTCACAGACTTTCCTGCTCAGGCTGGTTTTGAACTACGATCCTCAGATCTCAGTCTCCTGAGTAGCTAGGACTACAGACATACGCCACTGGTACCCAGCTTATTTCTTACTTTTAAGACTATGGTAGGGCTGGGAATGTGGCTCAGTAGTAAAGTGCTTGTCCAGCATGTATGAGGCTCTGAATTCAATCACCACCTCTCTAAACTAAAAACCAAAACAGAACCATCCTGAACTTCACAAGCACTGCTTTGTTCCTTGGTCAGAAAGGCTACCACCTTCACTCTTAGGGTCCATGATTTCTAACACTCTCTGCCCACATTTAAGGCTAAATAAAGGCTCTGCAAGCTTTGGAACCACAGAGACATGTGGGCTCTTTAACACTCAGAAAGCTTTT
Organism: Dipodomys ordii; assembly: GCF_000151885.1. Lineage (NCBI taxonomy): Eukaryota > Metazoa > Chordata > Mammalia > Rodentia > Heteromyidae > Dipodomys > Dipodomys ordii. The sequence goes on along the minus strand of NW_012267235.1, from coordinate 13,226,574 downwards.
GTCACAAAGGAATCAATGCAGGTTCAGATATTCCACTGAAACAAATCCAGGTTTTCACACCCAACAACTAGGGTACTATTTAAATTATATATAAGCTCAGCACCAGTGGCTCACGCTTGTAATCCTAGCTACTCAAGAGGCTGAGATCTGAAGATCATGGTTCAAAGCCAGCCTGGGCAGGAAACTCCATGAGACTTTTATTTCCAATAAACTATTTTAAAAAGAAAGCTGGAGGGCTAGGAATGTAGCCTATTGGTAAAGTGTGTGTCTAGCATTCATGAAGCCTTGGATTCAATTCCTCAGTACCACATACATAGAAAAAGCTGGAAGTGGTGCTGTGGCTCAAGTGGTAGAGCATTAGCCTTGAGCAAAAGAAGCTTGGGGACAGCACCCAGGCCCAGAGTTCAAGCCCCAGGACCAGCAAAAAATAAATTAAATAAATAAATTGTATATATATACATATATATATGTGTGTGTGTGTGTATATATATATATCTACATACATATATATGTATATATATTTAGGCATTTCCTCCTCATCAAAATCCCACCCTCTGACATGCCATAGTGGTCTATCAGCCATGCAGAGAGCCAGACCCTTGGTATTGTCCCCTGAGCTTGGAGTCCCGAGAGTGAAGATGCATCCCCATATGTGGCTGAACTCCCCGATGTCCAGCCCACATGCCACCCATCTCTCCTATCTGGCTCTCCGGCTCTCCTACCCCTTCCACACCATTACCTTCTCCATCTGGCTGAGGAAGGCTTCGGAACACACAGTGTTGTTCCTGGATGAACTGTCCGGTCAGCTTGATGTCCACATCTAACTGGCCAACTCTGAAGAAGCAACAGCCAATACTTTCTAAGCATGTTCTAGGTTTTTTGCCAGGTCTCTCCTAAGCACCAACTCATCCTAGTCAATAAGCATAATTATTCCCATCTTACAAATAAGGAAACTGAGGCTCAGGGAGAGGAAGTAACTGGCTAAGATCATGCACATGAGCAGTAGTGAAGCTGCCTATCCCTAAAATTATACAATAAGGGTGAGAAGTGAGCCTGTACTAGATGGCCCCATCAGTCATGACATTGTACACCCTTAGGACTGATCACCCTGAGGACTCACTTTCTACCTACAATGATCACCCAGGACACCTGGCCCCTTTAACTGCAGGATGTACTGAGCCCCACCACTTCATACACATTAGCTGGCAATGCTTTCTACCAGGAGGCTGTTGTGGACATTGCTCCTTGATAACGTACGGCCAGGTTGTATGACCCTTCTCCCTCATCTACAGAGAATCCCAGCAAGGAACAAGATCATGGTGGTAGGGAAAAACTGTGGTGGTCCATCTCCCCCAACTCTCCTGCTCTAGTATATCAGGAGCAATCCCATAATGCTGGACTCATTTGGTTCCAAGAAGAGTATCCTGTCCTCACCAAACTGAGGGACACAGACAGCCAGAGGAAGCAGGTCATCAATTGTCAAGAAGCCAGGAGGCTCAGTGGTAGAGCACTAACAGTAGTGCACAGGGTTCCGAGTTTAATCCCCAGCATCAACAAAATTAAAATTAAAAAGTTGGGGCACCAAGGGCTCAAGCCTATAATCCTAGCTACTTATGAGGCTGAGATTTGAGGATCAAGATTCAAAACCAGGCCAGACAGAAAAGTTTATGAGACTTTTACTTCCCATTAACCACCAAAAAGCCAGAAGTGGAGCTATGGCTCCAGGTTAAAGTACTAGCCTTGAGCCAAAAAGTTCAGGGACAGAACCCAGGCCCTGAGTTCAAGCACCAGGATTACTGGCGCACATGTAATATCTGAGCTGCTATTCACTGGCAGAAAATTCCTCCTATTGTCTGGCCTCTGGCCCTCCTGCTGTTGGAAATTTACTCTCTCCCCTGAATCCCCTTTTCCCTGGGAAAAGAATATCCACGGGAATTAAAATGTGAAATCAGAAAACAGAACAAAATTATTGATAAAGGGCAAAACCTCTTGGTAAAGAAAAACCCCAAAGGCTGACTACTGGTCAGCCTTTGCCCCTTCTCCATCCCTGCTAAAAAGCAAAAGAACATCTCTCCCTCACTTAAGTTTACCAAGCTGGCAGCTTTGCAGAAGGCTGTTGATAACCTTGAGGCTCATCACCAGCTGCACTGAATTTAGTATTAGTCAGGAGCTTATAATAAAAATCACTTCTGTAATAGTGTCAATAGCATTGATAGTATTGGTCATGCCGACCAAGTCAAGATTCTGTTTTGCCTATGCTCCTGTGACTCAAGGCTATGTTTTTGCTATGATTT
>NW_012267235.1:13218824-13222602 GCF_000151885.1 Dipodomys ordii | reverse complement strand
AAAAAAAAAAAAGTTGTAGCTTGCCCAGTGCTGGTGGCTGGTGGCTCACATCTATAATCCTAGCTATTCAGGAGGCTGAGAACTGAGGATCACAGTTCAAAAAGTCCATGAGGGGCTGGGAAGGTGGCTCAGTGGTAAAATGCTTGTCTCGCATGCATGAGGCCGTGGGTTCGACACCTCAGCACCACATAAGCAGAAAAAGCTGGAAGTGGTGCAGTGGCTCAAGTGGTAGAGCACTGGCCTTGAGCTGAAGAGCTGAGGCACAGCATCCAGGCCCAGAGTTCAGGTCCAAGACCAGCAAAAAATGAAAACAAACAAAAAAAGTCCATGAGATTCTTAAACTCCAATAAACCACCAGAAAACCGTTAGTGGTGCTTTGGTTCAAGTGGTAGAGCGCTTGCCTTGAGCTGAAGAGCTCAGGGACAGTGCCTAGGCCCAGAGTTCAAGCCCCCTGACTGACAAAAAATAAATAAATAATTCTTGTAATTTTTTTTACGTGGTCCAATTCTATTTTGATATTCCAATTTTTTAAAATCAAGATTCTTACATGAGTTTGAATAAAATCCTCTCAAATCAGATTACCTTTGTAATTGCAATTTAAAAATAGGGCCATTACCTCGATTTAGATATGAAACAAAATCCATTTCAAAAGCAGATTCCCCAACTCTTCCCTTGACACTGCCCCTCCCTGGGCCTGTAGGGCAGAAGTAAGGGCCCCTCAGCCATCTGGTGCTGTGCTTGCCCAAGGCCTCCCTAGCCAAATCCACTCCAAATTCCTGGCTGCTCATTATGTGGCTCTGTGCTGAAGACAAAGCCCGTTCTCCAACTTCAAGGTACTTTTTCCTGTCTTCTGTTTGTTCCAACAACTTCACCTTTTCCAGACAAGCAACTCTGGGTAGCATAAGCCTTTGTTCCTACCAGTCCTTCATGCCCTGGCTGTCATGCTGAGGGAGAAGTCTTCTTCCACCCTGCCCAATGGCTGCTGTGCCATCCTTGCCTCCAGCCTGCTTGACCTACCTTCTCTGACCATATTCCACTCTATACCATGCCATGCACCACTGTTTCTCTAGAGACCTTCTCTAGTTAGCACTCTATGTCCACTTGACTTGAACCCTGCTTCTTTACCCTGGCTTCTCCTCGACATAAGGACCTTAGTGCCCCTGTGCAGGCCCCTTTTCTGGGGATCACTCCCAGCTGTGTACTCCTGCCCACAACTGCTGAGCCCCATTCCAGAACCCAAAGCAGGACTTCTGCATCCCAGGCTGCTGTGCGACTGCTCCTACCATGTTCCCACCAGCACTGACCAGCCTCTTGCCAGCCTCACCTCCACTTGCCAAAAATCATCCAATTCACATCTGTCTGTCTCAATGCCACCTCCTCCACACTTTCCTAAGCCTTCCAAGAAGGTTCCCCTGCCTCTGCACATAAAGATCTACATGGCTTTCTACCTAACCTCAGTGAGGTTCAGGATGGGACAGAGATGAGCTAAGTCCAGTCAAGGCTGACCTGTCAGTAAGGAAATCAGAGCCAACTGGGAGAAGCAAAAACGTGATACAGAAATACTGTTAATTATAAATGGGAAAAATGGATGTGATAGTTTCTGACCTCATATTCTTGCTTAGTTCATGCAATTCATTCACTGATTCTCCGGGTGGTGAATGTCTCAGTATTCTGGGGTTAACTTATACACAAAGAGGAAGAAAATGCAGGAAAAGTGGGTTTAGAAGACTGGGAAAGGTTGGTCTTGGAGGATATGCACAAGCCGAGTGTCAGTGGTGCATGTCTGTATTCCTAACAACTCAGGAAGCTGAGATCTGAGGATTGTGGTTCAAAGCTAGCCCAGGCAGGAAAGCCCATGAGATTCTTTCTGTGTGTGCACACACACGCGCACACACTCGCGCACACACACACATATGCGCCCATCAGTTCTGGAGTTTGAACTCAGGGTCTCGATGCTGCTCTGAGCTTTGCTCAAAATTAGCATTCCATCTCTTGAACCACAGCTCCACTTCTGGCTTTTCTGATGTTTAATTGAATTCTCTTACCTGGGCTTGCCTTGCTGCTGCAATTCTCAGATCTCAGCAACCTAAGTAGCTAGATTACAGGCACAGCCACCAGCTCTTACAAGACTCTTATCTCTTCAATTAACCACCAGAAAGCCAGAAGTAGAGGGCTGGGGCTCAGGTAGTAGAGCACTAGCCTTGAGCAAAAAAGCTGAGGGAAAGTGCCTAAGCCCTGAGTTCAAGCCCCCAGTACTGGCACCAAAAATAAATAAATAAAAAATAAAGAAAAAGTATAGACAAGCAGAAAGAAGAAGTTTGATAGAAGCCTGAAACACAGAGAGACAAAAACACCAGAGCACCAGGGAAGAACAGACAGGAGTGGGGATCCCAGTTTTGTTTTGTTTTGTCCGTCGGGGGGGGCTGAACTCTGGGTCTGGGCGCTGTCCCCATCTCTTCAGCTCAAGGCTAGCGCCCTACCACTTGAGCCACAGTGCCACTTCCGGCTTTTTTCTGTTTACGTGGTGCTGAGGAATCAAACCCAGGGTCGGCCTCATGCATGTGGGGTAAGCATTCTACCACTGAGCCACCTCCCCAGCCCAGGATTCCAGGTTTCTTTGGGGTTCACCCAGCACAACAGGAACCCAGAACTGTGCCCACAGTCCACTTGGGCATACAGTCTGCTCTTCCTAGGCACTCCACAATTGCTACTGCCATATTTCCCTCAAGGGACATTCACAAACTCTCTACACTGCAGTGTCAGACTGCTCTGGGTCTGGCCGACATTCATGGACTCTGAAACAGAATGTGATCTATCCCTAGGGAGAAGGACATGATTTGGGGCAGTGCTTTTCAATTTCTGTTCAGCCCCACAACTCTTTATTCAAATGAAACCTTATCTAGAAAATGAGGGCGTCAGACAGATAAGCAGGAAACCAATTAAGCCTGGGCTAGGGGTAGGGAATCCATAATCTGGTTGTGTTCCCTCTACTTTTTAGCCCAAGAAGAAAGCTCAGGACAAGATTTGAAAATCATTGTGCTGGGCACTAGTGGCTCAAGCCTATAATCCTCAGGAAGCAGAGATCTGAGGATCACAGTTCAAAGTCAGGCAGGAAAGTCCATGTGACTCTTAAGTACCAAAAAGGCTGGCAGTGAAGCTGTAGCTCAAATGGCAGAGTGCTAATCTTGAGCAAAACAGCTCAGGGACAGTGCCCAGGCCCTGAGCTTAAGTCCCAGGACTGGCACATGTGCACACCCGCACACACCCACACACAAACATACATGCACACACATGCACACACAAGAATGTAGTCATTAAAGCTAATGTTGGGGTCCCAGCAAAATTCTGAACAAGGGTCCTGGCTCTCTCTCCAAAACAAACTGTAGCTTCACCTCAAGACTGAATTTTCCACCCAACCATTACTAAGATAGAACCACTTCTATATCAAACCTGTTTCTCCAGTGAATCTAACTCTCCTTTCTGAAATATTTGAATATTTGAGAGTATATTCATCCTTAACACCTTGAGAAGAATGCAAATGTGAACTACTACAAGATACCCTTTAACCAACCACACTTGCAAAGATCAAAAACTCTGATTATGCCGGGTGCTGGTGGCTCACGCCTGTAATACTAACCACTCAGGAGGCTGAGATGTGAGGATCGAGGTTCAAAGCCAGCCCGGGCAGGAGAGACCGTGAGACTCCTATCTCTAATAAACCACTAGAAAACCGGAAGTGGCGCTATAGCTCAAGTGGTAGAGTGCTCACCTTGAGCTG
>NW_012267235.1:13205739-13218419 GCF_000151885.1 Dipodomys ordii | reverse complement strand
AAAGAAAAAAAAAAAAACAGGTACCTATATGTTGCTCTTGGAAGATATATTCAGGTGGTTATAATCTTCACGGGACACTTTAGTAATCAGGCATGGTGGTACACACTTACAATCCCAGATATTCAGAAGGCTGAAATCTAAGAACTGCAATTCAAAGCCAATCTGGGACTTTTATCTTTAATTAACCACCAAAAAGCCAGAAGTGGAGCTGTGGCTCAAGTGGTAGAGTGCTAGCCTGAAGCAAAAAAAAACTAAGGAATAGCACCTCTGACTGTGACTTCAAACCCCAGTAGCAGCACCAAAAAAAAAAAAAAGTAGAGGTAGTAGTGTAACTCAGTGGTAGAGTACTTGCCTAGCATGCATGAGACTCTGGTTCTATCTCAATTCCCCTCTTACCCCCCCACCACAAAAAAAAGGTTCAACGGCCACCATCTGACCCCAAATGTCTACTTCTAGAATTTGTTTCTACAGACAGCACCAATTTTCAAGTCTAACCACTGTAGCAGTGTTTGTAGTATCAAAAACACTTAAATGCCCACTAATAGGAAACTAGTAAGATATCCTACATCTACATGACAGAATATTCTGACACAATGTCAAAAGTGAAGTAACCTTTGAGATAACAAGGTATGCAACCACTATTATTAAAAAGGGAGGCCACGTGTGTGCGCACATGGATAATTAGGTATGTAATACATGCCTGGACATGCAGGCTGCCTCTAGGAGAACACATTAGGAAATGATAAAGTAGTTTCTCTAAGAGAAGGAAAAATTGAGAATGAAAAGGAGACTTTCTAAAATGTACTCACTTTTTAGTACTATTGGAAAGTTTTCCCTGTTATGTTATTATCTGTACAATAAATACAAGAACCCTCCCTATTCCAGGCACCCGGTGGCTCACACCTTTAACCTAGCTTACTCAGGAGGTTGAAATCTGAGGATCTTAGTTTAAAGCCAGCCTGGGCAGGAAAGTCCATGAGACTCGTATCTTAAATAAACTACCAAAAAAGTCAGAAGTAGAGCTGTGGTTCAAGTGGTAGAGTGCAAGCCTTGCACATAAAAGCTCAGGGAGGGCTGGGAAGGTGGTTCAGTGGTAGAGTGCTTGCCTTATATGCGTGAGGCCCTGGGTTCGATTCCTCAGCACCACGTAAGCAGAAAAAGCTGGAAGTGGCGCTGTGGCTCAAGTGGTAGAGTGCTTGCCTTGAGCTGAAGAGCTGAGGGACAGTGCCCAGGCCACAGTTCAAGCCCAGGACTGGCAAAAAAAAAAAAAAAAGCTCAGGGACAGTGCCCAGGGAGAGTTCAAGCCCCAGGACCAGCTAAAACAAAACCAAAAAAAAATTAAGCCAGGTGCCAGTAGCTTACACCTGTAATCCTAGCTACTCAGGAGGCTGAGATCTGAGGATTGAGGTTCAAAGCCAGCCCAGACAGGAAAGCCCCCATGAAACTCTTATCTTCAATTAACTTCATGAAACCAGCAGTGGCACTGGTAGCTCAATGTGGCAGAGCACCAGTCTTGAGCAAAAGAGCTCAAGGACAGCGCCTAGGCCTAGTTCAAGCCCCATGACTAATTTAAAAAAAATAAAAATCCTCTTTTTGGTCCCTGGGCTTTAGTAAGTAGCATCCCTGTACAGTAGTAAGTCCTTCAGGAAAGAAATACACACTCCACTAATCATCCCACCCCTTTCTGTTTGCTTTTTTCTACCCTGCCATTGAGTAGAAGGGTCCTAGTTACAGGCACCCAAAGGTAATTGGAAGCCATCTACATCCCTGATTCCTAAGATGTACCTGTCGTCTAGAAGGGTCTATAGCTTTCTCAGGACTTCAAAGCCCTGATTACCCTGGTCCTGGACAAGAGCACTCAGCCTGGCCTGCCACCCAAATTATCTACTCACACTTCTCTCCCTTGCTTTATGGTGCGGGCCAGACAAAGCAAAGCCCTTTCCTTTTTTAAGAAGTGTTTTCAGTTTCTTAATTAGTGAGGCCTGACCTCTCAAATTAAAGTAGGGCCTCTGTGAGAAAATCTACTACCTCTTCTTGGCTGACCCCAGTGACCTAACTTGTATGAGAGCAGTCTGTCTGCTTAAGCCCTGATCTTAGCTGCTTTGCATCATATACCAGACAGGCAAGGCTGCTTCTCTGGTGAGACTGGAAGTTCCTGCTCTGCCCTTCATTGACATGTACCAATCAGCTGGGCTAGCCTTGTTTTATTTTGTGTGTGGTACTGGGGATTGAACCTGGCCTTATAGTTGATAAGCAAGTACTCCACTGAGCTGTATTACATTCTCAGTTTTGCTTGTTGGAGACAATGTCTTGCTATAGCCCAGGATGATCTCCAACTCTCAATCCTGCTTCTGCCTCCTGAGGACTAGAATTATAGGAGTGTCATCACACCAGGCAGCTATGCTCATTTTCTACAACTAGCATCCATTCTGACTGGTCACTGTCTGTCACATGCCAGCTAGTTAATGATACTTTAAATATCATTCCAATCCCCATCTGAGCCTGACCATTCCTGCCTTTTCTGTTCTTCTCAGCAAAGCTTTACTGAGCACCTAGTACCTAGCAGGCACATGTCAAACATCGGTGTCCCCTACTCACCCCAACATGTACTCTGGGGATTCAGAAGTTTGTCCCTACTCCTTATTACCCCATCTTTCAGGCTCCACTTCCCAAATTACCTTTCCCAGGAAGCTATGCACTGTCTCCAGGCCACCCTGCATCCATCTATAATCCAGCCTTCCACACTTAAAATCGCTGAGTCATGCTCACTCCTCCATCCCCTTTCCACCTGTCTTCTAAATTATCCTTTCAAAATATGTATTTGTGAGCTAATTTTTTGCATAGTGAGTATATGCACAGGATACAAAATCCAAAAGGCAGAAAAACATATGCCAGTCTAAGTTCCTATGCCAACCAAACTCCAGTTTCTCTGTTCCCCCTCCTCTCTCTGAGATAACCACTATTGAGCAGGTTCTCATGAATCCCAATCAATTAATTCTGACCAATTCTGTGCAGGAACACATACACATAAAGACTTAGAGCTAAGCAGGGAGGTCTATCATCCTCTGAGCTCCAAAGGCCTTCCTTACAGGCGTTTGATAAGCACTGGACCCTCTATATCACTGTCTGATCAAGAAAGCAAGGATAGTGGAGAACATGGACCTGTTCATGGTACAGGGCGCAGAAGGAGCAAGGGCCAGATCAGAGACATAAGAGGAAAAGATTAGGGACAGAACTCTCACCCTGCCACCTCTAACCCTCTTCTCTAGGTATCCAAAGTGTTCCCCAGATCTCTTTCCACAATCGTTTACATACCTTCTTTGGAGAGAAGACACCCACAGTTCCCCCATCCTCCCGGACGGCTACCCCCATCTCAGCCAGCAATGCTTCCCTATGAGCAAGAAAAGACAAATGTCAGTCTTCTCATTACTCATGTTCTTCCCTGCAAAGTCTCAATAGGTTATCCCTGGGTCCCTCGCACCTTTCCATTCTTAGGGCTTCCGTCTTGCGCAGTTTCTCCTCCCAGGTCTCATTCAGCTCAGCTATAATCTTCTCTGTCTCCTAGAAGCACAGGGACAGATGGAGATCAGGAAAACCTGGGACCAATATCTACCACGGAGGCTGCAATACTCCTAGGATGCCATCTATCTCTTTAGCCCTGGCTTTGAAAAAGTAAACTCTCAGTAGTCTCCAGCCCCTTACCCCTTGCCGGCTCCAGGTTCCTACCTGCAGTCTCTCCATGGCCTCCTCAGGCCCAATCTGGGGCTCAGCATTGGGAGAAAATGAGGGCTCTAGCTCCCCATTATGGGCAGGGGGAGATGACGGTAAAGCTGGGGTAGGGGGGTTGGAAACGGTTGGCAGAACACCACCAGGACTCCCCTCTTCCACTTTCAGACCTGAAAGGGAGAAAGGTAAAAGAAGGAGGCTAAGGAAAAATGGAACTGATCAAACTAGAGAAGGCCAGGAATGTTACAGAAGGCAACCTCCCACATGGTAGGGGGTCCTCTACAGCCCTGACAAACGGGCACCCTGTCTCTGCTTATATTCCAGGGATGGAGGCCATACTTTGTACTTGAAAGCCAATTCTTCTCATTCTTATTGCCTCACTTTGCTGAGTTGAAATGTGCTGCACAACATGCATGCTCTGCCCTCTGGCATGAAAGCCTATATATAGTGCCATTTTTTCTGCCCAGCCCCTGAAACACTACAAGATGAACATCCCACCTAATTTATCCTCCTCCTCTTCCCACGAACAGTATTCCCTCCAAGGTGTCCCAGCACCCTGATTCCCCTCAGTGGAATGGATCACTAGAGTGGACAGGGTTCATACTTGGGTTAAACAACATCTCACACAGATACTGTTTTATTTTATTTTTATCAGTGCTGATTACTGCATTTTAAAAGCCATTCCATTGTTGACTGTTAAATTCATGGTCAATTGAAATTCTGGTGCTGCTGGGCATGGTGGTGCACACCTGCAATCCTAGCACTCAAGTGCTAAAGTAGGAGGATCCTGAGTTTGAGGCCAGCCTAGGCCACATAGTAAAACCCTATCTTTTTTTGTTGTTGTTTTTGTAGGCCACAGAGCTTGATCTCTGGGCTTAAGCCCTGTCCCGGAGCCCTTCAGCTCAAGGTGAGTGCTCTACCACTTGAGCCACAGTGCCACTTCCGGTTTTCTAGAGGTTAACTGGAGATAAGAGTCTCACAGACTTTCTTGCCGGGGCTGGCTTTGAACTGCAATTCTCAGATCTCAGCCTCCTGAGTAGCTAGGATTACAGGTATGAGCCACCGGCACCTGGCCAAAACCCTATCTTTAAATAAAAAGGGGAAACAGGAAGATCTCAGTTCAAATCAAGCCCAAGCAAAAACTTAGAATCAAGACCCCATCTTAAAAACAAACTGCAAGCCGATCACCAGGGGTTCACACCTATAATCCTAGCTACTCAGAAGGCTAATCTGAGAATCCCAGTTCAAAGCCAGCCAGAAGTGGAGCTGTGGCTCAAGTGGTAGAGTGCTAGCCTTGAGCAAATAAAGCTCAGGAACAATGCTTGGGCCCTGAGTTTAAGCCTCAGGTGCACATGTGCAACATACACACACATACACACCCTAAAAGAGTTTAAGCCTCAGGTGCACATGTGCAACACACACACACACACACACACACACACCCTAAAAGCAAACAGACTTGAGTGTGGCTCAAGCATACAGCACTTACCTAGCAGGCTCAAGGCCATGAGTTCAATCCCCAATACCACAAAACAAAAGAACAAAAACAAACTGATATTTTTCAGGAATTTTTGCAAGGCAGACATACCAGTAGCCTCTTAACAATTTACTATGTAAAAACTATAGATGTAGAATTTGCCATTTATTCCTGTACTTGTCATTAATTCCTGAAGCCTGTCAAATGCCTTCTCTGTATCTGTGTCCATGTCACTGAACACAAGAAGAGCCTCCCAGTAGTTGCTTCCTCCCAGACCCCAGCACTAGATAAAGATAAGGAAAGAGGGCCAGAATGGGTCATAGAGTGTCCCTGAACTGCCCCCCCATCCCTGGGGCCCCTACCTCCAAGAGCAGAGGCTGAGAGGCCCTGAGCCATCAGCAGCTCCCGCAGCCGGGCCACCTCCTCCTGTAATTCTCGGATCAGCCGAGCATTCGGGTCCTCATTGATGACAGCATTGCAGCGGATTTGCTTAGTGCGGTCAGCATACCTAGGTGAGGGACAGGGGGATTAGAAGACAAGCATCAAGAACCCTTGCTGGGCTGCCTGATCCCCACTCTTCTTCCCAATTCCCAAGACATATGGCACAGTCCTGAGTAACCAGCTTCTAATCTTCTGGCACTTTTGAGGGCTGCCCCTGCCAGAGATGAATCTCTTACCTGAGGGTGCTGAGCGTCTCTTCATAATTGATGTCAGCAGGACTCAGAGCTGCAATCATTGCTGTGCGCGAGTTCCCACCTATGAATAGAAAGGATGGAAAAGCATTAGCTGAGCTGGAGCTTAGGATAAGTCACACTGGGTCATGAGGCCAAGTGAGGGAAGGCTCAGTGAGCAGGGAAGGGTCACAGTATGAGGTAGAGGAAGCCAAGAGTTGTGGTGCAAACCATAAAGTCTAGGCGGAGAGGACTGAGGTCAGGGGTACATCAGGTATCTGTGGACAGTCACAGACCCAGGGGAGAAGGCTGAAGTCAGCAGTGGGTGTGGAGTCAGGGAGAGTCATGGGAGGCAGGTCAGTGAGGCCCTTGGCTTGGCAGCGTGTGGCCTTGATTCCAGCATAGGAAATCTTCAAAGGATATTTCCTAGGTTAGGGGGAGAGACAGTGGGACAACACTGACTAGATTTGGGATTCTAGAGATGGCAAGAGGATACATCAGGTGTTATCACAGGGGCACCAGAGTCAACAAAGAGGGGAGAAAAACTGCTCACCCAAATTCTCCTTGAGCAGCCAGGTGAGTACAGAGTCCCTGTAAGGGATAAAATCCGACTTGCGCTTCTTTGATTGCTGGGGGGATAAGGAAAGGAAATTAGAATGGGCCACTGCCTATGCCTGCTCTCTTGAACCCTTGTCTTCCCAACCCTCAAGGCTTACCATATCTGCAAGGGCTGAGATCACCTTCCCTAGAGTAGTCAGGGACTTATTAATGTTGGCACCTTCCTGGCAAAGGATGAGGAATGTAGGGGTGAGACCTTCTTCTCCCAATCAGCTCTATTTCCCCTTCCCTTTACCACAAGAGTTCTGGGTGATGATCAATGATCTTCCCACTCAGCCTTTGAACCTGCCCAACATCTATCCCTCCAAAGCATCCTCACCTTCAGACGCATGCCCCGGGCTCCTGAGGAGTCAGCCCGCTCGCTCCCAGCAAGGTCCACCAAACTGATCTTACTGACCTAGGCTCACAGGAAAGAGGAAGTGGGTGACTAGAGTGAGGGAGGGATGGGAAGGCAAATCAGAGAAGAAATCTGAGTGGTTAGCAAGGGCTAGAGAAGTCCTAAGAGAGGACAAATAAAACTGATAGGAGGGGGGGAGGGGGGAGGCTGGGAAGGGATGTGAAGGGTAAACAAAGGAGGAGGCTGCAATGCTTGGTAAGAAATGTACGCATTATCCTGCCCATGTAATTGTAACCCCTCTGTACAGTATGTTCACAAATAAAATAAAATAAAATAAACTGATAGGAAGGCCAGGTGCTGGTGGCACACGCCTATAGTTCTAGATACTCAGGAGGCTAATATCTAAGGATCATGGTTCAGTCAGCCCGGGCAGGTATGAGAATCTTATCTCCAATTAAACACCAAAAAAGCCAGAAGTAGAGCTTTGGCTCAAGTGGTAGAGTGCTAGCACTTAGCGAAAAAAAGTTCAGGGACAATGCTCATGATCTGAGTTCAAGGCCCGGGACCAGCACAAAAAAAAAAAAAAAAAAAGGAGGAAATAGAGTCTGTAGATAACAGTAAGGAGCTAGTTACTTATTTATTCATTTACAAATATTTATATAGGTCGACTGTGTGCTGGGACAAGGGCCCAAGTGGGACTGGTGACTGGTGCCCTGTTGAGAAGTCTTGTGAGGACAAGCAGGAGTTGTAATACACTAATATGATGGGGAGGTTAGAGAGGGCTATGGAAGACCCAAGCTGAAGAGGAAGGACAGCCCAAGCCTCTTCTATCACAACACTGTCCTCCTTCTAGAGATCCTCACCTTCTCTGAGTCCAGTCCAGTGAGTTGGTCATGAGAGCGCTGTGTGAAGACGATGGTGAAGACAGCATGGGAACGGCTGCTGGTTTCATTCATGTTGGTGGCAGCCACAGTCCTGATGGGGAAAGTAGAAGTCACAGGGTCCTGCCCCTCACCTTCCCAGTCCTGTCCCCTTCTCTTCCACTCTGTCAGCTGGTCTTACCGTGCCTTATTTCCACAGTCCATGAGGTCAGCAATGTCTGCATAGGAGGTCACAGCCAGCTTAGAGAGGTCCTGCACATAGGGGCCCAGGATGGGGTGCTCCCGGACCCGGAGAGAACCCCGACTCTTAGGATTCAAGAGGTCACGTACCCGCTCACAATAGATCTCCATATAGCTCACCTGAGTAAAGGATGCAAATAAAAAGTGAGGAAGACAATGTTGGCATTGCCAGTAAACCTCACCTAACTCCACCACAAGGACCCGGCTAACTGCAGTGCATGCATACCAGACTTGATACTAAGCCCCTGACTGTGATGGCTCACTGATCCTCCCACCAACCCTAGGGGTTGGGGGGTCTGAATCATTAGCATCCACAGATGAACACATTCAGGAGTTTCAGTCTGAAATCACTGCCCAAAGTCATACATAGTCACAGGTAGAGCCCAAAACTAGATCCTAGACTGACTCCCAAGATTGCCTGGTGTCTTTTTTTTTTTTTTTTTGATCAGTCCTGAGGCTTGAACTCTGGGCCTGGGCACTATCCCTGAGCCTCTTTTTGTTCAAGTCTAGCACTCTACCACTTGAGCCACAGCGCGACTTCTAGCTTTTTCTATTTATGTGATACTGAGGAATCGAACCCAGGGCTTCATGCATGCTAGGCAAGCACTCTACCACAAAGCCACATTCCCAGCCCTGACTTCAGTCTTAATCATTCTACCTTCTGCCCAGAGACATAGGGGCCCCTCCCTGTGCCCCAATAAAACCAGAGCTTACCTCCACAGAAAAGGAGAGCTGAGCGCTCTGGTTCTCATTAACACGAGAGAAGAGGTCCTCACAAAGCTGGAGGGAAACATAGAAAAGCTCCCTTTTAGGGCACACCTGTCATGCCAGGCCTTTTCCCAGGTTGAACCCTTTCCATAGCCTAAGAGAGAGGTCACAAGTCAGAGGTTTTGCTCCCCAGGATGGCTACTATGCTGCTTGGCCAAGGAAAATTATGGACAACTCAGTTTTCCAAACTACCTCTTTCTACAGTTAACACCTTACCTGTGGTACAGAGGCCCATAGGGAAATTACACTCACAATAACTACAAAACAAAGAAAAACAGCAGTATATGGTAAAACCAGGGCCTACACCTAGTGTTCTCTGACACCAAAGCCTTGACTTTTTTCATGGAGCTTCACTGCCTCTGGTGGGAATGACACCTCCCTCTCCAAGAATGCCCACCAGGTTTCAGCCAATCCTCACATTCTATCATATCCCTAATAACTAAAAACCTCAGCCAAGTATCTACCCATTATCCTTATAGCACTGACCTTCCTTCCCTGTGGAGCAACTCAATTGAAGATGGTCCTTCCCTGACTACTCAACCAGGTCCCCAGCATATACCTGAGGCACAATACCCTGCTGCCCTGGCTCCTGACGCCCCATCATGGTGTAGGACTTCCCAGCTCCTGTCTGTCCGTAGGCAAAGATGCAGACATTGTAACCTTCAAAGGCATGGAGCAGCATCTCCTCCCCAATGTCTCGATACACCTGCTGCTGAGATGCAAACTGTGGGTCCTCAGCCTAGGTGAACAAGGGGCAGAAAAGAATACCAAGAGCTCTGGATGACCTTGTCTTTTGTTTCTACAGACCAAGAGTCCTGCTCCATCGTCGATGATTGCCCAAAGGAGCTGTGTGTTTCATACCCCCACTCTCATTATCAACTGAAGCATCTTGAGGGTCCTATCCAGCCCTTGCTGGTCCTAATTATCCCAAGAGTCTCTTCCCTTCCCCTCCCGGTCATCACAGTCACAACCTAATGTACTATGTACCCCACCCAAGGGTTCTCATCTTTGCAATCCAGTTTCAACCAATCTCTTGGAGATTCTATTTCCCAGTAATACCCCCTTCTCCAGTACCTAAATCCTCTGTCTGCCATAATCTGGCCTACTACTCCCAGCCCAACAAACTCACCGAAGTGTGTGACCAATAGGAATAGTCGAAGGTGAAGCTTTTAGGGGCATCCTTGTTCTGTTTGGGATTGATGATGGCTGAGGGGAAAGGAGAGGGCAAAGGAGGGAAAGTCAAGGTCAGGTATTCCCAACCTCTGCCCATTCCCTTACAATCCTCTGGGGTCCAGCAATCTGACTCCCCATCTCTGTCCTAGCTCATTCTCTCCCCCTTTTAATACTCCCCACCCCCTCCAGCACAAAGCTAATTTTGGCTTCCTAGGACCCGCCCCCACTGAGCTGCCTCCCTGGATTGGGCAATGGAGGGCTGACGGCCAACATTCCCCCTCCCAGGGACAGGAACATGGAAAGGCCAGTCTGCCCTACCCCCACCCTTACAACTAGCACCTGCTCTGCCTAGCATAACCCTCCTCCTGGTTCAGCCCAGCAGGACTGGCCTTCCCCACTTGTGCCCAGCCAGGCCCCTGAGACACACTCACAGGTGGTATTGCCCTGCATGCTGACCACACACTTGGCATCCTGGCTGGTCTCACGGGCATTGAAGGGCCGAACCCTCACTGCCACTTTCACCGAGGCTCCAGCCATAGTTCCAGACACTCCTGCCTTCCTCAACTAAATGACAGAAAAAGAGAGGTAGTCAGAGACACTGGAAGGACAAAGACATTGCCTCCCAGTTTCTCCTTGAAACGGTCTCTCCATTCCCCTGCCCAGACAGCTACCCAGCCCTTCAAGGACTCAATTCCTGTTCCCCAGCCTTCCTCCCAAATGTCACTGCCTTAAGGGGCTTCCAAAAGTATTCCTGCCTTTCTCCCCAGCCCTATCCCAGCTCACAGGGACCTGAGCCATCACCCAGAGTTACCTGGCGTCCTGGCTCCAGACCAAGGGGGTTGTATCAGCTCTGGCTGCCACCGGCCCTTGAACGGGGAGCCCCATCCTACACTTGGGGCCTGGCCACACAGCAGGGGCTGTAGGGGAAACCCTGGTAGTGGGGGGAGAGTGGTTAGGAAGCACCTGTGTCCCCAGAGACCTGTCTGGAGTTCTGTATTTGGAGGGCCAGGGGTGGGGGTAATGTTAGGAAAAGTAAAGATAACTGGCCCCCCTAAGTGCAATGTGAATCCAAGGGCAGGGATAGTGATATTTTTATTCCTCGTCACTCACAAGTGTACTAGACATTCAGATGGGAAAGATGAGAGAGAGAGGGAAAGATGAGAGGGGGGGGAGGGAGGCTGGACAGAGGGCAATTCAGAGAAAGACACACATGGGCAGACATAAGGGTGGTGAGAAGGGGGAGAGGAGGGACAGAAAGTCATAGACACCAAGAAAGTGAGAAAAATGCGACAAAAGATTGAGGTCACTCTGTGAAGGAAAGAATGGGAGGAGGAAGAAGAAAGACATGGAGGGTGTCAATGCTCAGAAATGTTAATAGGCAGGAAGGAGATTCTGAAGCCAAAGCACAAAGTGGGAGTCCAGAAAAGAGATGAAAAGAAAGAAAACCCCAAATATAAAACCTAATCAATAATTCCCCAATAGTGTCAGCAAAGGAGAAGTAGATCCCTCTTCCCACCTACAGCCCACACAACCTCCACTTGGGAGGCAGGGAGGACTGATGGCAAAGTTGAAAGGCTGGGACTGGGATCCACAGCGCCTGTCTTGTGGGCCCCAAGCCCCTTGCCCAGCCCCCAGTACTTCCTCCTCAGGATCTAGGACAATGGACAGGGGAGGGTGGGGTCATCCTGTATCCATACCAAACCCCAGAGCTCCATTCTGCAAGACCTGGAATACCTGTGTCTCAAAGGGGAGGCATGAAAAGAGAAGGGAAGGGAAAGGAAGCAAACTGGTCCCAGCCCCAGCCTGGGGCTAATACTATGGCGTCCACTGCCCAAGGGAAGGTGCCAGGCTGGAGCCCAGGAATGTGGGTAATCGGGTACCCACACCCAGAGAGGAGAGTCTGGGCTGCCCACACCCACAGACGGCAGGGTAAGGACTATGGAAAAGGTCCAGGGATGCCAGGTCCCAAAGGACCTCCAACCTTTGTCATACCAGCCTTCTTCCTAAGCATGGGAGGGGAAAAGGGGGCTGGTCTGTCCCAGGACAGGAAGGGAGTAGCCAAAATCAGAGACTGGTTCAGGAAGAACAGTAATGACCTCCCCCCCCCCCAGACCCTGGACAAGCGAGAGAAGGACACTGGTGGGAAGAGAAAAGCCATGGTGATCGCTCTGCAGCTAATAAAGTGGGAAATAGGGTGACACAGCCAGGGGACGGTGGGGGAAGGAAATGGGCGCTCGGTACAAGGGTCTGCCCGTGCGGCTTTAAGGGCACAGTAGGTACAAGGGAGGAGCCCCAGGCTAAGTGGGGCCTACTGACCCGAAAGGGGGGACCTCGGGTCACCTACACCTTGCCCACCCAGCAACTTTCCCAACAACCCCCCCCCACCCCACCCCGGTCTATGCGGCCGAGGACCCGGGTCTCCTGGTCCAGCCAGCCGACGGCTGCCCGGGGCCTGGCACCGCTCTGCGCCTCCGCGGGACAAACAGCACTTGATCCCGGCTCCGGGGCACGGCCGGCTCGGGCCGGGTCTTGCACGCGGGACCCCGGCTCCGCACCCCGCCGCCCGCGCATTCCTCCGCGCCCCCCCCACCGCCCCGTCCGCCTTCTCCCCGGCTCTGCTCTCACCTCGTAGACCGCAGGGCTCCCCGAGCAGCGCGGCGGAGCGCGAGGAGGGTAAACTTCGTGGAAAGCGCGTGAGACCGGAGCGGGGCCGGTCCCGGGACCGGTTCGGGGCTGCCCCCGCCCCCTCGCCGGGTCCCCGGGCGGCGGGTGGCCGTGTAGCGCCCCGA
>NW_012267235.1:13199739-13205619 GCF_000151885.1 Dipodomys ordii | reverse complement strand
CCCGCGCGGACGGGCGTGAGGGCGGGGAGGCGCGGCCCCGGGAAGAAGCCCGAAGCCACTCAGGCAATTCGTGTTAAAGGGGCAATGCTCTCGGACTGTGGGGCCCACCGTCAGGATGCTGGACACAGCGGGCGAGCAGGATGACGGGACTTTGGAGGGCTCCAGGAGCTCGAGGAGCCGACACGAGTAGTGAGTGACAAGCTCCTCCGGGGGGGGAGGGGGGGCCAGGCGTCAGGCCCGCGCACGTCGTCGCCGTCGGGGGCGCGCTCGGGGGCGTGGCCACCGGTCGGGATCTAGCCAGGCCCCGCCCCCAGGCGAGCGGCCAGTGGGCTCCTCCCTCCGCCTGGGTCGCCTCTTAGCTGCGTCTTCCCGCCGGGCCAGTCGTTCTAGAATTCGCCAAGCTTCTCCCCAGGTGCCAGGGAAAAGTGTTGGGGACTGAAAAGACAGGCCGGCGCTCGGTACCTTCCCAGGCCTCCAGTTCCACAATGCTGGCCGCCCCGGCCACCACCTCAGGCCCGGATGCTATCGCAGGCCAGGCCTTACCCGCTCCAGAGCCAACGGGGAGGGGGATGTGGGGGGGAGGTGGGCAGTCTAGAGCCCAGTACCCTAGACTGTCCCCCAAGCACGGGCCCACCACCCTGGGGCCGCAGGGGCTCCCGTGGGTCTCTAGCTATGTCCTCAACTTGGCTGGCCCCACAGGTCCAGCCAGGGTCCCGTCCACCTCTCAAGGGTCTTGTACCGGCTTCAGGTCACCCCCTCAGGCCTGGCCCTCGGCTCCAGTCTAGCCCAGGCCCAGCCTTCCCCCTAGGTCCTCATCACCCCACTCAGGCGTCAGTTGCCATCAAGACCTTGGCTACCCCTTTATCCATGGTTGAGCATCCTCCTATCTAGCTTGCTGAAGCCCTACCCCGTGAGACCTCAGCCCACCGAGTCTTCGGCCACCTCTTCGGCCCAACTATTTGAGGTCTAAACGTCCTTCAACTCCCAACTGCTCCTTGAGTTCTGCTGAGTCACTCTGGCTCAAGACATTCAATTTGGACCCCACTTGCCCCTTTCGGCCCAACTTTATCCCTAGCTGCCCAACTTCCTCTCTCCAGTTCTATAACATTCCATAACTAGCCCATGCCTTGGATAACCTCAAAGTCTATTTAACTCAGATTTTCCATTTGTCTTTTTCTCTCCTTTGTGCAGCTTATATGCACTCCCTTGTGGATCTAGTATTTGCTGCTTTTTTTTAAGGGGGGGAGGACCTATCCTGGGGATAAAACCCAGAGACTTGCACATGCTAGGAAGTGCTCTACCATTCAGCTATATCACCCCAGCCCTTAACATACTATTTTTTTTTCAAGGTGCAAAAGATAAATGGTATGTTTATTAAGTAAAATTTTTACATAGTATTTTTTAAGTATTTAGAAACAAAGAATGAAAGAAGAAAAAGAGAGGAGAGAGAGAGGAGGAGGAGATATTAATGGGTGAATTCCCAGTTGGGCATCCCAATCTTTTTTTTCTTTTTTCTAATCAGGGCTTGAACTCAGGGGACTTGAGCTCTCACTTGGCATTTTTACTCAAAGATGGTGCTCTACCACTTGAGTCACCTCTCTACTTCCAGCTCTTTTGCTGTTTGAAATGAATGAATCTCACAGACTTTCCTGAACAGGTTGACTTTGAACCCAGTTCTCATATCTCAGCCTCCTGAGTAGCTAGGACTTTAGGTTTGAGCCACCCAGTCCATTTTTTTTCTTTTTTTAATTTGTATTTTTTTCATTATTGTGAATAATACCGTACAGAGGAGTTACAATTACTTGGCAAGATAATGAGTACATTTCAGAACAAAGGGTTGTTTTGTTTTTGATGCTGGTCCTGGGGTTTGAACTCAGGGCCTGGGCACTGCCCCTGAACTTTTTTGCTCAAAGCTAGTGCTCTACCACTTGAGCCACATCTCCACTTCCTCTTTTTCCTTTTTTTTTTTTTTTTTTGTTGTTGTTGGTGGTGGTGGTAGTGGTCATAGGGCTTGAACTCTGGGCCTGGGCGCTTTCCCTCAGCAATTCTGCTCAAGGTGAGTACTCTATCACTTGAACCAAAGCACCACTTCCAGTTTTCTGAGTGGTTTATTGGAGATAAGAGTCTCACTGACTTTCCTGCTTGGGCTGGCTTTGACCTCAGATCTCAGCCTCCTGAGTAGCTAGGATTACTGGTGTGAGCCACCAGCGCCCAGCCCTAATCCATTTTTTTTTTTGTTGAGATAGTGTCTTACTGGGTAGCCCAGGCTGGCCTTGTACTTGTGATTCTCCTGCCTTTGCCTCCAGACAGCTGGGATTGCAGACCCTGTCTAGGTTTTATCTAATGGTTTTTGTTTTTTTGGGGAGGATTGTTTTGGGGTTTTTTGTTTGCTTTGGTCATTGGGCTTGACCTCTGGGACTAGGCACTGTCCCTAAGCTTATTTTGCTCAAGTCTAGCACTCTACCACTTAAGCTACAGTGTTACTTCCAGCTTTTCCTGAGGAATAGGACCCAGGGCTTCATGCTTGCTAGGCAAACACTCTACCACTAAGCCACATTCCCAGCCCTGCTCTCTACCACTTTCAGCGAAAGTGCCACTTCAAGAATCTTGGTGGTAATTGGAGATAGAAACCAAATGAGCTTTTCTGCCCAGGCTAGTTTTGAACCACGATCCTCAGATCTCAACCTCCTGAGTAGGATTACGTGAGTCAGCCACCAGTGTCTGGCTTATCTAGTTTTCTTAATTCCCTTTCCTATGCCAACTAGCTCTAAGGTTACCTTTGGCTGCTGGATAAATATACTGGCCCTGTGTAATTGACTTCTCTACTCACTTTTTTTTTTGGTACTGGGGTTTTGAAGTCAGGGGTTGCGTGCTATACCTTAGCATTTTTTTTTTTCTCAAGGCTAGTGCTTTACCACTGGTGCCACAGCCCCACTTCTGGCTTTTTATTGGTTAACTGGAGATAAGAATCTCACTACTTTTCCTGTACAGGCTGAATTAGAACCACAGTCCTCCAATCTCAGCCTTTTGAGTGGCTAGGATTACAGGTATGAGCCACTGGCACCTGACTCCACTAACCTTACCTGTAGCCATTCTGAGCTGTCTCCTTCCCTGTCATCAATTTATCACTCTGTCTACACTTAATGTTTACTAGCCACTTGTACCTAATTCATTTTATATCTCTAAATTCTGTCACTTTTCTACTTGTTCCTACCACCAATTCTCCTTTTTTCTTTTATAATCCCATATTACAATCAAGTCATGTAACTACCAACTATGCATTTTACGTACTCTTCATACTATTTACCTTCAGAAAATTGGCTTTCTGCTTCACCTTTTACAACATCTTTCCTGTGTATTACTATCTTTAACCTTGAATGTTTAGCTGTCTAACACTAGTAAATCTCTTTTTTTGAGTTTTTTTAACTGTATTTTTTTGTCTTTTCTTTTTTGGTACTGGGGATCGAACCCAGGACGTTGCACTTGCTAGGCAAGCACTTTGACACTGAGCTACATCCCAGCCCTAGTAAATCTCTTAAGAGAATTAATAGTCTTCTATTTAAGGAGCCACCCATTATCTTTCCCAGACTGTAGATGTGTTTCTGGTCTCATCCATCTCTACCGCCACTGCATGAATGAATGACTCATTTTCCATTATCTTCCCAGCACCAAGAACAACATTTAGTCCAGCTACCCAAACCAGTCCAGTCATGCAGGTACAAGAAGATGGAGACAACGTCATGCCTTTTGCCAAGTGAGTCCTCTTTACTGGGTAGAAAGGATGGGATGGAAGGAATATTGTATGCTTGGGTTCTTCCTCAAAATGAGTAGGAAATAAGAAACAGGAAGCTCAGTGTCTGAACCCTAGAGGTTGACAATTCATCATGCAACAAATAGCTTTTGAATTTGGGTGTAATAGCTCATACCTGTAATCCCAGCTGACATCAGGAGGATCTCACTTCAAGGCCAGCCCAGGAAAAAAGTTCCCAAGACTTCATCTCAACCAATAGAAAAGTCAGCATGGCCAGGTGCTGGTGGCTCATTTCTATAATCCTGGTACTCAGTAGGCTAAGATCAGAGGATCAGGGTTCTAAGCCAGAACAGGAAGGAAAGTCTGACTTTGTATGTGTATACATGTGTGACAGTCCTGGGGCTTGAACTCAGAGCCTGGACACTGTCCCTGAGCTTCTGCTCAAGGCTAGTGCTCTACCACTTGAGCTACATCATCACTTCCAGCTTTTTCTGTTTATGTGGTACTGAGGAATTGAACTCAGGGCTTCATACATGCTAGGCAAGCATTCTACTAAGCCACATTCCCAGCCCTCTTCAATTTTAATTATGGGGATTTTCCATAATTAGTAACATAGTATGTTAGCTTCAATAATTATCATTATTCAGAAACTTTACACATCAAGCTCCCATTCCCCCAATTGTTTTTTAAAGTATATTTCCAATCTTGTATCATTTCACATTAGCTAGCTAGTTAGCTAGCTAGCTACTATGTATGCATATGTGTGAGCGCATGGGTGTACACCAGCTCTGGAGCTTGAATTCAGGGCTTGAATGCTGCCTCTTAGCTTTTTTTTCCCCAAGGCTGGTGCTCTACCAATTGGGCCACATCTACATCTCTAATCTCATGGACTTTCCTTGCATAGGCTAGCTTTGAATCTTGATCCTCAGATCTCAGCATTACAGGAATGACCCACATGATCACATTTTAAGAGACTACTCTCAATGGTCTATACAGAAGAGATTGTGGAGAACAGGAGATGAGAACAGAAACAGGGAGAAGAAAAGATGGAGATCATTACAATAGACCAGGAAGAAGATTATCCATAATATAATGGTAGGACTGGAAATGATGAAAAGTGGTCTATTTGGGGTATTTTTCAGATTTAGAACTAGCAAGGGGGCTAGGAATGTAACGCAGTGGTAGAGTGCTTGCATGAGGCCCTGGTTCAATTCCTCAGTACCACATAAGCAGAAAAAGCCAGAAGTGGCACTGTGGCTCAAGTGGTAGAGCGCTAGCCTTGAGTTGAAGAGCTGTGGGACAGCACCCAGGCCCAGAGTTCAGGCCCCATGACTGACCAAAAACAAAAAAAAAACAAAAAAAACTAGCAAGATTTGCTAATGTAACAGTTGAAAATAAGGCTAGGCACCAGTGGCTCACACCTATAAGTCTAGCTACTAAGGAGGCTGAGATCTGAGGATCACGGTTCAAAGCCAGCCAGGGCAGAAATATCCCTGAGACTCATCTCCAATTAACCACCAGAAAACTGGAAGTGGCACTGTGGCTCAAGTGGAAGAGTGCTTGCCTTGATCTAAAGAGCTCAGGGACAGTGCCCAGGCCCGGAGTTCAAGCCCCATGACTGACAAAAAAAAAAAGTTGGGCTGGGAAGGTGGCTCAGAGGTAGAGCGCTTGCCTTGCATGCATGAGGCCCTGGGTTCAATTCCTCAGCACCACATAAGCAAAAAGAAAAAAAGCAGGAAGTGGTGCTGTGGCTCAAGTGGTAGATCGCTAGCCTTGAGCTGAAGAGCTGAGGGACAACGCCCAGGCCCAGAGTTCAGGCCCCAGGACCGAACCCAAAAATAAATAAAATGGCACACAAATTAAAAAAAAAAAAGTTGAAAATAAGGCACATGAGATTTTTGTTCTTGGTAGCTGAGCATTTGGAATGCCTTCCAGCCATATGAGAAAGGCTGAAAAGCTGTTGGGTGGAGCTTAAGGAGGAATCAGGGCTGTAAGTAGAGATTTAGGTCTATCAGCACACTGGCAATATTAAAGTCGTAGAAATGAATGAGATCATCTAAATAAAGCAAGATGGAAATGGGGAAAATAAAGAGTTCCTGGACATTCTACTTAAGAACACAAGAAGGGGC
>NW_012267235.1:13194020-13199479 GCF_000151885.1 Dipodomys ordii | reverse complement strand
AGTTGGGAATGTGGTTTAGGGGTAGAATGCTTACCTAGCATGCATGAAATCCTGAGTTGGATTCCAGTACCACCTAAACAGAAAAGGCTGGAAGTGGTGCTGTGGCTCAAGTGGTAAAGTGCTAGCCTTGAGCCAAAGAAGCTTAGGGACAATGCCCAGGCCCCGAGTTCAAGCCAATGACTGGCAAAAAAAAAAAAAGTGACACCCTATCTACAAGGATATTAATTCTTTTTTTTTTTACTAGTTAACCAGATTTAATAGTCATTAACAATAGATTAATTATTAACTAATTATTAAATTAAATTATTGATTATTAAATAATTATTGAATAATTATTAATAATTAAACAAAGCATGTATACATTAAAGAAAGCAGTACAGAAATGTACTATATGTGAACTGTTTACAAAAACATACAAAATGGGCTGGGAAGGTGGCTCAGTGGTAGAGCACTTGCCTTGCATGCCTGAGGCCCTGGGTTTGATTCCTCAACACCACATAAGCAGAAAGTGCCGGAAGTGGCACTGTGGTTCAAGTGGTAGAGCACTAGCCTTGAGCTAAAGAGCTGAGGGACAGCGCCCAGGCCCAGAGTTCAGGCCCAGGACCAGACCCAAAAAAAAAAAAAAATACAAAATGTTGGATGGGGGCTGGGAAGGTGGCTCAGTGGTAGAGCGCTTGCCTTGCATGCCTGAGGCCCTGGGTTTGATTCCTCAGCACCACATAAGCAAACAGAAAAAAGCTGGAAGTGGCACTGTGGCTCAAGTGGTAGAGCGCTAGCCTTGAGCTGAGGGACAGCGCCCAGGCCCAGAGTTCAGGCCCCACGACCGGACCCCCCAAAAAAAAATGTTGGATGGCACAAGGGATACAGTGCTAATATAAATAGACTGTTTAAGCTAAGTGCGTAACATAAACAGTCCATCCCTATAACTAACAAAGAATATTTAAGGGACATGAAATATTAATCCTTTTGAGATAAGTGAAACAAAGTAGGAGTGGTTAGAATTCTCTCTCCTGGATCATTGCATTGACCTAAGGAAACTCTATGTCAAATTACTAGAGTAGTCAGCTATCCTTTTTTTGTTTGTTCTAGTTCTGGAGCTTGAACTCAGGGCCTTTTGCTCTTGCTTCATGTTTTCACTCAAGGCAGGTGCAAAATGAAAATGGAACAGTTTCAACCACAATAATCACCTCACTATTCTAAACAGCATGAAACCTACTCCTGCCTTAGGACCACATGTCCTATCCTTTCTCCCAAGGCTAAAACTTTAAGCCCCTTTATTCACTCAAAAGTATAGATACCTTACTTAATACTTCAGCTTCTATTCACACACTTTGTATTTCTTTTCCCTGCTTTATCTTTTGTGTGTGTGTGTGTATATGTATCTGTGTCTGTGTGTCCATTGTGGGGCTTGAACTCTGGTCTTGGGTGTAGTCCCTGTGCTCTTCAGCTCAAGGTGAGCACTTTACTGCTTGAGTTACAAGGCCAGTTTTCTAGTGGCTTATTGGAGATAAGAGTCTCATGGGCGGGGCTGGGGAGGTGGCTCAGTGGTAAAGCACTTGCCTTGCATGCCTGAGGGACCTCCCCCCCCCAAAAAAAAAAGAGTCTCATGGACTTTCCTGCCCAGGCTGGCTTGAACTGTGATCTTCAGATCTCAGCCTCCTTAGTAGCTAGGATTACAGGCATGAGCTACCAGCGCCTGGCTCCCTGCTTTAACTCTCATTATCTATAATGTAAGTAGTTGAGCTTGAACTCAGAGTCTCTCACTCAACTGAGGGACTCTTACTCTCACTTAGTGTTTTTACTCAAGGCTGGCACTCTACCACTTGAGCCACACCTCCACTTCTAGCTTTTTAGTGCCTAACTGGAGGTAAAAGTCTTCTGGAGGGCTGGGAAGGGGGCTCAGTGGTAGAGCCTTGCATGCATGAGGTCCTGGGTTCAATTCCTCAGCACCACATAAGCAAAAAGAAAAAAGCTGGAAGTGGTGCTGTGGTTCAATTGGTAGAGCTCTAGCCTTGAGCTGAAGAGCTGAGGGACAGTGCCCAGGCCCAGAGTTCAGGCCCCACGACTGGACCCAGCCTGCACAGGGCTAGGTTCAAACATGATCTGAAGATCTCAGCCTGCTGAGTAGAATTACAGGCACAAGTTACCTATGCCTGGTTGATCTCTCCTCCTCTTCCCCTCTCCTTCCTCCTCCATTTCCCCTCTTGTTCCTCTCTCATCCTTCTCTTCCCCTCCTCTCCTTCAATTCTTGTCCCTCCCCTCCCTTCCCTTCTGCTGGTCCTGGGGCTTGAGCTCAGGGTCTAGGCACTGTTCCCTAAACTCCTCAAAGCTAGTACTCTACCACTTGAGCCACAGCTCCACTTCTGGCTTTTGGATGGTTAATTAGGAAAAGCCTCACTGACTTCCCTGCCCAGGCTGACTTTGAACTGTGCTTGTCATATGCTAGCCAGCCCCCTGAATAGCTAGGAATTCAGGGATTAGCCACTGGCACCCATCACTAGAGTCTATATAATAATTCTGCTTTCCAAGTAATGTTCTCTGTTTTGATGTATTGAAGTTTGAGATGCAGTGAAATCTAAGGCTTTGACAATAACTGATATCCTATTTCACCTTATCTCCAATCTCCATTCAAATCAGAGGCTTTACAACCTTCCTGTCTTAAGTAGACAGGGAAAGATTGGGACCCTGAATCCTGGAGGTGAGTAGATGATGTCACACAAGAGCATGGTTATAAGCCTACTATGTTGTTATCTTAGGTGTTCCAAAGTGGTCAGCCGATCTACACCCCTATCCCTGCCTTCCCAGAGCCTCAAACCAATGGCCCAACATTATGGTGATGTCTTTTGGGAGAACCTTACCCAAAGGTCCAAGTGAGTAATGGAGAAAATTAGGAATAATTGGCAGTAGAGAAGGTGAGACTGTAGTTTTTTCATGTGTGTGTGTGAGTGTGTGTGTGTGTGTGTGTGTGTACATGCTCCAGTAGTAGGGCTTACAACACAGCTCACACATTCAGCAGTAAGCTTACACTTGAGTTATACCTCCAGTCCCAGGTTTTTCCTGGTTAATTAGAGATAGTTTCTCAAAATTGTTTGACTATCAAGCACTTAACCACTTTGACAGAAAAGATTCTAATTCTCACACATCTACTAATGGTTAGCAAAGTGAGTACCTATTATGATAAAGGTTTCAGAATAGGGGCAGCAAAAAAAAAAAAAAAAAGAAATTGTTTGACTAGGCTGGCTTCAAATTTCAGATCTCAGCCTGCTGAGTAGCTAGGATTATAGGCATGATTCACTGGCACCTAGCTTGAGCCTGTAAAGTTTTTTGTTTTTGGTCCGTTATAGGGCTTGAACTCTGGGCCCGGGCACTGTCCCTGAGCTCTTCAGCTCAAGGTGAGTGCTCTACCACTTGAGCCACAGCACCACTTCCAGTTTTCTAGTCGTTCATTGGAGATAAGAGACTTATGGACTTTCCTTGCCTGGGCTGGCTTTGAACCTTGATCCTCAGATCTCAGACTCCTGAGTAGCTAGGATTACACCAGCACCCGGCTCTGGAGATAACGCCTTACTGGCTGATAGGCATTGTCATTCCTAAGGCCAGACAAGTAGTAGTAGAAGTCATCAGAGAAGAATCTGACTGTAATCCCCTTGTTATACCTTACAGCCCCAACTGGATGGAGGAACAATCCATTCCACCCAAGTTGGTATGATGAGTTCTGCCCTTCTATACTTGTACCTACTGTTTTCCTGGCCCCAGCTGTCCTTATTTCTCTTTCCCTCTGGTGTTTCCTAACCAGTGCACTAACCAGGCCCTCTTTTCTGTGAATTTCTCATCATGGTTTCCAGAACACACCCGGACTTCCCAATACCCCTGACTCTCCTGAGTTCTGTCCAAGGTCCCCAAGAAATCCTCTAGCTCCCTTTTCTCATTCTCTGGCACAGAGAGGCACTGGTTGCTCCCAGCCTGGCATATACCCTCCTGAGGGGCTACTTCCTCCTGAGATGCTTTGCAGAAGAAAGAGAAGAAGGCTGCATTTGGAGAAAATACATCAGAGACCTGGAGGCATCCCAGCCCGTGTCAGGGCCGTCACTTATCACCTGGAGGACCTGAAGAGGCGCCAGAGAACCATCAATGAGTAAAAGGGGGGGGGGCGCACAGGGGAGGGTGTAAATTGGCTTCGGGAGCCAAATAGGGTTTGTTGTTGTTGTGGGTTTTTTTTGTTGTTGTTTGTGGGGGGGGGTTGGCCAGTCTTGGGGCTCAAACTCAGGATCAGGGCCCTGTCCCTAAACTTCTTTTTTATTTCTTGGGGGTCCAGTCGTGGGGCCTGAACTCTGGGCCTGGGCGCTGTCCCTTAGCTCTTCAGCTCAAGGCTAGCGCTCTACCACTTGAGCCACAGCGCCATTTCCGGCTTTTTTTCTTATGTGGTGCTGAGGAATGGAACCCAGGGCCTCGAGCATGCAAGGCAAGTGCTCTACCACTGAGCCACCTTCCCAGCCCTGTCCCTAAACTTCTTTTGCTCAAGGCTAGCACTCTACCACTTGAGTCACAATATTACTTCCAGCTTCTTCTGTTTATGTGGTACTAAGGAATCGAACCCGGGGCTTCATGGATGCTAGGCAAGCACTCTACCACTAAGCCACATTACCAGCCCAGCAGGATGATTTTTATTATTTATTTTGTCACTCGTGGGGCTTGAACTCTGAGCCTGGGCACTGTCTCTGAGCTCTTCAGCTCAAGACAAGCACTCTCCACTTGAGCCACAGTGCCACTTCGTGTTTTCTAGTGGTTTATTGAAGATCAAGAGTCTCACGGACTACTTTCCTGCCCTGGCTAGCTTTGAACCATGATCTTCAAATCTCAGCCTCCTGAGTAGCTAGGATTACAGGCGTGAGCCACTGGTGCCCGGCCAGGATGGTTTTTACAAAGTAAGGTTAAGAACTTTGAGGGAATTGGATGTTGTCTGGGAAGCAGCCAATGGCTTAGTGCAATAGATTTCTATAATTTGGAAGAAGCAAGGAAGTGAGGGATAAAGGACTCACCATATGAGTTGCAAGGAGTAGAAACTGGATTAATGAAGAAAGGAAAGAAAGTACATCACAAACTAGAAATTAGGTATCAACTCTGGATCCCTAGACTACAAATATTTCTGTCTAGGAGGAGCAGAAAAATAGTACTGGTGAATTGGAAGTCAAGTGGCAACACTCTTAGGTCCCAACAAGAATTACTTCAAAACAGAAGGGTAAAGAATGAGGAGACAAAGTCTGTCTTCCAGGTAGGCACTTCTCTTCTAAAAACCTTTACAGGCTGAAGAAGGCTCAGTGGGGCAGCTGCAGGGTTGCACCTGAGCCCCTGCTGCTTGAGGCAGAAGGCTCTAGATTCTCTGGAACCACTGAAAACTGTGATCTGCAATTGAAGAGGGCAACAACCTTTCTACAGGAAGAGGGCCATTTTGTCCATCC
>NW_012267235.1:13192042-13192360 GCF_000151885.1 Dipodomys ordii | reverse complement strand
GGGGGGGGGCTCCGTTCACCTTCCCAGGGACCCAGCTACCATGAAATCGGGGAGTCCTCAGTCTACGAGTCTCGCCGGAGGCCAGAAGAGTTCTGCCCGGGTCCAGTGCTCTTCGCGGCAGCCCCCACCCCACCATCCTCCCGGCCGACCAGCTTCTGCGTCGGGCCGAGGCCCCCGTCAGGAACGTGAGCCGGCGACCCCGCGCCCGCCCCAGCCCCACAGCGCTGACCCCCGTTCCCTTTCCGGGAAGCCCCGCCCCGTGCGCAGTGACGTCGGACGCCGCCGCCGGCCGGCGCTGGGGGGGGGTCGGTGTGGGGG
>NW_012267235.1:13161288-13191789 GCF_000151885.1 Dipodomys ordii | reverse complement strand
CGGGCCCTCGGCCCGGGTCCCGCTCCTGCTCCGCACCTTGGCAGGCTGCCCAGCCGGGACTGCGCACCTGCGCCCCGGGGCGGAGTCCTCACCCCAGCCCGGGCTTCCCAGCACACGGTCGAGCCGGGACCGGCCTCCTCCTCTCCATCCCCGAACACCTGGTGCCGCCGGCGCCCAGAGCCTCCTCCAGCTCCCATCTGTTCCCCCAGAAGGGCGGGGGATCGGGCTGGAGACAGAGCGGTGGATGGGGTAGGGTAGGCCTGAGGCCAGGGAGGCAGAGGCGGGTGGGGAGAGGGGTGCTGGAGGTGGAGTGGGCTGTGGGTTCATTGGCAGAGGACAGGTTGTCCTGAGGGTGGGAAACTGGGTTCTGGGACCTAACCCAAATGCCACCAGACCTTGACCAACCTGAAGGAGAGAGAGTAGGTGAGGTCAGTTATCAGATCTGCCCTTCCCCTTGGAAAAACCAAACAGAAGGAACTCAGGGTGTGTCTCAGGCTTAGCTTGCCACCCAGACTTCGATCTCCTGTCTCCCCCAGCAGCCAGGCAGGCTTGCCAAACCATCCTACAGGACCTGATGTCCCCATTTCCAGCCCTGGGATCCTGACACATCTTAGTCCTAGCCTGGCTGAAATCTTCTCCCTCCCCTCCCCCCCCCATTCTTTCTGACTACTCCATTCCGTCCTTTCACCCTACTCATGTTGGTTTTTGTCACTATAGCTGGTGACACTCATCTCCATTTCCCAGTTCTATTGTCACATTGTCCAGTCCTTCCACTCTTTGACTCATCTTTCCCAGATATCAAGATCCAGTAATGTACCCTTTCCCTCCTGCTCCTCATACTGCTTTATTGTGGGGGTTTCTGCCATGACCTTATTCTCTCCCTTCCCAGCACAGACTCCCCCTCCCCTCGGCCCCTCAGGCCGGGGGTGACCTTGCCCCCTGGAGTCCTCACCATGAATACCAAGGACACCACCGAGGTTGCTGGTGAGTTCATAAGCCAAGTTTCCAGTTTGGGTACAGACTTGTTCTCCCCACACTGGATGACCCTCTGATTCCTGGCTCCCTTGCCCTCTTCCTGGTTGTAGTTTTTCCTAGAGCCTTAGATGGCCTTCAGACCTTTTCCCCTGGGCTGCCTCATAGCAATGCCAGAGGGGCCATTAAGCTCTGCCTCTGTTCCCTCTAGAGAACAGCCACCACCTGAAGATCTTCCTCCCGAAGAAGCTGCTGGAGTGTCTTCCTCGATGCCCATTGCTGCCTCCAGAACGGCTACGGTGGAATACAAATGAGGTTTTCTAGGGAGATTGAGGAGTGTGGGCCCAGCAAGGCCTAGTGGGGGAGTAGAGGATGAGGAGGGTGTTTTTGTGTCTGTGGACACATCTCAGCACAGAGCACTGCTCTAAGCTCTTTGGGGATTATAGAAGTACAAAGAGGGGCTAGAAATGTGGCTTAATGGTAAAGTGCTTGCCTAGTATGCATGAAGCCCTGGGTTCAATTCCTCAATACCATATAAACACAAAACTACAGGAGTGGCGCTGTGGCTTAAGTGGTAGAGTGCTAGCCTTGAGCATAAAGAGGTTCAAGCCCCAGGACTGGCAAAAAAAAAAAAAAAAAAAAGTACAAAGACCAGGGATCCTGTAGGCTCTCACTTCTTTCCAACAAACCCACCCAGGTAAAAACAATAGTTACTGCTTATTAACTAGGTATTTTCTTTCTTTCTTTTTTTTTGGGGGGGGGGTTGGTCATGGGGATTGAATTCTGGGCCTGGGCACTGTCCCTCAGCTCTTCAGCTCAAGGCGAGCACTCTACTGCTTGAGCCACAACACCACTTCTGGTTTTCTAGTGGTTTATTGGAGATAAGAGTTTCACAGACTTTCCTGCCCGGCTGACTTTGAGCTGTGATCCTCAGATCTCAGCCTCCTGAGTAGGTAGGATTACAGGCATGAGCCACCAGCACCCAACTGCCTGTTAGGTTTTTTGTTGGTTGGTTGTGGTGGGGGGCGGGGGTGGCAGTCATACCAGGGTTTGAACTCAGGACTTCCTTTGCTCTCCGTTTTTCCACTCCTGCCTGGAGTTCTGCCACTTGAGCCACACCTCCAGTCCAACATCTTTGCTGCGTAATTGGAGAAGGAATCATCTCATTGATTGTCCTGCCTGAGCTAAAAAGTGATCCCTCAGAGCTGGGTGCTGGAGGCTCACACCTATAATCCTAGCTACTCAGGAGGCTGAGATCTGAGGATCAGGGTTCAAAGCCAACTCGGGCAGGAAATTCTGTGACACTCATATCTCCAATAAACCACTCAGAAAACCAGAAGTGGCGCTGTGGCTCAAGTGGTAGAGCACCCACCTTAATTGAAGAGCTCAGGGACAGCACCCAGGCCAAGAGTTCAAGGCCCAGGACTAACTGACCCCCCCAAAAAAAAAAAGTGATCCTCAGATCTCAGCCTCCTGAGTAACTAGGATTACAGCCACAAGCAATGGGCACCTGTTATT
Source organism: Dipodomys ordii (assembly GCF_000151885.1). Taxonomy (NCBI): domain Eukaryota; kingdom Metazoa; phylum Chordata; class Mammalia; order Rodentia; family Heteromyidae; genus Dipodomys; species Dipodomys ordii. The sequence goes on along the minus strand of NW_012267235.1, from coordinate 13,189,299 downwards.
TTTGTTTTGTTTCTTAAGATAGGGTGTCAGTATTTAGTCCAGGCTGACATTGAATACAAGATCCTCCTGTCTCAGTCTTCAAAGTATTGAGATTAGAGGTGGTTCACAGCCCCTGCTTTTCACCACCAACCTATACTGGTTCCTTCAGGAGGTCACAGTCCTTTTGTTGTATATCTGTATTCTGTATAATTAATGCTTCATTTTTAGTTGGTGGTCGATAACTACTGGTTTGATATAACTTAGTAAAAGGGAATGTGTATGCATGCGATCATAAGGGCTGTCTTGCTGTCAGATTCATGCTGGCAGCAAGGCTTCATACAGGATCTAGGAATCTCATAGGATAACTGGAGATGTGTGTACATGGTATTTCAGGCTTGTGTAGCACTAACAGGAAGGGACAACTGTGCAGGGCATGTGCAGGGAGGAATTGGCGGGCCCATCCAGCAGGAATGTGGGTGACACATAGGTAAATAGTGGTGTGCTCCCTTGCTGGGAGAATCTTGGGACCTGGAATCTTGGTAGTGTCAAATAATTGGAGTTTCTTCTCAGATAGGAACAAAAATGTTGACACCTACAAAGAGCAAAATAATATGTGATATGAAAAATGGATGATGAAGCTGGGGGCTGATGGCTCACACCTGTAATCCTAGCTACTCAGGAAGCTGAGACTGAGGATTGTGGTACAAAGCCCTAGCACAAAATGTCTATGAGACTCTTCAAGAAACTACTCAGAAAAGGCAAGAAGGGCTGGTTGCCGGTGGCTCATGCCTGTACTCCTAGCTACTTAGGAGGCTCAGGTCTGAGGATCGCAGTTCAAAGCCAGCCTGGGCAGAAAAGTCTGTGAGACTCTAGTCTCCAATTAACAATCAGAAAACCGGAAGTGGCATTGTGGCTCAAGCTCGCTTTGAGCTGAAGAACTCAGGGACAGTGCCCAGGCCCACCACTGACAAAAAGAAAAAAGAAAAGGCAGGAAGTGGAACTGGCTCAAGTGGTAGAGCACTAGCATTGAGAGAAAAGGCCCAAGGGCAGCACTCAGGCCCTGAGTTCAAGCTCAGGACCAGTAAAAATAAAAAGAATGATGAAATTCAGAACCTGTCTCTTAAGAGGTTTCAGATGAAAGACAGAGAAGGAAAGATGAAACCTAGGATTCTGAAGAGGGCAGTGGGACTAGGCATGGTGGCACATACCTGTAATCCCAGAGAGATAGGAGAACCAAGAGTTCAAGGATGGTCTTGACAACATAGCAAAATCCTGGCCCTCCCTGGGTCCAGTTATCTGGAAGTGCCCTCCACTAGCTGCCACAACTCAACTCTTCACAATGAAACTGTAAGGCAGTGATCTAGAGACTAGGTTGAGACCCTCCATTAAAATCGCTCATCTGAGTGCCTCCTCTCCTACAGGAGATTGCATCCTACCTGATCACCTTTGAGAAGCATGATGAGTGGCTGTCCTGTGCCCCAAAAACACGGTGAGAAAGTTCTCCCAAGGTGAGGAAGTAGCAGGGAGGTCTGGCTTCCGTACATAGAAATCAAGACCAGGCTTTTCCCTTCTCAGGCCTCAGAATGGATCCATCATCCTCTACAACCGCAAGAAAGTGAAATACCGAAAGGATGGTTACCTGTGGAAGAAGCGGAAGGATGGCAAGACCACCCGAGAGGACCACATGAAGCTCAAGGTCCAGGGCATGGAGGTAAGAGCATCATGCATCCAGTCATCTGTTTTCATTGCCCCCTGTCAGTCCTCCTCCCCTGCCCACTCACTTTGGATTAGCTGAGTGATCCCTTAGTCCATTCTCCCATTTCCCTCCATGACCCACCTATGGTTCAGTCCCCCACTTGTATAGCATTTCTCTCAGGGATCTAAGGAGTGATGCTCTGAGCCAGGTTTCTCATCCCAAATCATTTCTACACTCAGATGTATTCTTGCTCTTTCCTTAGATTTCCAGGTAGTCCCATATTTCAAATCTGGCCTTTGCTGTGAGGCACCAGCCCCACTCTTCCCTTCCCTCTGTCCCTCATCTGTGGCTGCTGGAACTTGAGAAGGGTGGGAAGCAGATTTGGGATGGGGGGGGAGGGTTGGAGAAGAACTGGTGGAAAGATTGGGATTCCTGCAAAGGGACTGAACAGAGGAAGAGTTGGGGAGCAGACTAGCCCTCCCCCCACCCCAGCCTGTCTCCTGGCAGTGTCTCTATGGCTGCTACGTTCACTCTTCCATCGTCCCCACATTCCATCGGCGCTGCTACTGGCTGCTCCAGGTAAGAATGGAATACTCAGGGAGCCAGATTGTTCTGGTCCTTTGAGGAATATGGGGTCTGAAAGGACAAAGAGGAAGGATAAGTAGGTTTTGAGAAATAAGGAGGGAGGTTTGGTGTGGGGGTGGTGAGAACCATAAGCTAGGGAGTACCTAGAAAAAAAAGATTAGGAAGCTGAGCCCCTGCACCCCAAGACCTATAGTTTTCTGTATGTGCCTTGTGCTCTCAGAACCCTGATATCGTCCTTGTACACTACCTGAACGTCCCAGCCCTTGAAGACTGTGGAAAGGGCTGCAGCCCCATCTTTTGTTCCATCAGCAGCGACCGGCGAGAATGGCTGAAGTGGTCCCGGGAGGAGCTGTTGGGACAGCTGAAGCCCATGTGTAAGAAGCAGGGTGAAGATAGAGCTCCAAGGGAGAGTGAGAATGGGGTCTCCCAAAGCATTGCTTCTGTGTCCAGAAGCCTGTGGGTGACTGTTCCCCTCCAGACACAGAGGGTGCATCCCTGCAGGGGGCTAGGTTTCCTGTGCAGTCCCAGGTGTGGAATGAAGACAGCTGTGAGCTACATGGCCAAACAGTCTTGAGGCCGCTGGCCTCTGGTCAGCAAGTCAGGGGTTTGGACGACCCTGACTTGGGTACTTTGGGGGTCCCCCAGCATTTCACCTAAATCTCCTGTAGTTCATGGCATCAAGTGGAGCTGCGGGAACGGGACAGAGGAGTTCTCTGTGGAACAGCTGGTGCAGCAGATATTGGACACTCATCCGACCAAGCCTGCACCCAGAACCCATGCCTGTCTCTGCAGTGGGGGCCTTGGTGGGTGTCCCCCAACACTGGAGCTCTCTCCCCACCTAGCCACACTGTTCTATGTCTCCATGGGATTTACATGCTGATTTGAAAATCATTTGCATGTCCAGGAAGATGGGCCAAGTGAACAGAGACCGTCCCACCTGGGCAACACTGGCCTCAGCTCCTTGTTCTGCATAGTCTTGGCAGCCCATGCCCTTCTTGCCTGCTACCTTTAGCCATCATCCTACCAGTCACACCCTGACTTTGCTTTGTTTCTAGTTAGTACCACCTTGGTTCTGATTTTGGCCTTTTTCCATGCCTTTACCTTCTGCTCTCAGCTACTCTCTCAAGTCTATAGTCCTCCCCTGCATTTGCTCCAGTCCTGTTTATTTTGAGGAGAGAGGGTGAGATGAAGAGGGGGGGGAGGAGTGCGGGGGGGGGGGGGAGAAAACTCATTTCTGACTCCTCCAAGTGGCCACAATCAGTATTACATCTTTATTCTATAAGGGAAGTCCCAGGAAGTACTTTCTAAGGGCATCTAGGAAGGGAAGGAAGGAGAAGGATGTATCTTATCCCTTTCTCTCCTCCCCACCTGTCTTCACTCCAGGTTCTGGAAGTCTTACCCACAAATGCAGCAGCACGAAACATCGTATCATCTCTCCCAAAGTGGAGCCCCGAGCTTTAACCCTGACCTCTGTACCCCACTCCCAGCCACCCGAGCCTCCTCCTCTGATAGCTCCGCTTCCTCCAGAGCTCCCCAAGGCACACACCTCCCCATCTTCATCATCATCTTCCTCCTCCTCCTCTTCTTCAGGCTTCGCAGAGCCTTTAGAAATTAGACCTAGCCCTCCTACCTCTCAAGGTTCTAGAGGAGGTACTGCCATCCTCCTCCTGACGGGACTGGAACAGCGTGCTAGGGGCCTGACACCCACCAGACACTTGGCTCCCCAGGCTGAAAATAGGCCTTCTGTGAGCTTGGCTGTGGTTGTAGGTTCTGAACCCACTGCCCCGCCAGCTCCTCCAAGCCCTGCCTTTGACCCTGATCGTTTTCTCAACAGCCCTCAAAGGGGCCAGACATATGGAGGGGGCCATGGAGTAAGCCCAGATTTCCCTGAGGCAGAAGCTGCTCATACCCCCTGTCCTGCCCTAGAGCCCGCTGCTGCTCTAGAGCCCCAGGCAGCCACTCGAGGTCTCCCTCCACAGGCAGGAGCAGGTGGGAAACGAGGAAACTGTTTCTTCATCCAAGATGATGATGGTAGGGAGGAGCTCAAGAGCCAGGGAGTTGCTCCACCGGTACCTTCACCCCCTCCTTCATCCCCATCCTCCCCTGCCCCTCTGGAGCCATCAGGCAGGGTAGTAAGAGGGGAGGCCTTGTTTGGAGGACCTGGTGGAGCCAATGAGCTGGAGCCCTTTAGTCTTTCGTCATTCCCAGACCTAATGGGAGAACTCATCAGTGAAGAAGCTTCAAGCATCCCTTCCTCAACACCCCAGCTCTCACCCGCTCTTAGCACCATCACCGACTTCTCTCCAGAGTGGTCCTACCCAGAGGTGAGTCTAGGCTTATCTTCTCCCACCCTCTTTTCCAATTCCACAAAATGAACCTTAACTCTTAACTTGCGGTCTATGACCTAGTTTTCCTTTGTTTTGGTTTTGTTTTGGTTTTTTGTTGGTCATGAGGCCTGAATTCTGGGCCTGGGCACTGTCCCTCAGCTCTTGAGCTCAAGGCCAGTGCTCTACCACTTGAGCCACAGTACCACTTCTGACTTTTTCTGCTTATGTGGTGCTGAGGAATCGAACCCAGGGCCTCATGCATGCAAGGCAAGCACTCTACCACTGAGCCACCTTCCCAGCCCCTCCCTTTGTTTTTATATCTTTTTTGTTTTTTCTAGTATGGGGGGGGGTGTCAAACCCAGGGCTCTTGGGCATACTAGGCAAATGCTTTACTACTGTGCCATACTACTGGCCTTTTCACAGCCTCTTGGGTCTCTTCTCAAGCTCCACCTTATCTGGACTATAGCTTCTCTTTTGTTTTCATGGTCCTTACTCACTGACCCTTTCTTCCTCCCTCTTCCATGTGTTAGCATGGCTTCAAGTACCCCAGGGATCTCAGTCCTTTGGTGACTATTGAGGGGGAGGGAAATGAGGCTGTTCAGCCTGGAAAATAAAATACACCGTGGAGATGTGACTGCAGACTCTGAGCAGTTGAAAGTCTGTGGTCAGCAGTGGAGAAGTTGTGTTTTATGCTGCCTGAGAGGGCAGAGCAGAACTGAGGTGGGGTGAAATAGCCCAAGAAAACTTGCTTCTAATGACAGTTATCTGCTACCTTTACGGAGATCCTAAGTTCCCCATTTCTGGTAGAATATTCTGGTAGAAATAGTTTATCCACTTGGCAGAAAGGTTGAGAGGAGGGATAGATTGGCCACCTAATTGGATCCTGTCCATCTCTGGGCCCTCATACTCTACACAGGACCTGCCATATAATAATACTCTAAGGATCTGTGTAAATGTGTGCGTCACGTGTCTTTCACTTGTGTCTGCAGGGTGGGGTCAAGGTGCTTATCACAGGCCCTTGGACGGAGGCTGCAGAACATTACTCCTGTGTCTTTGATCACATCGCAGTGCCAGCCTCGCTTGTCCAGCCTGGTGTCTTACGCTGTTACTGTCCTGGTATGGTATTGGGCATGGTAGGGGCTTAAACTGACAGACGGATAGTTAGGACAGGTTCTGGGAACACAAGACTTCTGCTAGCACTGAGGTCATATACCACGCTCCCCAGAAGGTAGAAGAGCCTGACCTTAGGTGTCAGAAAATCTAGGATATGGCCCAAGAAATCTTCTTGCTAGCTACCAGTTGTTTTAGATAATTCTGTCCCTTTCTTGTGTGATTGGTCTCCCCTCCGGTAAATTCAGGCATTTGACATAAGAAATCTATAATGTGACAGTGTCCATCTAATTTCTGGCATAGCACCAGGGTCTCCTACTCCAGTGTAAAGAGAATGAGAAGGCACAAGCACTGTTCTCCCCTGACCAGTCCTGAAACCCAAAGACATTAGCTTTTATTATTTATTGTTATGTTTATCTGCCAGTCCTGGGGCTTAAACTCAGCACCTGGGCACTGTCCCTGAGCTGCTTTTGCTCAAGGCTAGTGTTCTACCATTTGAGCCACAGTGCCAATTTCCGCTTTTTCTGTTTATGTGGCACTGAGGAATAGAACCCAGGGCTTCATGCATGCTAGGCAAGCACTCTACCACTAAGCCACAATCCCAGCCCAATCTTTATTTTTTTATTTAATTTTTGAACTTAAAAGGTCGTACAAGCTAGATGCCGGTAGCTCACATCTGTAATCCTAGCTTCTCAGGGGCTGAGATCTGAGGATCTCAGTTCAAAGCCAGCTTGGACAGAAAAGTCAGTGGGACTCCAACGGAAGTGGCGCTGTGGCTCAAGTGGTAGAGCGCTAGCCTTGAGCTGAAGAGCTGAGGGACAGCGCCCAGGCCCAGAGTTCAAGCCCCTCAACTGACAAAAAAAAAAAAAGAAAAGGTTGTACAAGCAGGTTACAGTTTAAAATATCCATCTTATGTGTCCAGTACTTTTCGATCAGAGATTTCCCTTCCATTTCTCTCCCCAACATTAGCTTTTAAATGTGTCTAGAAAAGTAACTGTTAGTCACATGTGCCTATTTAATTCAAATTTAAATTTAAAATTGATTTTCTCATGTACATAGCCATACAGTCTAGTGCTTCCCTATGTAATAATTTGGGTAGAGAATATTTCCAGCACTACAGAGTTCTGGAAAGCACTGGTCTAGACTGACCTTCCTGCTCCTCTGCCCCCATCCTTACCCCTGGCCCTGCACGTACCAGTCAGCCTTCCTGTGGAACCGCAGGAACCATGGGAGTGACAAGTTGACAGCTTCGCCTTCTATGACTGTATTCTTTCCCATCTCCACAGCCCCATTCAGCTATATGTGGAGGGAAAGGGAATGAGTTTAGAGAAACTGATTGGGAAAAGGTAGTAAAATAGAAAAGTAGGTCAAAGCCTGGTGGTTTCATCCAATAGGCCTTAGACCGCTTTTCTTGGACATGGCTGGGGAACAACCAGAGCCCCTTTTCTCCATTTCAGTAAGAGGGTCATGAGTTTGACTCTGGTCTAATGGATTAAAGGGTTTAGCCATCATCAAATTGTTTATAAGAATAGGTGACCCTTGATCATTAGCTTCCAAACATTTTTGCTGAATAACCAACATACTTGAGAATCTAGAATCCAAGAGTTCTTTGGTCCATAGTAGATACAAATGGACTCCCCTTTGAGTCACTACAAAGGCCACTTACTGAAGCCAGGAGACTCTTGGGAGTATGGGAGTGGGAGCAAGAAATAGAACAATCATGGGCTCTGACGCAGATGGCCAGAGAAGGAGCCAGGCAGAGTCCTTCATGCTGACCCTGCTCTCCCCAGCCCATGAAGTAGGGCTGGTATCTTTGCAGGTGGCTGGGCGAGAAGGGCCCCTCTCTGCTTCTGTGCTCTTCGAGTATCGAGCCCGCCGCTTCCTGTCTCTGCCAAGTACACAGCTTGATTGGTTGTCACTGGATGGTGAGTATAGAACCCTCTGACCTTGTTAGGCCCCACAACTTTTGAGTATAACATGTTCCTAGAGAGAGAAAGACACACCCTTACTTCATTACCACCCTATTTCATTGGTCTTTTCAGTTCTTTTTGTTTTTGTTTTTGTTTTGTTCTAGACCTGGGGTTTGAACTCAAGGCCTACGTGGTGTTCCTGGGCTTTTTTTGCTCAAGGCTAGCACTCTGCCAGTTCCAGTTCCAGCTTTTTGCTGATTACTTGGAGATAAGATTCTCACAAATTTATCTGCTTGGTCTGGCTCTGAATTTCTATTCTCAGATCCCAGCCTCCTAAGTAGCTAGGATTATAGGTATGAGCTGCTAGCCCACTTGTAAGAAATGGAATTTATAACTTATTTTGCATTATTTGTTGAGACAGTGACTCACCCAGGCTGGCCTCAAACTCCTGATTTTCATGCCTCAGCCTCCCAAGTACTGGGACTACAGGCCTGTACCCCCATCCTCAACTAAAAAATTGATGTGGTTTTTTGTTGTTTTTTTGGTCAGTCATGGGGTTTGAACATTGGGCTTGGGCACTGTCCCTGCACTCTTCAAGGTGAGCAGCATCCTACCACTTGAACCACAGCACCAATTCTGGTTTTCTGGTGGTTAATTGGACATGAGTCTCATGGACTTTCCTTGTCTGGGCAAGCTTTGAGCCACAATCCTCACTCCGATCTCAGCCTCCTGGGTAGCTAAGATTACAGGCATGAGCCACCGGCACCCAGTTAAAATGGATGTTTTTTTTTATATGACTGCTTAGTGATACCTATTACTAATATCTTGGTGTTCTTTCTTATACAAAAACACAGATGCAACACATATATACTCTTGTGTACAGGGTGTGTGTGTGTTAAAGTCTAATACTGTTGTCTTCATTTTTTTCTGCTTCTTTTTCTTGGGCCTTTGAGAACTTATTATCTGCCCTGCTGCTTTTTTTTTTCCTTTTCCTGGCATGGGGCTTAACTTGGGGCCTGGGCACTGTCCCTGAGTTCTGCTGCTTTTTTTTTGTCGGTCGTGGGGCTTGAACTCTGGGCCTGGGCACTGTCCCTCAGCTCTTCAGCTTAAGGCGAGCGCTCTACCACTTGAGCTACAGCGCCACTTCCGGTTTTCTGGTGGTTTATTGGAGATAGGAGTCTCACGGTTTCTCCTGCCTGGGCTGGCTCTGAACCGAAATCCTCAGATCTCAGCCTCCTGAGTAGCTAGGATTACAGGCGTGAGCCACCAGCGCCCGGCTTTTTTTTTTTCTTTCTTTCTTTCTCCTGTCATGGGGCTTAAACTTGGGGCCTGGGCACTGTCCCTGAGCTCTTTTGCTCAAGGCTAGTAAACTACCACTTTGAGCCATAGCTCCACCTTCTGTTTTCCAGTGATTAATTAGAGATAACAGGCTCAAAGAGTTTGCTGGTGGGCTGGCTTCAAAACAGGATCCTCAGCTCTAATCCTCTTGAGTAGCTAGGATTACCGGCATGAACCACTAGTATCCAGCAAGGCCCTGGTCTTTCTTGCCTCAGTATTTTTTTTTGCGGGGGAGGGCCAGTCTTGGGGCTTGAACTCAGGGCCTGGGCACTGTCCCTAAGCTTCTTTTGCTCAAGGCTAACACGCTACCACTTAAACCACAGTGCCAATTCTGGCTTTTTCTGTTTTTGTGGTACTGAAGAATGGAATCCACGGCTTCATGCATGCTAGGCAAGCACTGTACCACTGAGCCACATTCCCAACCCCTCTTGCCTCACTATTTTTGGTTGTTGGTCTTGAACTCTGGGCCTGGACACTGTCCCTGAGCTCTTCAATTCAAGGATAGCCCTCTACCACTTGAGCCACAGCACCACTTCTAGTTTTCTGGAGGTTAATTGGACATGAGAGTCACAACTTTCCTTGCCTGGGCTGGCTTTGAACCGCGATCCTCAGATCTCAGCCTCCTGAGTAGCTAGGATTACAAGGGTGAGCCCCTGGCACCTGGCTTTCTTGCCTCTTTTTTTTTTTTTTTGCCAGTTGTGGGGCCTGAACTCTGAGCCTGGGCACTGTCCTTCAGCTCTTCAGCTCAAGGCTAGCGCTCTACCACTTGAGCTACAGCGCCACTTCCGGCTTTTTCTGCTTATGTGGTGCTGAGGAATCGAACCCAGGGCCTCATGCATGCAAGGCAAACACTACCACTGAGCCACCTTTCCAGCCCTCTTGCCTCATTTTTGTATCCACTCTTCTCACAAAGCCTTGGGTGTGTATTGGGTGCCTGTGGTGATTCAGGTCTGCCTACTTAAGACCTTGTCAGCTTTCTCAGTGCTGTTCTATAACTTCATCACCTTACTTCTCCTATAGGTCTTCTCTTTCCCACTCTTCTTGAACCCAGTGGCTTAGCTTGTATTCTTTTTAGCTCTTTGTCTCATCTCTCCTTGCCTTCACCTTGATTTTTTTCCTCTGCTCTCTTCTCTCAGTCGTACTTGTGTTTCTGTTGGTGATTCTTTATTCCTCTTTCCCCTGCTGTCACCTCTCTGCATTCATCCTTCTATTCTCCTGGCATCTCAGGACATGCCAGCTTTCATTCACCCTGCTTCTCAGTGCTTATTTTCCCTAGGCTCTAGTCCCCTCCCCTCTTTGTCCTTTTTTGATCTCAGAGAGGGACTAATAATAGCTTGGGTTATGTGTGTGTGCTTGTGTGTATGCATGTATAACTATGTGTATATTTGTGTATAGGGTTGGGGAAGGAGGAGGAGGAGGAATGGCCTTGGCTCTGACTTTCCACCTTCCCTCCCCCACCATCCTCTTTGTGGACAGCTGCGGGGGGCTGGGAGGAGGGGGTGGTGCTTTTCAAATCACTCCCTGAGCCCTTTTGCACGGTAGTTCACCCAAGAGGAGGGACCCTGAGCCTTTCAGCCCCAACATGGGGGACAAAGGTAGTGTCTGGGGAAAGAACTTAGGGAACATTCTGCTTAGGAAGAGGCTGGGTTTGTCCTGTGTGATTTTGGGTAGCTGAGGGCTGGATGGCTGTTGGGGGCATTCCCGTTACCTCTGCCTTAAAGGAGATTGCTTTGGTTCTGAATCCTGAGTCTAAGCTATAGGTAGGATTAAAAGCCCTGTTTTCAGAACTGAGCCCTGGTGGTATTTATTTAGAAAGTGAGTAGAAAAAAGAATAGAAAATGATTCGCTGTCTTCACATCCCCCTCTGCCCCAGATCTTGGAAAGCCCAATTGCAGTATTCCTTCCATCCCCCAGACCCTGTCCATTTAGCCTCCCATCTCCATTCCCTGCAGACAACCAGTTCCGGATGTCCATCCTGGAGCGGCTGGAGCAGATGGAGAAGCGGATGGCAGAGATTGCAGCAGCTGGGCAGGCCCCTTGCCAGGGTCCTGAGGCTCCTCTAATTCAGGTAGTTCCATGGGAAGGGCAGTGGTCTATGGTGGGGAACAGGGACATACACCTAAAGAAAAATGACTCTAGTGTATGACTGTTTGCCTGTCCCCAGCCGCCTCAGCCAGTCATCTTTCCTGTCCCTGACATCACCCTGCTCCCACCCCCACCCTGTGAAAGAGTGGCTATTCTGGGCACCCTCTTGGCATGACAAGCTTCAGACTATTTCTGGTCTGAAGAAGGGTGGAGGTGAAGGAGAGGAGGGGGAGGGGTCAGGAGAGTTGGGGCTTAGAGTTGTGTGGGTTCCATTTCTCTGAAGAAATAGAGATGGGGAGCTGGGTACTGGTGGCTCATGCTTATAATCCTAGCTACTCAGGAGGCTGAGATCTGAGGATCATGGTTCAAAGTCAAGAAAGTCAGTGAGACTGATCTCCAATCAACCACCAAAAAGCTGGAAGTGGAGCTGTGGGTCAAAGTGGTAGAGCACTAGCCTTGAGCACAAAAGCTCAAGGACAACACCTAGGCCCTGAGTTCACGCCCACCACCAAAACCAACAACAACAAATAGGGAGAAAGGATAGAGAAGACATGTTTCTGATGGGGACAAAACATATGTGTACACGGCACCCATCTGAACTGATGTGAAGAGATAATGTGGGCAAGGCTGTACAAGGTCTGCAGCCAGAGCAGCTGGAATAAGTAGACTATGGGATAGAGGCCACACAGAAACTTCAACTAAGAGAACCAGTAAACCATGGGAACCTAGAGCAGAATGTGATGAAGTGGCAGAATTAGAAGTCAAGAGAACAACCTTAGGAGACCAGATGCCCATGTCTCTGAACATCCGTGTGTATACTGCAGGATGAAGGCCAGGGTCCTGGGTTCGAGGCACGGGTGGTGGTGTTGGTAGAGAGCATGATCCCACGATCTACCTGGAGGGGTCCTGAACGTCTGACTCATGGAAGCCCCTTCCGGGGCATGAGCCTTCTGCATCTGGCTGCTGCCCAGGGCTATGCCCGCCTCATCGAGACCTTGAGCCAGTGGCGGTGAGCCTGGGCAACATGGAGGGGGTGGGGCTGGGCCGTTGTTGGGACATTAGTGCTAAGAGACTGGGATGGGAGTGGAAGAGAACAAAGCATTTGGGGAAATCATAATATTCCCTGACTTAAGACATGTAGATTCTTGGTCCCCTGTCCCCTTCAGTGGACTCATTTCTGGCTATTTCATCCTACTTGGTGCTTCTAAACAGCTTGCTTCCCAGTCCCTTTACTTTTTTGGGGGGGAGGGGGTCCGGTCATGGGGTCTGAACTCTGGGCCTGGGCATTGTCCCTCAGCTCTTCAGCTCAAGGCTAGTGCTCTACCACTTGAGCCACAGCACCACTTCCAGCTTTTTTTCTTTTTGCTTATATGGTGCTGAGGAATCGAACCCAGGGTCTTGAGCATGCAAGGCAAGTGCTCTATCACTGAGCCACCTTCCCAGCCCTCATGTTCTTCTTTCAAACCCACTAGGAGTGTGGAGACTGGAAGCTTGGACTTAGAGCAAGAGGTTGACCCGCTCAACGTGGATCATTTCTCTTGCACCCCTCTGGTGAGGATATCAGGTCCCTAACGGCATGCAGGGTGAGGGGAATTGTTCTTCAAAGGGAAGGTCCTTTGAAGGATGCAGATCGTGGTGTGGGCCCAGGTATGAGATTTGCACCTGGAAAAGGAAGTCAGGTTTCACCTCCTGCTCTTCAGATGTGGGCTTGTGCCTTGGGACACCTGGAAGCTGCTGTGCTCCTCTTCCGTTGGAACCGACAGGCGCTGAGGATTCCTGACTCCCTGGGCCGTCTACCCCTGTCTGTGGCTCATTCGAGGGGGCATGTGCGCCTTGCCCGCTGCCTTGAGGAACTGCAGAGACAGGAAGCTTCAGTTGAGCCCCTCCTTGCCCTGTCGCCACCTTCCTCCAGCCCAGACACTGGTGAGAGCTGGCTCACATCTCGTTGTTGTTTTTAATCGATTGTGGGGCTTGAACTCTGGGTCTGGGCACTGGCCCTATATCCTTCAGCTCAAAGCGAGCCCTCTACCACTTGAGCCACAGTGCCACTTCTGGTTTTCTTGTGGTTAATTGGAGGTAAGAGTCTTATGGACTTTGCTGTCTGGGCTGGCTTTGAACTGCAATTCTCATATCTCAGTCTCCTGAGTAGTTAGGATGACAGGTGTGAGCCACCAGAGCCCAGCCTTGGCTCTGATCTTTTTTCTGAGAGGGATATGGGCAGGAGAGGGAGTGGAACTGGAGGTAGGGATAGGAAGATAACAGGAGCAAGAACAACCAGGGAGACTGAGATGAAGGATGAGGGTAGAAGACTTGAGGATGGCCTGTTGCTCCTACTGCCTCACCCTCTTCCCTTGCCTCACAGGTCTCAGCAGTGTTTCTTCACCCTCAGAGCTGTCGGATGGCACTTTCTCCATCACATCAGCCTATTCTAGTGCTCCAGATGGGAGTCCTCCCACTGCTCCTCCACCAGCCTCTGAAGTTACTATGGAGGAGATGGTCTCAGGCCCACTCTCCTCTGGTGCACCAGAAACCCCCCTACTCATGGATTATGAGGCCACCAACCCCAAAGGGTCCTCACCTTCCCCTCCTGCCTTCCTGCCAGCCCCAGATGATGGGGCTGCTCCAGAGGATGCCGACAGCCCATCAGCTGTGGATGTGATCCCGGTACTGCTTCTGCTGATAGAATCATGGGGGCCAGTCATTAGGATAGGTTAGGTTAGGCAGATACTCTATGAGCAGAATCAGAGTGTGGCTTCAGCTTGGGAAAAAGGCCCATTTACCACATGGGGACAAGCAAGGTACCTCTTTGCTTAGCTTCTTTCAGACCTGGTGACATGATAGTCATGAGGCAGCAGAGGTTAAGAATTCTGAGGAATATATTCACTTAGAGCTAGGTTATAGGAGTTACCTGTTGATCCACACAGAGAAAAAGTTATTGAGGAACCAGGGGAATGGAGGGCAAGGATATAAGCACCAGGGCTGACAAGATGGAGATAGTGGGCAATGATCTGAGGTGAGAAGGAGGCTTGCATGTGGCAAAAGCTCCAGAAGTCTTACAGAATGAATGAATAGCTAAGTGCTAGACATAATCAGCTTTAGAGGCCAATGAGTAATTAGAAAGCAATCTAAATTTAAAAAATTAAAGAGAGAACAGGAAGCAAGCTGCATGGAATGTGGCCAGCAGGAAGTGCTAGAGGCCTTGGGGCTAGAACAAAGGTCAGAGCCATTTGCCAGGGTGTCATGTGGTCAACAGGCCTTGGGCTAGTTCTTGGAGAGCTGAAGGTAGTAGATTGACCGGCTTTATAAGACTTGTCGGGAAGAGGTGCTGGTTGGCTGTTGTGGGACAGGCCTTGGTGAGGCAGTGATAACAGTAAGCCTGTTTGCTCAGCTCTTGGATCCTCATATGGGTTATATCTTTCTTTTTGGCAGTACTGGGTTGAACTCAAGGCCTTGTGCTTATCAGGCAAGCATAAAAGGGGTTTACCAGCCCAACAGGGTCTTGCATCCATGTCCAAGCTGGCCTCCTATTTTCTTTTCTTTTTTTTTTGGTTGGTCATGGGGCTTGAACTCTGGGCTTGGGCGCTGTCCCTGCACTCTTCAGCTCAAGGCAAGCGCTCTACCACTTGAGCCACAGCCACTTCCAGTTTTCTGAGTGGTTTATTGGAGATAAGAGTCTCACGGTCTCGGGCTGCCTTTGAAGCCCGATCTTCAGATCTCAACCTCCTGAGTAGCTAGGATTACAGGTGTGAGCCACCAGTGCTCAGCTATTCATTTTTTATTAAGTAGTTATACAAAGAGGTTTCAATTCCAGAAGTCAGGTTATGAATACAATGTGGGTTTTTTGTTTTGGTTTTTTTTTGCCGGTCATGGGGGCTGAACTCTGGGCCTGGGCGCTGTCCTTTAGCTCTTCAGCTCAAGGATAGAGCTCTACCACTTGAGCCACAGTGCCACTTCAGGCGTTTTCTGTTTATGTGGTGCTGAGGAATCGAACCCAGAGCCTCATGCATGCAAGGCAAGCACTCTACCACTGAGCCACCTTCCCAGCCCTACAATGTGGTTTTTTTTATTTTTGTTTTTTTTTTTGTCAGTCATGGGGCCTGAACTCTGGGCCTGGGTGCTACCCTTCAGCTCTTCGGCTCAGAGCTAATGCTCTACCACTTGGGCCACAGTACCACTTCCAGCTTTTTATGTGGTGCTGAGGAATCGAACCCAGGGCCTCATGCATGCAAGGCAAGCACTCTACCACTGAGCCACCTTCCCAGCCCCTACAATGCGTCTTGATCAATGTCACCCATCATTCTCCCCTATCTTTCCTTAGCCTATCTCTACCCTTTATTGGTTTTGGAGATGGAAATCTAATGAACTTTTCTGTTCAGGCTTTGTACCTTGATCCTCTAGATCTCAGCTTCCTCCAGGTGTAGTCCTCCCAGGATTACATGTGTAATTACTGGCACCTGGCTCACATTCAGCTTTCTGTTGGTTGAGATGGGAGTTTCAGGAACTTTTTGCTTCAGCTGACCTCCTATTCTCCCAAGTAGCTAGGATTATAAGCTGGATCCAACTTGTCCTTATTCTATGTTCTCTGCAACATCATAGTACAGAGGGCTATATCCCCTAGAGGGAGCCAGCAAGAATGAACGAATCTGGAACCATAACCAAGAAGGAGCTAGAGTGTGATTTCTGAGGCTTGTTTGGTAGTGAGCCGCCGCTCAGGACAGGAACATTTGGCAGTTAGGCCCTTGCAGGGCTTACACAGCTTCCCTTTCCATCCAGGTGGACATGATCTCACTGGCCAAGCAGATCATTGAAGCCACACCAGAGCGGATTAAACGAGAAGACTTCGTGGGGCTTCCTGAGGCTGGAACCTCAATGCGGGAGCGAACAGGCGCGGTGGGCCTTAGTGAGACCATGTCCTGGCTGGCCAGCTACCTGGAGAATGTGGACCATTTCCCTAGCTCAGCCCCTCCCAGGTGACCAGTTCAGGACCAAGCCTCCAGATTTCATCTTCAAAGGAAGAAGGGAGGGAGGAAGCGGGCTAACCTATAGCCAACACTTCATTCTGGCTGAGTTCCCCGGGCTTTTGAGAAGGGGCTTGGCCTGGCTTGTAAACTGTGAAGCCACTTTCCAGACTGTTACTGGAGGTCTTCTTTCATAGCTACCTCTGTGGGACACGAGGGACTAAAGATGCCCCTTGACTTCCCATCTCCCTGTCCTCCACAGTGAATTGTCCTTTGAGCGAGGTCGCCTGACTATGCCTCCAGCACCTTCCTGGGCAGAGTTCCTCTCTGCATCTACCAGTGGCAAGATGGAAAGTGACTTTGCCCTGCTGACACTCTCAGATCACGAGCAACGGGAACTGTATGAGGCAGCCCGGGTCATCCAGACAGCTTTCCGGAAGTACAAGGTCAGGTGGCCAGGGGGCTTCTAGAGAAGAGCAGTGACCAGATAGGCCTCAGATGGAGTCAGTCAAGGAGCCCCAGGAGAGCAAGAAGTCAGGTTCAGTGTCTGTTAGGTGTGTAATAAAATGCTGAGACCTCCTCTTCCCTTCCCTCAGGGGCGGAGGCTGAAGGAGCAGCAGGAGGTAGCAGCAGCTGTGATACAACGCTGTTACCGGAAGTACAAGCAGGTAAGATCCTTCTCTCAGAAGCTTGCCACCAACACATACACTCCAGTCTAGAGAATCAGGTGCTCTGAGCCCTAACTTCCCTTCTCTCTCCACAAGCTGACCTGGATTGCACTTAAGGTATTAGCCTTGAGATCTGGGTGTGAGGTGTGATGATTCTGCTTTTCCAGAAGTGTCTGAGTTAGAGATCTGTATCAGCTTAACTTGGGGAAGACCCTCAAGGGTTAAGGGCTCTTTCCATTTCAGCCCTTGTCCCTTCTCCCCTTCCCTGCAGTTTGCACTCTATAAGAAGATGACCCAAGCAGCCATACTGATCCAGAGCAAATTCCGAAGCTACTATGAACAGAAGCGATTTCAACAGAGTCGGAGAGCCGCGGTGCTCATCCAGCAGCACTACCGCTCCTACCGCCGCCGGCCGGGCCCTCACAGGCCTTCAGGCCCCCTGCCAGCCCGCAACAAGTGAGGCTCCAGCCCTGCAGCCCTCTGCTTACCGTGCCCCTCTCCCCACTGGGTTCCTAAGGGACTGAGGACACGCAGGCCCTAGGTTCTAGGACCTATCCCTATCTCTTCTTTCTGCCACCAGAGGCTCCTTTCTCACTAAGAAGCAGGACCAGGCAGCCAGGAAGATCATGAGATTCCTGAGGCGCTGCCGACACCGGTAGGTCACTCGTTCCCTCCTCCACGCCGCCTCTGCCCACCCCCTGCCAGCCTCCGCTGACTCCTTCCCCTGTCTCCGCAGGATGAGGGAATTGAAGCAGAACCAGGAGCTGGAAGGGCTTCCCCAGCCAGGCCTGGCCACCTGACCTCGCCACCGGCGGGGGTGGGGGGTTGGGGGGGGCACCTCTGGCAGTCGTAACCTGGAGAGGCAGGAGGAGCCCCTGTCGGCAGCTTTTCCCCCTACATTTTGGTTGGCGCCCTTGGCCCCCACCCCCGCGCGGCGCCACCCCTCCCTCCTGGCCACGCCTCTTTTGGTCCCAGGCTCCCGAGAGCCACGCCCCACAGACCTGCATCTTCCGCTGCGACCCACGGAGCCCTGCCTGCCTGCCTGCCTGCCCGCCCGCCCCCGGCCGCGGCCCTTCCTGACTTGCCTTATTTATTTGTTGGAAGCGTCACTGAATGTATCCGCCTCGGCCCCACCGCGGCCCGCGCCGGGCGCGCCCTCGAGTGTCAGGCTGACCCGCCCCCCCCCCCCCCCCCGACTCCGGACGTTTGCGTCCGTTTGCTTCCTTGGGCTGGTCTTCCCCCGTCCGACTCCGGCCGCCCCCTCGGGGCCAAACGGCCGGGGTTCCCGTGGGAACGCCCGGCGGAGTCCGCCCTGCGCCCGAGGGCAGGGGCCTGTACATACTGTAACATACAGAGTATAGTGAAGAATCTATTTAAGACGCCGCGGGAGGGTCGCGCGGCAGGGGCCCGGCCGGCTCCACGAGCACTTTCTACATGTGCATGGGCTTGGTTTATACGAATTGCCATTAAACGTCGCTGTACCAGCCAGCCTCCGGCTCCTGTCTGCTGGGAGCGGGGCGGGGAGGGGGGAAGGGGGCCCCGCCACCGCGGCCTGGGGTCACCGCCTGCGCAGGGCGGCGCGTGGTCTTCCGCCTCCGACGTGTTTCCGGCCTTAAAGGCAATTGCCCCTCCCCTTTAAGACGCACCGCCCCTTCTCAGTCACTTCCAAGATGGCGGACCTACTGGGCTCCATCCTGAGCTCCATGGAGAAGCCACCCAGCCTCGGGGACCAGGAGACTCGACGCAAGGCCCGAGGTGAGGACCCCAAATCCTCGACCACCTTTCTTCACTCGGTTCTTGGGACCGCAGTTGCACCCCCCTTCGGACGATGCCGCCTCCAGAGCCGTGAAAGACCCCTCACAGGCCCCTGCGGAGACCCTCCGCGTCCCTAATAGAGCTGCCGGCTCGCCCGGCCGCCGTCCTCGGCGGGCAGTGATTGGCTGCCGGAAGCCCTGCTCCGGCCTCCTGCCTCTTCTCTCCTAGCGCAGCCTTCCGTAGTCCTTGTTTGCCATTAGCTGCCGGGCCCGTCCGTCTCCGCTTGTCCCGCCTTCCCATTGGAGAACGGTGTGCTCAGGCCCCGCCTACCGCTGCTTGCTCAGGTCCGGGACACGCCCACCCACAATCTTTTCACCTGAGGTCGCTATTGGCTCTCTTAACTTAAAGCATCACTTCCTAAGTGTTGGACCAGCACCCTTGTGTCTCCGTTTAGTAGCTTGAGCCTTCCGGGTCTTTGTGCCCCTTCTAGATTTGACCCAGTCCCTATGCCTGCCTCTACCAGTACTTTTTCCCAATGTTAGCCTTAAATTTCCAAGCTGCTTCAGCAGATCATGGTGTTTATTGGAGGGATGAGAATGTTGCCGGGCTGATTGGTTGTGGTCCCGGCCTGTGCTTTTTTGAGTGGCTTCCCACCGGGCGGGTTCGGGAAAGGCGGCCAGAGTCGGATACGACCCGGCAGGGAGGTGGAGGTTTCCTTTGGCAAGTGAAGAAGCCTAGCCGAATGCCTGCCGTGGAGATACCCAGATCCTAGTCCTGTTGCCGTGTCTGCAGACAAACCCTGTACAGGGAGTCAGGGCAGGCAGGTAGTCAAGAGTTGCTGGATTATCTAAATAACCTCTTTATTTACTGAACGCTTGCTAGGGGAAGGGGCACCCTGAAGGAGACTACCATCCTGAGTCTGAGATCCTCAGTGATGAAATACACAAGTTTGATAACAATAAGTGCTCCAAATGTATTTGCAGTGAGTGAGGTCTGAAGAATAGATAATTCTGTAAATGAGAAAGAGGAGCAAAAAATTATAGGCAGAGAAGTGAATCTGAAAGCTCTTGAGGAAAGAGGGAACAATTACAGTAACCCGGAAGTTGAAATTAACTTGGGGGTACAAATGACTCTCTAGAAGCAGTTGACTAGGAAGTTCAGTTCACTCACTTGTGTGCGGTCTCACAGGGTTAGTAAGTGGCAGCTTCATACCCACGTGTGACTTTTTTTTTTTTTTGGTCGGACGTGGGGCTTGAACGCTAGGCTTAGGCGCTGTCCCTGCACTCTTCAGCTCAAGGTGAGCGCTCTACCACTTGAGCGCCATTTCCACCACGTGTGACTTTTAAGCACTGTGTTCTTTTTTTTTTTTTTCTTGGTTGTGGAGCTTGAACTCTGGGCCTGGGTGCTGTCCCTCAGCTCTTCAGCTCAAGGCTAGTACTCTATCACTTGAGCATCAGCACCACTTCCGGTTTTCTGAGTGGTTTATTGGAGATAAGAGTCTCATGGACTTTCCTGTCTGGGATGGCTTTGAACCATGATCCTCAGATCTCAGCCTCCTGAGTAGCTAGGATTACAGGCGTGAGCCACTCAGCACTATGTTCTTAACCACCTTATGCCATCATCCTGTGCCACCTCACCAGGCACAAGGAAGACTGGAAAACTAACTAGAAAATCATCTCTGGCCAAGATTGGAAATGCTAAGGTTCTAGGCTGTCAGTTCCTGAGGCCCTGGAAGATAACTAGACTGGATATGAGCAAGGGTTCCTGCCCTTCAGAAGCTCATAGCCAGATAGGGGAGAGAAACAAAAAGTTAACAGTATGTTTGTTCTTAGCATATGCTAAGCCGAAGTCTTGTGGTCTAGAGGAAGAAGTAACTCTGACACACGGTGACTGTCAGGGTTTGCAAGAGGTAAAGCAATCCCATGCACCAAAACAAAAAGACAAAACTCTACTTTTTCCAGGGGCAGGGTGATCTGATGTCAAGGAGGCAGGATCTGAGAAAGGGGAAGAGGAGAGTTGAATAAAGATTCCAAGGTGGAGAATTTATTTCCAGCTAGGGTTGGACACCTACACCCCCAAAAGTAGAAGGATATGAGATAAAACATTTCTTTCAGCTTCATTCTGGTTGTAGAAGTAGGAAGTGGAGGGTATTACAAAATATAGGAAACTAAATAGTTTCTCCTTTCCCTGAAGACAATGAAATGATGGAGATGATGATCCTCAGGCCAGAGGCTTAGTCTCCTTATGGCCCCATGTGCCTTATAGTTCTTCATCTGTTATGAGGATTAAGTAAATATTAATTGGTTTCCCAGTGAGGTTGCTAAGTAGAGTTATACATAATTATGATCTTTGTCACTCTTAAACTGAGTTCATGAGGGGTAAAAGTATGTTTGATCATCTTGGTACTTCAGGGCCTACCCCAGTACCAGGCATGTGATAAATATCAGTAAATGCCTCACAAATAAACAGTAATTATTTTTTGGTGGTGGTGGGTTGGGGGTAGGGGGCTTGAACTCTGGGCCTGGGTGCTGTCCCTCAGCTCTTCAGCTCGAGGCTAGTGCTCTCTACCACTTGAGCATCAATGCCACTTCCTAGTTTCTGAGTGGTTTATTGGAGGTAAGAGTCTCATGGACTTTCCTGCCTGAGATGGCTTTGAACTGTGATCCTCCCATCTCAGCCTCCTGAGTTGCTAGGATTACAGGTGTGAGCCACAGGCGCCCAGCTAATAAACAGTAATTCTATCTTTACAGCCTGATCCCTCCTGGTGGACAGCATGTTTCCTTTGAAGCCTAACAAACTATTCTCACATGCTTCTAGTCCAGGCCTAATGCTGCCATTTCTCACCCCCAGAGCAGGCTGCCCGCCTGAAGAAACTACAAGAACAAGACAAACAACAGAAAGTGGAATTTCGTAAAAGGGTGAGAACAACGGGAGAGATCAAAGGCAGCTTCTAGAAGGACTTCCAATAAGTTAGAGTTAGAAGGTTGAAGACTCAGTTGTATTGAAAATGTCTTAATTGCTGAGTGCCAGTGGCTTACATCTGTAATCCTAGCTACTCAGGAGGCTGAGATCTGAGTCTCACAAGCAAGCTGGTTCAAAGCCAGCTAGGGCAGGAAAGTTAGTAGACTCTTACCTCCTATTAACCACTAAAAAGCCAGAAGTAGAACTGTGGCTGAAGTGGTAGCACACCAGCCATGAGTGAAAAAGCTGAACGACAGTGCTCAGGCTTTGTATTCAAGCCCTAATATTGGCACAGAAAAAACAAACAAAAAAAAAAACTTTAATATTTCAAGAGAGATACGACCTAAGAGCCAGTGATATGGAAGCTGAAGAAAGTGTAGGGAGGTATAGACAGGTTGTTAGTCCTGTTGGGGAAAGGAATAATTGTACAGAACCATCATCTCACATCTTCTTTCCTTTCTTTCTTCCAAGATGGAGAAAGAGGTGTCAGATTTCATCCAAGACAGTGGGCAGATCAAGAAAAAGTTTCAGCCTATGAACAAGATAGAGAGGAGCATACTGTGAGTGTCTCTTGCTGGGGGAGTCAAGAGGTGGGCAGCTGGGGAGATGAAAGGGCCATTCGGAGAAGCCCTTACAAGAAGAGACGGGGCCCCTTTATAACCCAATACATTTTTTTTCTCTTCTACCTTCCTTACCAGACACGATGTGGTAGAAGTTGCTGGCCTGACATCCTTCTCCTTTGGGGAAGACGATGACTGTCGCTATGTCATGATCTTCAAAAAGGTGAAAGGCCTCTGTTCCTCACTTTCCTCTTTCCTTTTCAGTCTGTCCTCCACCATGGGAGATGGTTAAGATTAAACACTTAGCCAGGCACTAGTGGCTCACACCTGTAATCCAGGCTAATCTGAAAGCTCAGATCCAAGGATTAAGGTTCAAAGCCAGCCTGGGCAGGAAAGTCCAGGAAACTCTTTATCTCCAGTTAACCACCAAAACGCTGGAAGTGGAGGAGTGGCTTAAAGTGGTAGAGTGCGGACCTTGAATGTTAAAGCTAAGTGAAAACTGAGCAGTGGTGGCACTGTAATCCTAGCTTCACAGGAAGCTGAGGATCATGGTTCAAAGCCAGCCCTGGCAGGAAAGTCTGGTACTCAGGCCTACAGTTAACCACCACAAAGCTAGAAGTGGAGCTGTGGCCCAAATGGTAAAACGCTAGTCGTCAGCAAAAAAGCTCATGGTACCAGGTGCTGGTGGTTCATGCCTAGCTACTCAGGAGGCTGAGAGCTGAGGATGACAGTTCAAAGCTAGTGTGGACAGGAAAGTCCATTAGACTTACCTCCAAATAACTACCAAAAAAACTGGAAGTGGAGCTGAGGCTTAAAGTGGTAAGAGCGCTAGCCTGGAGCAGAAAAGCTCAGGGACAGCACCCAGGTTCTAAGTTCAAGTTCCATGACTGACCAGAAAAAAAAAAAAAAAAAAAACTCACAAACAGCTCTGAGTTCAAGCCCCAAGACCAGCACTCACACATACACATGCACATACATACAAGCTAAGGGAGAATGCCCAGGCATTCGTGCCCCAGTAATAGCACACACAAAACAAGATTAAACATTTAAATGGGCCCCTGATTCACTTCTTCCCCAGGAGTTTGCACCCTCCGATGAAGAGTTGGACTCCTACCGTCATGGGGAGGAATGGGACCCCCAGAAGGCTGAGGAGAAGCGGAAGCTGAAGGTGAGCTTTACCTGGCAATCCCTGGAGCCACTACCATCACCTTGGTCAGGATCAGGCCCCTGGGTACCAATACTCTACTTCTGTGACCCTAGGAGCTGGTCCAGCAGCAGGAGGAAGAGGCAGCTCTGCAGGGACCTGTGGAAGTGAGCCCAGCCAGTGACTACAAAGACAAGTACAGCCATCTCATTGGCAAGGGAGCAGCCAAGGATGCAGCCCACATGCTACAGGCCAACAAGACCTATGGTTGTGGTGAGCCATGGCAGGGGTTGGGGAGCGCCAGTTGGGGGGATGCTTGGGGAGGAGAGCATAGGATGGGGGAGGGGGAGCTGAGGTCCTGCCCTCCCTTTTGTGTCGTCCCCCCCCCCCCCGCAGTGCCAGTGGCGAACAAGAGGGACACACGCTCCATCGAAGAGGCCATGAATGAGATCCGAGCCAAGAAACGTCTGCGGCAGAGTGGGGAAGAGTTGCCAACTTCCTCCTAGACGTCCAACCCAGCTCCCCTTGGCCTCTGGAGCAGGATAGGGGATGGGAAAGGACAAGTCTGCTGCTATTAGGACCCATCCTGGAGCCCCGCCTCTGAGTCACCTCCTGCCAGCCAGCACTCAGGCTGGAGGACACAGGGGTTTGATTTGTTTCGCTGTGTATGTGATGTGTGTGTGTGTTTGAGTGGAAGAGTGTGAATGTGAAGGTGGGTATTTAATCTGTATTATTCTGTTCTTCTTGGAACATTTTCCCATGGGGCTGGGATTACTTTACATTCAATAAACACTGTTTGACTCAATGTACTGGTTTGTATATAGAAAAATAGGTTTTAGTGCCACTGGCAGGGAAGAGAATAATTTTAGAGGGCTGGGAAGGTGGCTCGGTGGAGCGCTTGCCTTGCATGCCTGAGGCCCTGGGTTTGATTCCTCAGCACCACATAAGCAAAAAGAAAAAAAGCCGGAAGTGGCGCTGTGGTTCAAGTGGTAGAGCGCTAGCCTTGAGCTGAAGAGCTGAGGGACAGCACCCAGGCCCAGAGTTCAGGCCCATGACTGGACCCAAAAAAAAAGAGAATAATTTTAGGTTGAACAGTATAAAATTGCTGATTGTGTAAGCTAAACATGGCCAGTTATTGGCACTGTCGTCGGACTTTTGAGATATATTCTTTTGTTGTACTGATGGTTCATGAATGAAACCAGTCTTGTGTGTGATAGGCAGGTGCTTTACCACCGAGCTACATCCCTAGCACTTTTTTTTTTTTTTTTTTTTTTTCTGGTTGTGGGCCTGAACTCTGGGGCTAGGGGCTATGCCTCAGCTCTTCAGCTCAAGGCTAGCGCTCTACCAACTTGAGCCACAGCGCCACTTATAGCTTTTTTCTGCTTATGTGATGCTGAGGAATCAAACCCAGGGCTTCATGCATGCAAGGCAAGTGCTCTATCACTGAGCCACCTTCCCAGCCTACCCCCCCCCACCCCCAGTACTTAATTTTTTAAAATGGTCTCACTGTGTAGCTCAGGCTGGCCTCAAACTCTTGATCCTTCTGCCTCTGTCTCCTAAATGCTAGGATTGCACTACTATGTCTGGCTAAAACGTATTATTATTATTTTTTGTCGTTTTTTGGTCGTGGGAATTGAACTGTGAGCCTGAGTGCTGTCCCTCAGCTCTTCAGCTCAAGGCAAGCGCTCTACCACTTGAGCCACAGCACCACTTCCAGTTTTCTGGTGGTTAATTGGAGATAAGAGTCTCATGGACTTTCCTGCCCACGCTGGCTTTAAACCTCAATCCTCAGATCTCAGCCTCATGAGTAGCTAGGCTTATGAGTGTGAGCCACCAGCACCTGGCAGGATAATGGTTTTTGCACTGAGGTTCAAAGTCAGGTCTTGCACTTGCAAAGCAGGAGCTCTACCACTTGAGTCATGCTTCTAGCCCTTTTTTGCCTTGGGGATTTTGTAGTGTTTTTCCAGTTATGAACTCTGTACCTGGGCACTCTCCCTGAGTTTTTTTGCTCAAGGCTAGCACTCTACCACTTGAGCCACGTCTCCATTTTGGCATTTTGTGGTTAATTAGAGATAAGAATCTCACAGACTTTCTTGCTTGGGCTTCAAACCATGTTCCTCAGATCTCAGCTTCCTGAGTAGCTAAAATTATAGGCATGAGCCATTGGCACCCAATTTACCTTAGTTATTTTCAAGTAATATCTCTCATTGTTATGACAAGGCCAGTGTGGACTGTGATCCTACTATTTTACTTCTCCATGTCACTAGAGATGACAAGCATGTGCCATTTTACCCAGCTATTGTGCTTCCCCTGAACTGACATAACCTCAGTCACTGAATAAGATGGAATCTCAAACTTTTTTTCTTTTTGTCGGTCATGGGGCTTGAACTCTAGGCTTGGGTGCTGTCCCTGCACTCTTCAAGCGCTCTACTGCTTGAACCACAGCACCACTTCCGGTGTTCTAGTGGTTAATTAGAGATAAGAGTTTCATGGCTTTTCCTGACCAGGCTGGCTTTGAAGCGTGATCCTCAGATCCCAGCCTCCTGAGTTGTTAGGATTACAGGTGTGAGCCACCAGCACCCAGCAGAATCTCAAACTTTTATATCTAGGCTGGCCTAAAACTTGTTTCTGCCTTCCAAGTACCTTGGATTACAGATGTAAGCTACCAGGCCCTGCTTAAATATATATTGCATGGGAGTTTTGTCTTTTTTCTTGTTGTTTTTGTTTGAACTCAGGACCTTATGATTGTGAGGCTGACATAATACTGCTGAACCAAGCCTCTGGCTGATTAAGTTGGAGGTGTGTGTTTCTAACTTTGTGCCTCAGTGTCTACCTGTAAAAATAATAAGTGAACCAGGCACTGGTGGCTCACACCTATAACCCTATAGCCCTATCTACTTAGGACAGAGGTTCAAAGTCAGCCAAGGGAGAAAAGTCAATGAGACTCTTATCTCCAACTTACTGCCAAGGGATAGTACCTAGGGCTAGAGTTCAAGCCCCAGTACAGGTACACACATACACACAAAGGTAACTGTGACAAGACTGTTCCTAAGATTATATGGGTCAATATATATCAAATATCAAGAATACTTCTAGGGCTGGGAAGGTGGCTCAATGGTAGAGTGCTTGCCTTGCATGCATAAGGCCCTGGGTTCGATTCCTCAGCACCATATAAGCAAAAGAAAAGCTGGAAGTGGTGCTGTGGCTCAAGTGGTAGAGCACTAGCCTTGAGCTGAAGAGCTGAGGGACAGAGCCCAGACCCAGAGTTCAGGCCCCATGACCGGACCCCCCCCCCAAAAAAAAAATAACTTCTAAACCAGGTGCTAGTGGCTCATTGCTATAATCCTAGCTACTCAGGAAGCTGAGATCTAAGGATCTCAGTTTGAAGCCAGACCAGGCAGAAAAGTCCTGAGACTCTGAACTCCCATAAACTACTTAGAAAAAGCAGGAAGTGGCACTGTGGCTCAAGTGGTAGTGCTAAACTTGAGCAAAAGAAGCTCAGAGACAGTGCCCAGGCCCTGAGTTCAAGCCGCAGGACCAGCAAAAGAAAAAAAAAAGCCAACAACAATTAAAAACAAAAAAGAACACTTCCAGAGCCTCATAAGCTCTGGAGAAGTTGTAGTTACTCTTATCACTGCTCTAAACACTCTGAGTGCACTCATTCTGAGCCTGACTGAGCAGCCTTCACTCTCCACTGTATACTTGAGCCATTTATTTCAACACAGTGGCAGGCCTGCTCCAGCTCTCCTGAGGCTGGTGGTGGCCAGACCCTCAGCTCTGTTCTGTCCTCTCCTGCCCCTTTAGATCTGGTTCCTCCATCAGCACCTTTCCAGCTTCTCTCACAGACTACAGCCTCCTCCTAAAATGTGAACTTCTCTGTTCTAGATCTACCTCGCTTCCTCTCGGCCTCCCTCACTTCCTCTTTGTAGGTTACTCATCTGTTCTCTCCCTCCCTTCTTTCCTGCACCTGTCCATCTCTTGTCTTGCCCGGCCCAGACCCATGCCTGTCCCTCCCACAAAAAGAGCACACAGTGGTCTTGTTTGGCACCAGTGTTTATTTCCAAGAAGGGCTTGAAGGACTGCACACAGGAGTCCTGGGTTCTCCAACTTCTCATTTGGCTTGTGGGTTACGGAACTTTCGTCCAGCAAAGATAGCCTTGTCTCCAAGAGCCTCTTCAATCCTAGAACACAGACCAAGTCAGAACTGTCACCTGCTAGTTGCATTCCTGCCACCAATGCCCAGGCCACTCCCTCTGCTGTACCTCATGAGTTGGTTGTATTTGGCCAGACGCTCAGAACGACAGGGGGCACCAGTCTTAATCTGAGGTAGAAAGAGGGATTCCGAGGTGAGGTCAGGCTGACGGGGTTAGGCCTGGACCCAAAGAACAGCCTGTGATGGCATTCAACCCAGAGCCAGAGCACTGAGGATGCCAAGAAATCTGGGTCAGATACTTAAGAGGGAAGCCCCAAGTACCTGTCCAGTGCAGAGCCCCACCACAAGGTCAGCAATGAAAGTGTCCTCAGTCTCTCCGGAACGGTGGCTCACCATCACCCCCCAGCCATTAGACTGAGCCAGTTTGCATCTGAGTAAAGACAACATGTGATTAGGCCTTGTGAGCTCTCAGGAGGAAAATCCAGAGAATAGAGCTTTTTTTTCTCTCTCTCTCTCTCTTTTTTTTTTGTCAGTCATGGGGCTTGAACTCTGGGCTTGGGCACTGTCCCTACGCTCTTCAGCTCAAGGCAAGCGCTCTACTCCTTGAGCCACAGCCAGTTTTCTAGTGGTTTATTGGAGATAAGAGTCTCATGGACAGGGGCTGGGAAGGTGGCTCAGTGGTAGAGTGCTTGCCTTGCATGCCTGAGGCCCTGGGTTCGATTCCCCAGCACCACATAAGCAATATGAAAAAAGCCAGAAGTGGCGCTGTGGCTCAAGTGGTA
>NW_012267235.1:13132241-13159073 GCF_000151885.1 Dipodomys ordii | reverse complement strand
GAACTCAGGGCCTAGGCACTGTCCCTGAGCTTCTTTTTTTGGGGGGGGGGGCCGGTTGTGGGGCCTGAACTCTGGGCCTGGGTGCTATCCCTCAGCTCTTCAGCTCAAGGCTAGCGCTCTACCACTTGAGCTACAGCGCCACTTCCAGCTTTTTTCTTTTTGCTTATGTGGTGCTAAGGAATCAAACCCAGGGCTTCATGCATGCAAGGCAAGCACTCTACCACTGAGCCACCTTCCCAGCCCCCCCGAGCTTCTTTTGCTCAAAGCTAGCACTCTACCACTTGAGCCACAGTGCTACTTCTGGCTTTTTCTCTATGTGTGGTGCTGAGGAATCGAACCCAGGGCTTATCACTCAGCCACATTCCCAGCCTCACCAGGATAGTTCTTGATGAAGCTCTTGTACAGCTCCCCAAGCTTCTCCCCAGTAATGTGCCGGGCAGGATCATCAGGGGACTTGAAGTCAAGATCGTACTTCCCATTGCGATAGAATTCAGATGCTGCAACATCCATTCCAATCACCACCTTGTCTGGATAACCAGCTGCCTGGATGGCCGTCTTCAGAAGCTCCAGAGCTGGGAGAGGAACAGGAAAAGACCTGAGACTTGAGAACCCACACATGTGTGCAGCCACTCCTGCCCAACACCCGTGGCTACCCAGGGGGGGTCTGGTGCCCCAGGGTGCTCAGCACTGACCCTCATTGTTCTCCAGGATGTTGGGTGCAAAGCCGCCCTCGTCCCCCACATTGGTAGCGTCCTTCCCATACTTGGCCTTGATGACCCCCTTGAGGTGGTGGTAAACCTCGGCACCAATACGCATGGCTTCCTTGAAGGAGCTGGCTCCCACTGGCAGAATCATGAACTCCTGCATGGCCAGCTTGTTTCCAGCATGGGAGCCCCCATTGATCACATTGAAGGCCTGAGACAGGGAGAGGGTATTCAGACATTGGGCCAAAGTGTGAGAGGTCAAGAAGAGAGGAATGGCTGGGAATGTGGCTTAGTGGTAGAGTGCTTGCCTAGCATGCACCAAGCCCTAGGTTCAATTCCTCAGTACCACATACACAGAAAAAGCCGGAAGTGATGCTGTGGCTCAAGTGGTAGAGTGCTAGCCTTGAGCAAAAGAAGCTCAGGGACAGTGCCCAGGCCTTGAGTTCAAGCCCCAGGACTGGCAAAAAAAAAAGAAAAGAAAAAGAAAAAAGGAACTGGAGGTTGGGCTTCTGCAAAGGAGCTCAGGGTCAGCATCCAGGCCCAGAGTTCAAGCCCCTGGATCAGCAAAAATAAACAAAAAACACCCCAAAACCTCTATTCACTTGATATTATTATTCCACTTTCTTTACTAAGGAAACAGGCTCAGGGAGCCTCAAATCACACAAGTAGTAAGTATACAGGGTCAGCTGTTATCTTTAGAGTCTATGTTCTTACACATCTTCCTAGTAACAATACATGATAACATTACTGAGATTAAACTCAAAGAGTTTCCATTAAGAGGGCATTGGTTTAATAAGGACTAAGGAAGATACAGAGACATGTAAGGATTTTTTTTGCTGTGAAGAGCTGTCAATCTGATTTGGAGAATTAAGGATGGAGTGAGTCTAGAGTCTAGAATTTATTTAGTGATCAAAAAATGAAATGAGCTAAAATGAATCAAATGAATTGAAAAGAATTAAAATGAAAGAGAAAAAAAATAATTAAGCTAGGCACCAGTGGCTCATGCCTGTAATCCTAGCTACTCAGGAGGCTAAGATCTGAGGATCACAGTTAAAAGCCAGCCGGCAGGAAAGTCCATGTGACTCTTATCTCCAATAAACCACTAGACAACCAGATGGCACTGTGGCTCAAGCGGTAGAGCGCTTGCCTTGAGCTGCAGAGCACAGGGACAGCGCCCAAGCCCAGAGTTCAAACCCTACAACCAACAAAATAATAATAGTAATAATAATAATAAAAATAACGAAATCCTAGCCTGAAATCCTAGCTACTCAGGAGGATCTGAGGATCACAGTCTGAAGCCAGCCAGGGTAGTAAAGTCCATTAGATTCCTTTATCTCCAGTTAACCACCTAAAAGCCAGAACTGGTAAGAGTGTCATCTTTGAGCAAAACTCCCAGGCTCTGACTGAGTTCAAACCCCAGTACTGGCTCAATGAACAAACAAATAAGTAACTTAAGAGGAAGTGCTGATGGCTCATGTCTGTAATCCTAACTATTCAGGAGACTGAGATCTGAGGATTGGGGTTCAAAACTAGCTTGGGCAGGAAAGTTTGTGGGACTCTTATTTCCAATTAACCATCAAAAAGCCAGAAGTGAGGGGCTGGGAAGTTGGCTCAGTGGGTAGTGCTTGCCTCACGTGCATGAGGCCCTGGGTTCAATTCCTCAGCACCAGCTTAGCAGAAAAAGCCAGAAGTGGTGCTGTGGCTCAAGTGGTAGGGCCTTGAGCTGAAGAGGTGAGGCCCAGAGTTCAGGCCCCACGACCACCACTAACAACAACATAAAGCCAAAGGTGAGCAAGGTATTGGTGGCTCATACCTGTAATCTTAGCTACTTAGGAGGCTAAGATCTGAAGATTGAGGTTTAAAGCTAGCCTGGGCAGGAAAGTCCGTGAGACTCTTATCTCCAATTAACCACTAGAAAACCAGAAATGGCACTGTGGTTCAAGTAGTAGAGCACTCGCCTTGAGCTGAAGAGCTGAAGGACAGTGTCCAGGCCCAGGGTTCAAGCCCCATGATCACCCCAACAACAACAAAAATAAGCCAGCCAGAAGTGGAGCTGTGGCTCAAGTGGTAGAGTGTTGGCCTTGAGCACAAAAGCTCAGGAACAGCGTCCAGGCCCTGAGTTGAAGTTTCAGGACTGGTACCAAGAAAAGAAAAGGAAAGAAAAAAGAATTACTTAATGAAGGTACTGAGTTACACAGCCAGGCTAAGTGGATGGTGTGGATTGTGGGAAAGAGGGAGGGGCTGCAGCTCAGCAAGAGAGGTTTGATTTCAGGAAACTGCTCATTTGGAGCTGGTTAAATTCCAAAAGGTACATTTTCCACTGGGGATCTGGAAGGGATGACCATACTTACCGGCACTGGGAGTACAAGGTTGGGGTTCCCCGCAAGGTCTGCAATATGCCGGTACAGTGGGACCCCCTTCTCAGCGGCTCCAGCCTTACACACGGCCAAGGACACGCCCAGGATAGCATTGGCCCCAAACTTGGCTGGAAGGAGGCAATTGGGAAGAAAAGAGTAAGATCTTCTCTTGCAAGGCATTAAATTCTTTCCTTGTACATTAAGTTAGGAGGAAGCCAAAGCTCCAAGGCATGGAGCACCAACATTTTATTTTATCTTTCCCTCCCCAGCCTTGCAGCAGACCTCAGAGCCCTCTTCTCCCCTCAGGAGAATGAAAGTGTCAGTTTCACATCTGTGTCCACAGCCAAGTGGCTGCCTGGCAGAGGACAGGCATCAGGAAATGCCTGTGGAATGAATAAAAAGCCATCCAGCGATGATGTGCCCAAGGATGTGGGACACAAAAATAACCTCAGCCAGATCTCAGCCTCTGTGGTTTCTCTCGACCCCTCCTCCTGTGCTATACTCCTTCCCCAAGCTCTGGCCCTTTGCTTACACTTATTCTCTGTCCCATCCAGCTCAATCATAAACTTGTCGACTTTTTCTTGATCCACAACACTTAGTTTCTGGAAAGACAGGTTTGAAGAGAGAAGGGCAGAGGTCAGATTTCTCTCCAGAGTCAGGGCATGTGTAAGAGGAGAAAGGACAAGTGAAAATACTTGGGAGAGAGGGTGGTTTCATGGGGGAAGAGGAGAAAAGGGGAGCTGGCCCCTCCAACTTACTTTTTCCAGCAGAGCCGGACCCAGAGTCTTGTTGATGTGTTCCACAGCCTTCAACACTCCTAGAAGCCAGAGAAGGGGGTTCAATTCCAAGTGGAACAGGCCTCTGCCATAGGCTTTGAGATCCAGTCCTCTACCCCTGTGAGCTCATGTCCTGAAACCACCCACACAATTTTCTCTTCATTAGCTTTTGCTCACCTTTCCCCAGGTAGCGTGCTTTGTCTCCATCTCTTAGTTCCAGAGCTTCATATATACCCGTGGAAGCTCCACTGGGCACCGCAGCTCGGAATCGTCCTGGGACAGGAGGAATGGAAAGGTCAGAGAGCATTCTCCCAAGTGCTAGGGTCTCCTCTGTAGGCCCAGGGACTGAAGACTGTGGAGGGAGGGAAGAAGAAGACAGAAAAAGAAAGAACACACACACACACACACAAAAGGAAGAACACACACACACACACACACACACACACACACACACGTCTTCCTCAGTTTTGGAGCCCAGTTAAACAGGGAAGGCCTGGGAAGGAAAACCCCAGAAGGGTAAGGCAAGGCACAGAATTGGGAGACAAAGGCCAAGTGGGGTGGGGTCTTCTAAGGGAAACCAAGTCAATGAGCCAGTTACCCTTGGCTGTATGCAGGTCCACCTCCACTGTGGGGTTTCCCCTGGAGTCCAGGATTTCCCGAGCAAAGATTTTCTGCATGGCCATGGCTATACCACAAGAGGTGTGAGTTAGTGTGACAGTTGATCCCTTAAGGAACTAGAAATCCCTTGCCCTTTAAGAGCAAAGGATTTGCCACTCCAAGAAGGCAGGTGCTGAAGCTAAATATAACTTATAAAAAGGTCACAGACCAAGAGGCAGGCCCAGCCCCTCCCCCACTCAGAATGGCTCCTATTCCACCCGGAGTCCCAAGAACTCCTAGGTCTCTGCTTTATCACTCCTGGGGTCCCACACCACTCTGAGAACCTCCAACTCTCCAAAAGCTGCTGCACTATTCCTTCTTCTTTCCTTTCTTCCTCTCCTTCTCTCTCTGTATTGGTTTCTCTCTTTCTTTTCTTTCTCCAGTCCTGGGGCTTGAACTCTGGGCCTGCTGCTGTCCCTGAGCTTCTTTTGCTCAAGGCTAGCATTCTACCACTTGAGCCACAAGCCACTTCCGGCTTTTCTTTCTTTTGTAATTTATTGGAGATGAGAGTCTCATGGACTTTCCCTACCAAGCTGACTTCGAACCATGATCCTGGAATCTCACAGCGTCCTGAGAAGCTAGGGTTATAGGCATGAGCCACTAACACACAACTTATCCTTCCTGGTCATGCAGTCTGTTGGACAAGGTTTCCTAGCCATTAAATCACCTGGTTCTCAGGGTCCTGATCTAAAATCCTCCTGGGCCCTAAGTTCTCCAACTCTAACTTTCTCCATTCTCTGTTCCCAAGCTTCCTTTCCCTTCATCCTTGGGTACTCCCAGTAAATGGTCCATCCTGCTTTGCTCCAGCAATGCCAATCTTTCTCAAGCATCCCCAATACTAGGAGGAAATAAAAGCTGAAAATTTCCCTTATTTTCTCCAAGTCAGCACCACCCACACCTGCATGCTCTGTGGTTGGAAGTCTCACCAGACTTGGGATGTCTTCCCTGGAACTCTGCTTCTTGGTGGCAGCTGGGACAGTGTCAGCCCACCCCCTCTCAGGCTGGGCATTTATCCCCAAGCCACCCAGTCCCCCGGCCAGCCCCGCCTCTTCGCTCAGTCCTCCCCCCTCCCCCCTGGGCTGGCAACCAAGTGCCCACTACAGCCTAAAGCAGAAGCATTTGGCCTCGGGCACCTGCCCCCTTCCCAAAGGCTAATGTATACTTCCTCAAACACTTTCTTTTCTTAATTTTTTTAAAGGGGGGGGAGGCCATACTTTGAATTCCATCCCTTGGAAGGAGCAGTGGGGAGGGCTTGAGGTTGAGGGTCTCTCCCTCCCCAGGATTATATTCCCCTTTTGCAAAGGTTAAAGAGGAACTAGTGCCCTTTAGGAAAGGCCAGAAGTAACCTGATCCCTACAGGGCTGGGGAGGGGGCCTGCAAGAGGGGCTGCAGGACTGACATCCACACTTGCTCAGCTCTGCCCTCCCTCCGTGGGGGGGGGGGGTAGGGACCTGGGACGTGGGGCTAGGTGAGATCTCAAATCGAACCCTCCCCCCCCCAGAAGCAGGAGGGTCTCACCTCTCAGGGTCCTCATACCAGCCCCCTCGGCCTCACCCCACCCCACCCTTCCTACTCCTCGCAGGCAGTGACGAGGCTAGCGGAGGGAGGGGGGCAGGAGACGGATTTAGACGGCGCCGGGAGCGGGCGCTGCGCCCGGCCCGGAGCGCTTGGGGCAGCTACTTGTCGCCCCGCGTGGAGCCCGCGGATCACCACCCTTCTGCCCCCCGCCCCGGTGGCGGGCGCTTCGGCTCGCGACCCCCGCCCATCGAGGAGTGTTGTTAGACTGGGAGTGAGGATCAATGAACGGACGGGAGGAGGGGCGGCCTTTTGTGAGTGTAGTGGCGGAGGCCGACCCCGCGGCCCGCCCGCCGCCCTGCAGGAAGTGGGGTGCTGCCCTCCCGCAGCTCTCTCCGCCCTGGCGGGCCGGGGGCAGGGTGTGTGTGTATGTGTGTGTGTGTCTTGTCCCTCGTTCCGCTGCAATCTGGGCCAGCCGACGGGAGATCTCGGATCCTCATCCCGGCTCCGAGGCCCCTCCCGCCGGCGCCCGTGCAGCCCGCACTGGGTGACTCACCCCAGTGCCCAGGACGCTGCCCCGCCCTTCCCATTCCCGCGGTCAGTCTCCCTGCCCCAGGGTCCCCACCTGTCCTCCACTCTCCTGTCTCAGCCCTCCCCCCCCCTTATCTCAGGGCCGCTCCCTTCGGGGTTTTTCCAGCCTGGGGTGCAGACCAGAGGTCAAGAGATGGAGGGTGGGGAGCGCCGCCACGTGCCCGGGCGCAGCCCCACCCAAATCAGCCAGTGACTCAATCTCGCGGCTGTCGAGGAACCCGGGTTCGGGGGGCGTCGGGGCCAGGGGCTGGGGTGGACAGGAAGAACGCTGGCGGACTCGCAGGAGCACTGGAGTTGCCAGTCTTCCCCCGAAGGCGCTGCGGAACCCCGGCACCCTTCCCTCCACCCGGGCGCACCCCCTTGCCCCCCCCACCCCGGTATCTCCACGGCCCTCCTCCAACCGGCGCCCCTCCCCCGAGGGACCGGAAGCGGCCAAGCCCCTCTGCAAAGAACTCAAGGGGTGATCGGTTCACCCAACGCAGCCGCCCGAGCCTGCGGTCGCCGCCTCTCGCCTCCAAAGCTGGGCTGCGAGCGAACCGATCACACACAAGTATTTAACAGAAGCTTGACCGGGGGGAGGAATGGGGGGGGGGAGAGAAAAACCGAATGGGTACGAAGTAGACGGGACTTTCCTCTTTTTGAAAAAGTTGCCAACCTGGTCACTTTTTATTCTTCCGCCTCGAAAAATTAGTTCCGCCCGTCACGCCCTGCGAGCCCCGCAGCCCAGTGACCTCTGCAAAGAGAGCCTAGGGGCAAGGCCGGTGACCCGCGCGCTGGCCCCAGGACGGATGGGGCCGGGCCGTGGGGCGAGGCCCTGGGTCGTAGCCCATCTAGAGAGGAGTAGGGATGAGCTCCAATGAGCCGATCTGTTCGTCTCGGGGACACACCCGGGGCCAGGTGTCCTGTGGGTACCATTAGGTCTGCAAAGGACCGGATAATGGTGTCCTTTTTATTTTGTTTTCCTCCAAATTCTCCTTTATTGTTTAAATAAGTAACAGTAAAAAAAAAAGTGCGGCGGCACACGCCGGCGCCCCTGCCTCTCCCTCTAGGCGGGAGAGATGTGTCCCAGGCCCGCCTTCCATCCCAGGAAAAGTCCAGATCCACCCGGCGCCGCGCGCTCCCGCGCAGCCGGCCGCCGGCCCCAACCGCCCCACGCGCCGTCCCTCCGGGTCCCGGCGCAGGCGCGGGCGCACGCGCCGCCGCCCGCCGTTCCTTCCCTCCGGCGGAGGTGGGGGGGAGGAGGAGTCGTTCCGTTTAACCCTGGGTTCCCCGAACTCTCAGATTTGCTCCTTGTTCAATTTGCATCTTGCTAGTTTCTTCCTCCTTTCTCATTCCTTCCTCCGGCTGCTTCTCTTCCTGTACCACCAAGTGTGGCTTGTATTCCCTATACGAAGTGAGGTGAGCCCCAAACCTTCGATCCGGCCCCCCTCCTCCACCACCACGCGAGCTCTTTTACATAGCTTTCCATCGAACTCTGCACATTTTGCAAGAGGGGGGGGAGGGATTTTTAAAATTGCATTTGCAAAAAGTTCGCTTTCTGGGCAGCCGGGGTGGGGGAGGGAAGGAGTGGGGAGCAGGCCCCGCCCCTACCGCCCATTGCAAATAAAAATCTAGTGGTGGGGGGGGGAGGAGCAGGAAGTGGCGGTGCGAGGGCTGCTGCACAGCGAGCAGAGCCGCGGTCCGGACGGCAGCGCGTGCCCAGAGCTCCCGGCCTCCCCCCCGCCCGCCAGCCCGAGCAGCCCGAGCCCAGCCTGCGGCCCCCTTGAAGCAGCGCCTAGAACAGCCCCACGAGCAGCGCCATGTCCGGGTGGAACGCCTACATCGACAACCTCATGGCGGACGGGACCTGTCAGGACGCGGCCATCGTAGGCTACAAGGACTCGCCCTCCGTCTGGGCCGCCGTCCCTGAGAAAACCTTCGTCAACATCACGGTACGGCGAGGCTGGCGCGGGCGGCGGCCCCGGCCGGGCGCGGACCCCCCCCCGGGGGGAGGGACGAGTGGGGGCGGGCGCGGCCTGAGCGAGGGCCCCGGAGGTCGTGGCCCGGCTCCTGCCCCGAGCGCGGCGCGGAAGGCGGCTGCATGTGAGCGGCTTCTTTTCGGCCCCCCCCCCCAGTCCCACGCCCCGGGTGGCGGCGCCCATCCCGCCTGCCACCCCTTCTGCGACGGGGCGTTACATCCGGGGCACACGCGGGGAGGGGCACGGCGCCCGGCGGCGGCCCACTTCCGCCTCCTCCCGGGAGGGCGGGCACGCGCCGCAGTGGTAACTGGGGGTTGTGATTGAGAAGAGGGATTTGGGGGCCCGTGGGTCTCCCGGGCCGCCAGCTCGCTCCCATCCACCATTGTTCCTCCCTCAGCGTGCGGGAGCCCCAGACGCGTGGCCTGAGGCTCTCGCCGGTAGTCCGTGGGCTCCTTGCCCCTCCCAGCTCCGTTAGGGAAGGCGAGGCCGCCGCGCGCGCGCGCGCACACACACAGACACACACAAAACTCGTTGGCTTCCAGCATTCCTGCAAGTCCACTCCCGGAAGTCCCCTCACCCTCCCTTCCCGCCATCCGGCGAGGCCTGCTGCGGGGGGAACTTTGTGAGAAGTTCTGAGAGGGGAGAGTGAAGGCATGGGGCATGATTGCTTCAGTCTTCACCACCTATCCAGGCCACACTGCCCGGAAGTGGGGAGGGGGAGCGGAAGTTCAAATGGGGGGGAAGGGGATTTCCGGGCGGGAGGGTACCGGATATGGGGGCTTAGGGTGTAAGGGGGGGAGGGGAGAAGGGTTCCTTGGGGGTAACTAATGGAGAACTGGCTCACCTGGTGTGTACCCACCCTCAGTCCCCCCCCAAAAAAAAAACTTTTCCAACTTTAACGGAGAAAGCCCCCAGAGGTCGTCTTCTTCATCTAGAGACACAGATACCTGGACCAAACTGTACTGTTACTTGGAGACCCAGGCGTCCAGGCCCCTAGCAACTCCTGCAGAACCTTTGACCAAATAAGGGCAAAGTTGCTTCTCCTGCCTCACCCGCCCCCTCCCTTCCCCTCTCCGCTTCTGCTTTTCCTGAAGGAGAGTTCTGAGCATCCAAAGGTTTTGCACCTCTCCTTACTGATATTGAGCCTCACAAATTACCTCGTTTTGCTTTTCCTGTTAAAATTCCAACAACTAAAAACCTCCAGGGCAATGTTACCCATCCCTCTCTGGTCCCATTTTCTAAGCTTTTACAGTATGTTCCTCAAATTACCCTGAAATGTAGAAGCCCTTGCCCCACTACCCCACTTTCCCCCACCCCTCCCAGGTTTCTAGCTCCCAGAGAAGTAGAAAGGCAGGAGAACAAGGGGGGAACCTTGATGGACTAATCCCTCTTTTAGCTAGTTGAAGTTGGTATCCTTTGAAGGAGGTGGGTTCTTAAAACATTCTTGGTGCATTGACCTCATGGATAAATGATTACTCTTCCAGCCAGCTGAAGTTGGTGTCCTGGTTGGCAAAGACCGGTCAAGTTTTTTTGTGAATGGGCTGACACTTGGGGGCCAGAAATGTTCTGTGATCCGGGATTCACTGCTACAAGACGGAGAATTCACCATGGATCTTCGTACCAAGAGTACTGGCGGAGCCCCTACCTTCAATGTCACTGTCACCATGACTGCCAAGAGTGAGTTTCTGAGTCTCACCCCTCTAAGGTTGGAGATTTCTATAATACTTCCTTGCAGTCTTCTGAGTTCCCCCTAGTATGAAGAGGATCAGAACAGCATTCTACTTCCATTCTGTTTGCTAGATGCTAGAACCTTAGGTAGTTCCTTCAGCTCATAGTCCTTCGTCTTATAATCTAGTAAAGAAACTGCAGGTGGGTACTGCTGGTGGCTTTTGCCTGTAATCCTAACTGTTCAGGAAGGCGAGATCTGAGGATCACAGTTCAAACCCAGACCTGGACAAGAAAGTCCATGAAGTTCTTTGTTTCCAATTAATCAGAAGAAAGTCAAAGTGGAGCTGTAGTTCAAGTGGTAGAGTGCTAGCCTTGAGCAAAAAAGCTAAGGGACAGCGCCCAGGCCCTGAATTCAAGCCTCAGGATTGGCACATGCACAAATATTGCACAGCATTATGTCTTAAAAGTCCCTTAATTTTGTGAGCCTTTGGGGGGGCAGTCTTGGGGCTTGAACTTGGCCTAGACACTGTCTCTGAGCTGCTTTTTGCTTTTGCTCAAGGCTAGGTACTCCACCACTTGAGCCATAGCTCTACTTCCGTTTTTCTGGTTATGTGGTACTGAGGAATTGAGCACAGGGCTTCAAACATGCTAGGAAGCACTCTACCATTGCTATTGTCTTGGAACTGGTAGATTCCTCAGATTCTAGGTCATTTAATTCTGGGCTGAGCTTTTTTTTTTTTTTTTAACTTGGGAGGTGGTCGGTTCCTCTACAGCCATTCCTAGCATGAATTGTCTGTGAGCCTTTGACCCTTGAATTTTAGCTTGTTCCACTCCAATCTTTAAGCTTGATTTTCTTTTTGAAAAGCCCTATTGTTGCAGGATGAATGACAGCCTGCCTGTGGGGGGAAGGGGGGCCATGAGGTTAGGTTACAGCCCCCAGGGCTGGACAGCTGCTGAACAGCTGGCAGGGGGTTGAATTGTGACACCTGGGTCCTAGCTTCCTTTCTCTTTTCTCTATAGCGCTAGTCCTGCTGATGGGCAAAGAAGGTGTCCATGGCGGTTTGATCAACAAGAAATGTTATGAAATGGCCTCCCACCTTCGGCGTTCCCAGTACTGACCTCGTCCATCCTCTTCCCCCCCCACCACTCCCCACAGCTTTTGCACCCCCCTCCCTTCCCATACACACACATATACCATTTTTATTTTTGGGCCATTACCCAATATCCCTTATTGCTGCCAAAACCACATGGGCTGGGGGCAGGGGCTGGATGGACAGATTTCCCCCCCTACCCATCCCCCTCCTGTGTGTGGTTGGAAAACTTTTTGGTTTTTTTTTTTCTGAATAAAAAAGGATTCTACTAATAAGGTGCTGTGTGGTTTGAATTTGGGTGTCATAATAGGCACTGCAGTCTGCCTTAGTTCCTGTTTGGGGTTGAAGCACTCATCTAGGTAGTTTGTCTCCATATCCAGACCAAAGGTCCTAATGTCTTTTTTAAAAAAACTGGTCACCATGTCCTCATCATGACTAAAAAAGCATCTAACTCAAGCATGTTTGGCCAAGGCACCTAGTCCTAGGTAGATAATGCAATAGAGCCACCCAGAGCCTGGATCCAAGCCTGTGGGCAAGGCAGGGCAAGTTGAGTCATCTTTATGTGTGGGCGGGGCTCCCTTTTCTGAGTCACACATAGCAAATGTTGCTGGGCTGTCCCCAGGACTCCCTTATCCCTTCCATACTCCTGTGTGAAAATGACCTTTTCTTAATCCAGAAAAACAACTTTATTAACCCAGGTGAGGACCCAGTTCCTTGCCCCCTTACCCCAACTGCCTTAAAATGACGGGGCTGGGTAAGAAACTTGGGGATGGAAATTTACCCTAATCCCTAACATAGCAGACTCGAGGAACATGGCCAGTGTAGGAAAGAAGTGCTAAGTGTGAGAGTTTAGGCTAGAATGGCAGATGAGGGAGAGGAGAAAGAAGGAGAAGGTGGGGGTTCTGTTGATGGCCCAGGAAAAACCAAAGGCGCTGGGGCTAGAGAGCCAAAGGAGGCAGGGAGAGTGGGACTGGAGCCCAGGAGTGGGGTTCGCTCTGAGGCAGGGTGGTCCCTTGGCTCCCCTTCCTCATCACCCTCCTCATGGCCTTGATTTTCTTCCTCCTGCTCCTCATCCCCAGGGCCCCGATGAACTGGCTGCTTGCAGATGGGGCAAGTCTTCCGGGTTTGAGTAAGCCAGGGGTCCACACAGCGGCTGTGATAGGCTGTGGAGAAGAATGTGTGAAGCACCAGGCTGGTGGCAACTGGTGGGGTGGGGGCACAAGTACAATCAATGAATGTCTCACCCACCATGAGCACAGGGGAGTACACGCAGCTTGTCCCCATCTTCATATTCATCCAAGCAGATGGCACAAACATCATACTGGTCTCCTACAGAAGAAAGGAATCTCTTCCTTCATTGAACCATTCTGAACCAGGGTGGCTTAAGAACCTACTCTGGTAGACTTATGGAAGAACTAAGATGACCAGGCAGGGAAGTAGGACAAGGCCAGGGCAGGACACTGAACAATGGGGCAGAAGGGGACAAGCAAAGCAGAGGTAAGAAGGGAAGTGGGTTTTGGGGGAAGGGAGGGTGGAGATCAGTGGGAGGAGCGGAAATGCAGGGGCAGGGCTCCTGATATAGCCTTATATGGACATCGGAGGCTGTGGAGCCAAAAGACCCTGTCCTTCACTGGTTTCTTAGAATGTTCCACATGCCTTCCATCCTTCTGCTCTCTACCTTATTTATACACAAGGCCTAGCCCTCGAACTACTTTCCTTGGTCATAATTGGCTTCTGTCTACCTGCTCTCATATCCTCTTTGTATTTGTGGAGGAAAAAAAAAAGATGGCATCTCTGCCATCTTTTTTTTTTGGGGGGGGGTCGGTCATGGGGCTTGAACTCTAGGCTTGGGTGCTGTCCCTGTGCTCTTCAGCTCAAGGCGAGCACTCTACCACTTGAACCACAGCGCCACTCCCCTCTGCCATCTTTGTACCCCTTAACTGCTTGGGCTCAAGCTCCTTCAGAACTAGATAAGCAGTGATCTTCCTTCCTGTACCCTTACCCTTTTGATAGTCATGGGTAGGAATCTGTTTCAATTGCTCTTTGGTAAGCCGATTCCGTTGAAGCCGTTTCCGGTGTTGGATACAACGAACTATCTGGGAGAAGGGGGAATTGGATATTCCAGGCTTAGAGAACAAAACAGAAAAATTCAGTACACCCTCCCCTTCCCATATACCCCCATTCTCAGATCCAGTCCAACCTTAGCCCCAGCTCTCCAGATGCACAGAGCCACTCACCATTACTGTTCCCATGGCCAAAACCAGCAGTCCTACTATCCCAGTGAAAGGAATGAGGTAATAGCCAAGAGGGAAGCTATTGTCTGGAACCAGAAGTACCCGAGCCCTGAAGAAAGGAAGACCAGTCTCAAGGAAGGCAAGAAAAGGCAACTGGCTCTGGACAAGACTCATTTATGAAAACGGAAGTGGGAAGGAGGGCAAGAGTTATGGGAGGATTGATCTAAGACCCATTGGGGGGGGCAGTGAGGCTGCCAGGTTGGCACAGAATTGAAGAGAGGTATGGAAGCACATATCCTACCCCTTCTCGTAGACAAAGAGGGCACGCAAGTACTCAGCACTTCTTTCTCCAATAAAGACAGATGGGATCCAGATCTGCTGCTGGATTTCCTCTGCAGGGATCAGGACATTACAT
Organism: Dipodomys ordii; assembly: GCF_000151885.1. NCBI lineage: Eukaryota > Metazoa > Chordata > Mammalia > Rodentia > Heteromyidae > Dipodomys > Dipodomys ordii. Next base: position 13,145,107 of record NW_012267235.1, on the reverse strand, counting down.
GGGATCTCAACTTACTCATCCTTTGGGGACCTGGCATTTGGCACTTTTTATCCATTCCACACAAAGGTCTGTAAGCCTTCAAACCTCCCACTAGCTCCAGATCTAAATGCTACTGAAAACCCAGCTGACCAGACCTCCAACTTACCACTATTCCACACCATGTTGAGAAGTTCGTTGGAATTTACATTGTGTACCACTGCTGCGCCATATCCAGCTTTCTGTGCATTTAGGACCTAAGGGGACAAGGCAGGGAACAAAGAGCCATCGTGAACCCTTTCTCTTCATGCCTGGTCCTATTGTTTGCCCTCAAATTCCCAGCTCCCACTCCACATTCAGCAACCTTGAGGTCAAAGTTGCAGTCGAATCTTCGAAGCAGTGCAATAAAGACTGACCCATTGACCGGGGCTGGGGGTGGTGGGGCAATAGGACTGCAGGCATTTTCTGGGTGAGCCTCCACAAGGAACCCCTGGAGTCCCTCTTGGCTCAAGGCAGCTCCAAATAATGCCGGGAGGTCTGCAAAGTCCATGCCGGCATTGTGTTCTGAGGTCGCTCGAATGAGCCCCCTGATGGGGGATGCTCCCCACAGCACAGTGGCCACAACCACAGGAAGCGGGAAGGCTGCAGAGTGCATGACAGCAAGAGGAGAAGGGCTGGGGAGGTCGCGTCCTGATAGCAGGAGCAGAAACAGAGCTCTCGGACCCTCCTTCAGGATCCTAGGGGTAACCACCCCTAGGGCCCCATTCTCACCTACATGGGGGCGCCGGGGGAGGAGCCCCGACTCGGGGAGGGAGATATCCAATTCGTTTAGTGGAACTGGGAAGGAGACTTAGGTAAGTGGGTTCTTTCTAGTATGGAAATAAAACAGAAAAGGATCGGAGGCAAACACAGGTGACAGAAACTTCCGAGAGGGGGCGGGGGGAGGAAAGCACAAGGAGGAATGACTTCCGGCCAGGTGGGTCGTCTTCCTATCCCCGGGAAAAGGGTTTCCGGTAAAGTCAGGCCGCTTCCAACACTGGATGCTCAAGACGAAGGACTTCCGGTCCTGAAAGGCCGGTTAAAAGACATGTGAGGGATGGAAGGAGAGCCTGTAAAGTGAAGGGAGCACCAGTACCCAGAAGACAACCTAATCGTTTCCTTTTATTGCCCGAGATTCTGGAGCTGCCCTGTTTACAAACCTCTGATCCTCCGTCTAGCCGCCGCCGTCCCTCCAAATATCGCGAGAGTGCTTGGCCCTCCTCCCACGCGCCCCTCCCCTGCATCGGAAAGCTTGTGGCCTTTATCGCGAGAGACTTCCTAAGTCCAGCTAGTCTGACTCACTGGCTCTCGCGAGACTTTCAAACAAACTATTTTCCCGCGATTCCTATTCGGTAAAAACTGCGCCCACACTTCTGCTTTCTAAATCGGCCACACCCCTTCCCTCATACACCCTTCAAGCTCCACCCTCGGCCACGCCCATTCCCAGGCGCCTTTGCGCTGCGCGCCTGCGCCAGCACCAGCTTCCAGCCGGGGCTGGACCTGAATGCCGGAGGGGCTCGCGCGCGCGCGCCCTCGCTCTGTGGCGCGCTCGGTGTCACCTTGGGCGCGAGCGGGGCCGCGCGCGTACGGGACCCGAAGCCGGGGACCTTTGAGTGGCGATGGCGGCGACGGCGAATGCCGGGATCCGCGGGGTGGACGGGAAGCCCCGTACCTCCCCTAAGTCCGTCAAGTTCCTGTTTGGGGGCCTGGCCGGGTAAGCTCAGGCCCCAAGGGTGGGAAAGGAGGAGGAAGGGACTGGCGCTAGCACCCGGGCCCCGCTTCATCTCGGAATGTTTTTCAGTGAACTGAGCCTGCACTGGGTTCAGTTGATCTCCAGTCGTATTGCAGGAGCTTTGATGGGCAGCCAGGATCTTTTCTCCCATTGCAAGTCCTTATTGGGCTGCATTCAGGTTTTATTGCACGACCCTCACCAGGCTAAACACCTGAGTTTTCCAGTCCACCTGTTTGACTCTGCTTGGCCGGCTGGGGTGTTTGGGACTAGCTAGCTCGCTGAGATTCCATGTCATTAAACGATTCATTAAATAGTAACTTCAGGGTCCCAGGCCATGGATGCTCCCTCCACCCGCTCGGTGGTTCCTGTTCACCGCTTGACCTTCGTGGAACTGCCCAAAGCACTTTCATTGCATGGACCCTATTGGACAGCTATACCTCTCAGGCATATTTCTCTTGCTGCCCACACTCTTACACACATGTACACCAGCAGGCCCTGACCTTTGTAACTTCTTGCTGCCTGGCTTAAGCAGGCATGAGTAGATCTGAAACAACTGACCTCTTGCTCTAATCCTTTCTTCCCCCAGGATGGGAGCTACAGTTTTTGTGCAACCCTTGGACTTGGTGAAGAACCGGATGCAGCTGAGTGGAGAAGGCGCCAAAACTCGAGAATACAAAACCAGTTTCCATGCCCTCACCAGCATCCTGAAGGCTGAGGGTCTGAAGGGCATTTACACTGGGTACTGGAGCCTCAGGTTGGGAGGGAGGGTATGTGGTGTGTTGTCAGCAAGTCCAGACCTTGGCCCTGACATATTGATCCCTTTGCTTTCCAGGTTGTCAGCTGGCCTGCTTCGCCAGGCCACCTACACCACTACCCGCCTCGGCATCTATACTGTGCTGTTTGAGCGCCTGACTGGGGCAGATGGTACACCCCCTGGCTTTCTGCTGAAGGCCCTGATTGGCATGACTGCAGGTGCAACTGGTGCATTTGTGGGAACACCAGCTGAGGTAGCTCTTATCCGCATGACTGCTGATGGCCGGTGAGTTCCAGGTCTGAGCCTAACCCCAACCCCATTTCTGCAATCTAAAAATGAAAGGACCAGTTTGTTTTGTTGTTGTTGGCATTGTTTCCATCTCACGCCTAGAACAGAGCATTTGTCTGTTCAGGCCTCTCTGTCTTTGCTATTTGTGGGCTGACCTGATCTTGGTCTCTTCCTGCCCCAACACCAGGCTTCCAGCTGACCAGCGTCGTGGCTACAAAAATGTGTTTAATGCCCTGATTCGAATTGCCCGGGAAGAGGGAGTCCCCACACTGTGGCGGGTGAGTGAAGGGAGTGGGGACTTGGGGGATGTGTGGTCATGTCTTTGACATTTTTTACTCTTCCATTTGCTCACTCCCAGGGTTGCATCCCTACCATGGCTCGGGCTGTTGTTGTCAATGCTGCCCAGCTTGCCTCGTACTCCCAATCCAAGCAGTTCTTGTTGGACTCAGGTAAGACCCCAAACTGGCCCTCAGCTCCCAGTCTGCCCTGGGTTACTGCTGAGCTGAATATCACCTTCTGAGCTGAATATCACCCCTCCCCCAACACTTCTCCCCCACAGGCTACTTCTCCGACAATATCCTGTGTCACTTCTGTGCAAGCATGATCAGCGGCCTTGTCACTACTGCCGCCTCCATGCCTGTGGACATTGTCAAGACCCGGTGAGTGTTCAGGCCTGGGCCTGGAGTGGAATAGGAGGGCTTTTGGTTTCTCATGCCCCTTCGTCCTCTCCTGCAGGATCCAGAATATGAGAATGATTGACGGGAAGCCAGAATACAAGAATGGGCTGGTGAGGAAACAGGGCAGAGGGAGCTTGGGGTGGAGGGTCCCATGCCCTGGGAGGGCTCTGAGGGTAACCGGGTAAAGAGATGGAGTCCTAAAAACCAAGTCCTAGCCCCAGCACCCTGCCTGCCTGTCTGTCTAGGATGTGCTGATGAAGGTCATCCGCTATGAGGGTTTCTTCAGCCTGTGGAAGGGCTTCACACCATATTATGCCCGCCTGGGCCCCCACACTGTCCTCACCTTCATCTTCTTGGAACAGATGAACAAGGCCTACAAGCGTCTCTTCCTCAGTGGCTGAGGTGGCAGAGGTCCTGGAGCCAGTGTGCTGGAGCTTCCAATCACCACTGCTCCAGGGGGCCTGGTCTCTGCTGCCCCCAGCCCCTCTATTTATTTCCCCTCCAGTGTGGTTCTCTCCTTTGCGGTAAAGGACTTCAATCTGTTCTACTCTCTGTTACAGCTTGCCCTGCTTGGCCTGATTCTATGATCACTGTGTCCCTGGTTGTTTCTTGGGGGAAGCTGGGAAACTCCCTGAGGATTTCTAGTTCCTTTTTGGGTATATCTCAGGGCACACAGGAAAGCAGATCTTGCTTCTCAGTGGGGAAACCAAGGTAGAACTGAGTTGAGAGAGAACAGAAGCTATCTGGATGGTCAAGAGAGTCCACGGTGGGAGAATCTGGCCTCTCCTCCCACTCACTGAAGACCTAATTAATAAATTGAATTGGTGACACCGCCCTCAAATCTCGGACAGTTGTGGGAGTTCAGGGCGGGGAGGAGACTGGACAAAGAAGCTGATGTCCCTGGAAAACAGGAACTGGAGATTTTAAGAAAAAAATGATTAAAGAAAAAGCACCTGCTGGTTTTATGAAAATGCTATGTAAATCAGTCATGCTCCAACAGCTGACAGGGCAGAGCTGAAAACTCCAGGCCCCGTGCTACCCCCAAGCCACTTGCCCAAGAATGCAGCCAGCACACAAATCATCTGACACAGTCCCCAGAAAAGCCTCTGGGATTGAGTGACCGTCTTTGCAGCCTTAAGAGGGAGGGGATAAAGGGATAAAGAGGCTGAGTCAGGCTTGTAGGCAGGAGCCACACGGGTGGGGCTGGGGGTGAGGCGGGCCCCAGAGCCAGATTCCAGGATTGAGGGAAGGAAGACTTGGGCTGTGACTGCCCTATCCACATCTTGAAAAGTGGATTCCCCAGGCTCTCCCCTCAAGGAGCTGACAAACGTCTTAGCCCCTAAAGGGGAATGGCAAGGTCACTCCAAAAGGAGTACTGGCAGCCTGAGGGCTGCCTGCCAGTCCAGAGGACAGGCAGGCAGCAGGTGAGAGCTTTTCCCCTTGGCAGAGCCTGACAAGACTCCGCAAGAAGTAGAACTCGGACTCTTCATGCCCCTGTTTCTGCTTCTTTTATTTACTTATTTTTTTGGTACCAGTACTGGGGCTTGAGCTCAAGGACCAGGTACTGTCTGCCTTATTTACTCTAGGTTGGCACTCTACTACTTCAGCTACGCCTCCACTTTCCACTTTTAACTGGTTGTAAGAGTTTCCCAGACTTTCTGCCCAAACTAGCTTTGAACTGTGATCTTCAGATCTCAGTCTCCTGAGTAGCTAGGATCACAGGTGTGAGCCACTGACATCCAGCCCTGCCTCACACCATACCCTGCCATGGCTACTTTGAGACACATCAAGCCTGGACCTTATCGTTAAGAGAAACAACTGGAGTTGTGGGGATGTGGGAGAGGGGGTGGCGATGGGTCTTGCTCTCAGCCTAGTACAGGAGGAGAAACTTGCACACAGTGGCAGTTGGACAGGTTGATAAGGTGGACAGAGGTAGAAAATTGGAAAGAATGAGGGCGAAAGCTCAGAGAGGGAACATTGCTGGAGGCAGTGATTTGTGAGGTGTTTACTACAGTGGTTCATGCACAGATGGGAGATGAAGCCGGACTGATAAAGGGAATCAGTGTCTACAAGTCCTTGATTGCTGAGTTCAAGAGTATCCTCTAGGGGGCTGGGAAGGTGGCTCAGTGGTAGAGCGCTTGCCTTGCATGCATGAGGCCCTGGGTTTGATTCCTCAGTACCACATAAGCAGAAAAAGTCAGAAGTGGCGCTGTGGCTCAAGTGGTAGGGCACTAGCCTTAAGCTGAAGAGTTGAGGGACAGCGTTCAGGCCCCACAACCAACCAGAATAATAATAATAAAAATGTCAGGCTGGGAAGGTGGCTCAGTGGTAGAGTGCTTGCCTTGCATGCATGAGGCCCTGGGTTCAATTCCTCAGCACCACATAAGCAGGAAAAAAAAGCCGAAGTGGCGCTGTGGCTCAAGTGGTAGAGCGCTAGCCTTGAGCTGAAGAGCTGAGGGACAGTGCCCAGGCCCAGAATTCAGTCCCCACGACCGGACCCCCTCCTCCCCACCCCACCCCCACAAAAAAAAGATGTCCTCTACCTGGAGAAGCATTCAATGTAGGACAGAAATTCGGTCAGGGTCTCAGATTAAGAAGACCCTTCCAGAGCCACCTAGAGGAAGGGATCTCAGAAAGATGGCAGTCTTCACTCCCATTTTCTGGCCCCAAGTCCTGGCTTGGGCTGAGGCTTGAAGGCCTCACGGATGTGGCTAGCAAATGGCAGAATCAGGAGTAAAGGAACCCATTTACCTGTGTTTTGGCTTTAATGGTTTAAAAAAAAAACAAAACCTGAGACTTCTGATCGACCTAGATGAGATACTGGTAGACCACACCTCCCCCTGTACAGTGAGCAGGGCTGTGTTCCCAGTTCTGAGGCTCTAGGCACCCACTATTCTCACTAGCACTGTAGGCTACCAGCAGGTAGGCCTTAGCAATGCTTCTTAACTCTCCAGACTGTTAGAGAGCTCATGCTTGGGCCCTTCAGGAGAGGAGCCATCTAGGCAGGAGAAAGGGCCCTATGTGTGGAGTTGGTTGGGAATTTTGGACTAAGGAGCAGTTGGAACTTCGGATTTATTGTTGTTGCTATTATTACTATTATTTTGGCAGATTAGGGTTTGAACTTGAACTCAGCCTGCCACTGAATCATGCCTCCAGCCCCCCCTTTTTTTTTGCTCTGGTCATTTTCCATGTAGAGTCTTGCTGTCTACCCTGGCATATGTTAGGGCCATGATCTACCTACTTTAGGCTTCCTGATAAAAAGTAGGACAACTGGTATGCACCACCAAGCCCAGCCCTCAATCAAAAAGAATCTCCCAACCTTTTTATGTCCAGGCTGGCCTCAAACTGATCCAGTCTCAACTTCCCAAGTAGCTAGGATTACAGGTGTGAGCCTCCAGTGACCAGCTGGTACCTTGAGAAATCATAACAGGTTTCTTAGTCACTTCATCAAAACAAATGTTTAATTTTGTATATTATTTTTATTATACAAGAAGTATACAATGATGGTGGAAACTAGAAAATGCTAAGCAGGGGTGGGAGGGGAGAAATATAGTTTAAGACACTTGGAAGTAATCAGTGCTCACCTCTACAAATCACTTTCCAAATTGTCTTCTACATGTGGATACCTGTGGGTTAGTTACTCTTTCTTAAATTCTTTCCCAAAGTGATGGCAGTAGTCATGTGGCCTGGTAACCTTCCCTTCACTCCCACGCAGCAAAGGGATCGTGGCTCTGTAATCCTGCCAACTCCATTGTCACACTAACCCTGCCAATTTATGGGGTCTGGGTTCATATGCCCAGTTGTGAAGAGTGGGCTTTGGAGTTTTAAAAATAATTATTAAGACCTCCCTGTGGCTCTGTGTGCCTTAGCCAGACACCAATAGGAGAACCCATCAGAGTTTTTCCCAAGGTCCCCCAAAGCCCTGGCCTTTAGAGACTATGACCAGAATACCTAATGCCCACTCTGCCCAGCAGATCCTCACCACGACCCTGACTCAGGGCCGAGGGCCGCCGTCCTGGTACCAGAGGACCTATCCGGCCATTTGGCCGTACCCACAGGAAGAGGCTGGAACGGAAAGTAGGGAGTGCCCCTTGAAGGAAGAGCAGCCAGGCTCTGGGCACCGCCACCTGTCTGCCCCTCTGTATTTCCACGTGTGTAATCTGTGTGGCTGGGGCCAGGTCAGGATCCAAAACATGTGGTTTCACATGCCAGACCCAGGTCAGCAGGCAGATGAGGACCACAGAGGCAAGTGAGAGCCAGAAGAGACCCAGGATGTAGAAGACCATGGAGAGGAGGCAGCAGGCATCAGCGGGGAGGAAAGGGTCCTTCCTAGAGCTGTCATAATTCCCTTGAGCTGCCACCCAACGGGGCTCTGGGAGGTGGATTATGTGGATGGGCTCTGCAGCATTAGTGAATGAAGTAAGTTCTGTGGGAAAGGATCGTTTTGGAGTGGTCAGAGTTGTGGTGGGACCTGGGGTAGTTGGGACTGAGGTAGGTTCTGGGGTGGTTGTGGTAGTGGTGGGCTCCAGGGTGGTCTGGGTGGTGGTGGGCTCTGGGGGGGTCGGGGTGGTGGTGGGCTCTGGGGGGGTCGGGGTGGTGGTGGGCTCTGGGGGGGTCGGGGTGGTGGTGGGCTCTGGGGTGGTGGGCTCTGGGGTGGTCTGGGTGGTGGTAGACTCCAGGGTGATCGGTGTGGTGGTGGGCTCTGGGGGTGTCGGGGTGGTGGTAGGCTCTGGGGTGGTCGGGGTGGTGGTGGGCTCCTGGGTGATTGGGGTGATGGTAGACTCTGGGGTGGTTGCGGTGGTAGTGGGTTCTGGGGTCGTGGTGGATTCAGTAGAAAGTTCTAGAATTTTGGAGAAGGCAGTAGGTCCCATGGTCACCAGGAAGGCAGAGGACTGTGACAGCCGTCCAGCTGGGAATGTGCTCAGTTTCTCGGTGGATTCTTGGGTTGAAGGCAAAGAGAACATTGTTCTGTCTGGAGCAGCAGTCGACTCCGAGTAGAGGCCCCAGTGGGTTGTGTGGGCCTTGGCGTAGGTAGAGAACTTGACCACAGTCCTGGTGGCATGGATGGGGCCACTCCTAGAGACATCCTCATAGTCATCGTAGATCGTATCATCCCCGTCACCGGGGACAGGGCAGTCCTTCCCTGGGTAGGTATAGATGGGTGTGCCGCCCAAATTGGCACATCGTACACTTGCCACGTTGGGGGTCATGGCCTTGACGTCCACACCCTCCTTCCATAAGTAGACATTGTTGGCATTGTCCTGCAGCCAGCGTCGGAAATAGAGGATCTCACAGTCACAGAACCAGGAGTTGCTATGGAGAAAAACAAAAGGCAGGGCGAGATTCCCAAAGAAGCCCTTGGGTATGGTGCGGAGCCAGTTCCCCTGAAGGTAGAGGGTGTCAAGCTCCTCCAGCCTCTCCAGGAGCCCGAGAGGCAGCTCCTTGAGTCTGTTGTTGGACAGATTGAGCTTTTCCAGTCTGGTTGTGGATATCAGGAGGCCAGAGGACAAGGACTCCAGGTTGTTATCCTGCAGGAAGAGATGTTGGAGTTGGCTGAGGCCATCCAGGACATCAGGAGACAAGGAATTGAGCTGGTTGAAGGAGACGTCCAAGCTGGTAAGTGCAGGCAGTACACGCCCCAGGGTGGGGAGACTTTGCAGCTTATTGTGAGAGAGATCCAGTTTCTTTAACAGTGGCAGTGTGGTCCCATCAGTCTGCAGGGTGGACAGCTCACTGTGATCTAGGTACAGCTCAGTGAGCTGAGTGAAATGCCCCACCAATGCCAAGGAGAAGGTATCCAGGTGGTTCTTGCCCAGATGGAGGATGCTTGTGTCTGTTGGCAGGTCGGCAGGTAGGGCTTTCAGCTTCCTGTTGTCACAGTTCACCTCCAGCTGACTGCTCACTTTGGAGACATCGCACAGGGGATGGGAGCGTAGGAGGCTCGGCAGCAGGACCAGCAAGAAGAGGAGAGGCATGGGGACCTGTGGACGAGAGGAACTTGAACAGACGTCCCATCAGCCCTTGGCATTGCTCCTCCATTGCCCCCTACTCCTGTATTCCTCAGAAACTCTTGTTTCCACACTTCTCAACCTCCTAAACTTATTTACAAAGCCTAAACTAGCATCTCCAGGTTCTTGGCCTCTTAATACCATGCAACCCCCTCCCCCCCCAGAGCCCCTACCCCCACCCAACACACAAGGATCTTCCTCCTTCCCCAGTTCCAGCCCTAGCATACAGGCATGCAGAAAGACCTCCAGAGGCTCCAAGCTGCTTCCAGGGTATGACTTGATCCTTTACTCTTACAGCTCCAAGGAGGGTCAGGCCAGAGTCAGGAAGGGGATGAGGATGAACAGGAAATATTAGCCTGATTAAGGACTCCTGTAACCCAGGCAATAGTCTCCCTCCAGAGCACAAGTCCTTATCATCTCCCTCCATAACTTTCCCCCAAGCCTTCCTATTGGCTCAACTGTCTTCCCTTTCCTTCCATGCTGGGGGGATGTGGGGTGGACTCCTCTGACCACCAACCTCTTTTAAAAGTCTCACCATAGGGCTCCTCTCCTCCCCATTGCAGCCATTTTCTCAGATACCTAATTCTAAATCTCCTCTTCCTGACCTCCCTCTCTCAGCCTTCTCTTATCCCACTAGGCTGGTTTTCCTTCCTGCACCTCCTCTACCCCCATTGACTTGGTTGTGCCACAGTTGCTAATGCCCTCCACTTGACATCTCCATTACCATCTTACTTGATCTTATAACTCTCTCTTTCTCTCTTTTTTGTTGGTCATGGGGCTTGAACTCTGAGTTTGGGTATTGTCTCTCACCTCTTCAGCTCAAGGCTAGCGCTCTACCACTTGAGCCACAGCACCACTTCCAATTTTCTGAGTGGTATATTGGAGATAAGAGTCTCACGGCCTTTCCTGTCAGAACTGGCTTTGAACTGTGATCCTCAGATCTCAGCCTCCTGAGTATCTAGGATTACAGGCATGAGCCACCAGTGCTCGGCGATCTTGTAGCTTTCATACTCATGCCTACTACTTTTCTTGGGACTGTATTTTTGGTTTCAGCACAGTTGATGAGTCCAGCTGTTTGGATGATATTTGACCACATCACCAGTGTTCTTGGTTTTCTCTTACCTATCTGATTGATACTTCCCAGTCTCCTTTATGAATTCTTTTTCCTCTGCCCTTCCTCAGCAGCTGGCCTTGTTCCTAGGCTCTCTTTATGTTTATGAACCATAAGTACCTGGCATGGTGTTTACCATTCTTCTAGCCTTCAACAACACTGCTACCCCAGTAACTCTCGGATCGCTAGTTCCTACCCCTTTCCTGAGACCAAATACATATGTCCAACTGCCTTCCGAACTTCTGTCTTCACATGTCCCACAAGTATAGAAAATGATATGTTGATCTAGGTCTGATAGTGTGTGCCTGTAATCCCAAGACTTGAGGCTGATGAAGGATGCTCAGGAATTTGAGATCAGTCTGGCCTAGATAAGAAAAGCCTTCTCAAAAAAACAAAACAAGCAGTCTTGGTAGCTCACATCTGTAATCCTAATTACTCAGGAGGCTGAGATCCGAGGATAGTAGAAGCAGAGAAGCTTTCCCTTAGCTTTCTTGCTCAAGGCTAGTGCTCTACCACTTGAGCCACTGCTCCACTTCTAGCTTTTTGGTGGTTAATTGGAGATGAGAATCTCAGACTTTCTTGTGTGGGCTGGCTTCAAATCCTAATCTTCAGATCTCAGCCTCCTGAGTATTAGGATTACAGGTAAGAGCCACCAGTGCCCATTTTACCTTACCTCCTGCCTAACTTATACTTAATCTGGCAGGTTCCAGCTCAGAATGTCTTCCTTCAGAGAGCCTTTTCTGACTTCCCCAAAACAGATTAGAGGTCTGCTTAGACAGCCAGCCCCCATGTCTGTTGGGCATCTAATGATGAGGATGCCCCACTTTCTGCTCCCCAGACTAGCAGCTGCACAACCACAGGAGCCTGCCCCTCTCTGTGGATTGTTTGTGACTGAACAATGAGGTAGACATTTGTGCCAGAAGCAATTAATTCATAGACTTGCCATTAATATTATTTGTCATCTGCAAAACATTTGGGAAGTGTGCAGGAAATCAGGAAGTCAGGTAGAAGGTTACTTCAAGAACCAGGATGGTTAACAAGGCCTTTGAGGATATTGTTTTTGTTTTTAACTGCACTGGGATTAGTTAGTATTTAAGCTGTAAGCAACAGAAAATGTTCTGGCTAATTTAGGCCAAAAGGAATTTACTAAAAATACATTGGTTAGGCTGGGCACCAGTGGATCATGCCTGTAATCCTAGCTACTCAGGAGGCTGAGATCTGAGCATCACAGCTCAAAGCCAGCCTGGAAAGTAAAATCTGTGAGACTCATATCTCCAATTAACCAGAGAAAAGCCAGAAGTGGAGTTGTGGCTCAAGTGGTAGAATGCTAGTCAAGTACACAAGCACACAAGCTCAGAGACAGTGCCCAGGCTCTGAGTTCAGACCCCAGGATTGCGCGCGCGCGCACACACACACACACACACACACACACACTTTGGCTAAACCAGGTATCAATGGCTCATATGTGCATTCCTGGATACTCAGGAGGCTGAAATCTGAAGACTGAGGTTTGAAGCCATTGAGGTAGAAAAGTTCACGTGTCTCTTATCTTCAGTAATAAAAAAAAAAATGCCAGGGGAGCTGGGAAGATGGCTCAGTGGTAGAGCGCGTGCTTTGCATGCCTGAGGCCCTGGGTTCGATTCCTCAGCACCACATAAGCAAAAAGAAAAAAGCCGGAAGTGGTGCTGTGACTCAAGTGGTAGAGCGCTAGCCTTGAGCTGAAGAGCTGAGGGACAGCGCCCAGGCCCAGAGTTCAGGCCCCACAACTGGACCAAAAAAAAAAAAAATGCCAGAAGTAGAGGTATGGCTCAAGTGCAGGAGGGCCAGCCTTGAATGAAAAAGCTGAAGGCCAATGCCCAGGCCTCCAGTTCAAGTCCCAGTAATGGCATACATAGCACAAAAAATACATTGGCTAGAGCCAGGTGCCATCACATGCCCTTGAAATGCACATTATGCATGCTACTCACAGTGAGACACTGTCTCATAAAAAAGAAAAGAACTGGCTACTTCACAGATTTATTTCCCCTTTGACATGGAGCTATATAGCCAGGAACGGTGCCCAGAACCAGGCAGCAGAACCAGTCTGGTGAGCAAGACTCAGCTTCAGCTTCAAGAGCTGTGTTGTATCACTCCAGTTGCAGAGCCAGCAATGTGCCCCCAACCTCTCCTACTGCTGAAAGAGAATCCCACACCAGGGCTGGGAAGGTGGCTCAGTGGTAGAGTGCTTGCCTTGCATGCCTGAGGCCCTGGGTTCGATTCCTCAGCACCACATACGCAAAAA
>NW_012267235.1:13114899-13120666 GCF_000151885.1 Dipodomys ordii | reverse complement strand
AAAAAAAAAAAAAAAAGATAGCAAACTTTGGGACAGCAATCTAGCCCATGTTCTCAGGGGAGAAGCTGTTCCATGGACTGAGGGAGGATCGGAAACATTAAATAAGGCCTTCTTTGGTGTTCTCTCTGAATGCTTCACATCTTGCTTTTAGAAGCTTTGTCTAATATCATTTTATTGTAGCCTTTTTTTTTTCTTTAAGGTGGTATTGGGGGTGGAACTCAGGGCCTTGGGCATGCTAGGCAAGCACTGTCCCAGTGAGCTACATCCCTATCACTTTCTTATAGTCTTAATGATTCTGACCAAATATATTACTTACTTATTTGTTAAAAAGACACTTTTTTTTTTGGTCAGTCGTGGGGCTTGAACTAAGGGCCTTGGGGCTGTCCCTCAACTCAAGGCGAGTACTCTAACACTTGAGCCACAGAGCTACTTCTGGTTTTCTGGCAGTTAATCAGAGATAAAAGTCTTATGGACTTTCTTTCTTTTTTTGGGGGGGGGGTCCGGTTGTGAGGCCTGAACTCTGGGCCTGGGCGCTGTCCCTCAGCTCTTCAGCTCAAGGCTAGCACTCTACCACTTGAGCCACAGCGCCACTTCCGGTTTTTTTCTTTTTGCTTATGTGGTGCTGAGGAATAGAACCCAGGGCCTCTGGCTTGCAAGGCAAGCACTCTACCACTGAGCCACCTTCCCAGCCCATCTTATGGACTTTCCTTGGCTGGGCTGGCTTTGAACCTTGATCCTCAGATCTCAGCCTCCTGAGTAGCTAGGATTACAGGTGTAAACCACCGGTACCTGGCTAAAAGAACACTTTCTTGCTTGCTTTCTTTCCAGTTTGCTTGCTTTTCTTTTCTCTCCTTTCCTCCCTTCCTTCTTTCCTCCCTCCCTCCCTTCTTCCTTCCCTCCCTTCCTTCTTTCCTTCTTCTTTCTTTCAATCTCTCTCTCTTTTCTTGCCAGTCCTGGGGCTTGAACTCAGCCTGGACACTGTCCCTGAGCTGCTTTTGCTCAATGCTAGCATTCCACCACTTGAGCCACAGCGCCATGTCTGTTTTTTTCTGTTTGTATGGTACTGAGGAATGGAACCCAGGACTACATGCATGCACTCTATCACTAAGCCACCTTTCCAGCCCTTTTTTCTTTTTATGGTTAGTGGATGGAGCCCAGAGCCTCATCCATGTTAGGCAAGTTCTCTACTGTTGCTTTGTTGTTGTTGTTGTTGGTGGTGGTGGTAGTGGTAGTGGTGGTAGTCATGGGACTTGAACTCAGGACCTGGGTACTGTCCCTGAGCTCTTTTGTTCAAGGCTAGTGCTCTATCACTTTGACCACAGAACCATTTCTGGTTTTCTAGTGGTTAATTGGAGATAAGAGTCTCCCATGGGGCTGGGAAGGTGGCTCAGTGGTAGAGCACTTACCTTGCATGAGGCCCTGGGTTCGATTCCTCAGCACCACATAAGCAAAAAGAAAAAAAGCCGGAAGTGGCACTGTGGCTCAGGTGGTAGAGCGCTAGCCTTGAGCTGAAGAGCTCAGGGACAGCGCCCAGGCCCAGAGTTCAGGCCCCACAACCAGACCAAAAAAAAAAAAAAAAAAGGTCTCCCAGACTTTTCTGCACTGGCTGGCCTCAAACCATGATCTTCACATCTCAGCCTCCCGAGTAGCTAGGATTATAGGTGTGAACCCCAGGCTTAGTAGAAATTTTATTTATTTATTTGCTTATTTTTGCTGGTCCTGGGGCTTTAACTTAGGGCCTTGGCACTGTCTCTGAGCCGCTTTGTGCTCAAGGATAGTGCAATATCACTGGAGCCACAGCACCAGATTTTTCTGAGTAGTTTATTGGAGATAAGAATCTCAGGGACTTTCCTACCCAGGCTGGCTCCAAACTGTGATCCTCAAATCTCAGCCTCCTGATAGCTAGGAAGACAGGCATGAGCCACTGGGGCATGACTTGTATATCTGTTCTTAGTGTTGCTTTGGTTCAATAGTATAGAACATGTGGGACAATTTGAGGGACATGGGGAATGAAAAAGAGCATGTTAGAAGGGGATCACTTCTGAATCCATTGCATCTGTGAATGAAGATGGCAAAATGAATCTCACCCAAAGCCATCGTTACTTCATTCCCACCTCATCACACTGGTAACTGGAAGTTCCTAGAATTTTTTTTTTTTTCTGACTGAATCTATCTTCTTACCTTTCAGGATCAGTGAAATCCTGGAGGCTGCACCTAGAATTATATCATCTCTACCACCATCTTCTACTTTGAATCCAAGTCTGTGACTTCCAGAAAGTTCTGTGACCGTACCATCAATTCTTTTTTTTTTTTGCTAGTCCTGAACTCAGGGCCTGGGCACTGTCCCTGAGCCTCTCTGTGCTCAAGGCTAGAGCTCTACCACTTGAACCACAGCTTCTTCTGTTATGTGGTACTAAGGAATCGAACCCAGGGCTTCATGCATGCTAGGCAAGCACTCTATCACTGAGCCACATTCCAAGTCCTACCATCAATTCTTTACTGCTTTTTCTTTTCAAGTCCTGGGACTTGAACTCTGGGCCTGGGCACTGTCTCAGAGCTCTTCAGCTCAAGGCAACTGCTCTACTGCTTGAACCAGTTTTCTGGTAGATAATTGGAGATAAGCTCATGGACTTTCCAGCCCGGGCTGGCTTTTTTTTTTTTTTTTTAGAAAGTTTGTGAGTTTTATTGTTGTTGTTGTTTTGTTTTGTTTTATTGTTGGTCATGGGGCCTGAACTCTGGGCCTGGGTGCTGTCCCTCAGCTCTTCATCTTAAAGTGAGTGCTCTGCCACTTGAACTACAGTGCCACTTTCGGCTTTTTCTGCTTATGAGGTGCTAAGGAATTGAACCAAGGGCCTCATGCATTCAAGGCAAGTACTTTACCACTGAGCCAACTTCCCAACCCATTTTTTTTTTTTTTTAGTCGCTCTTGAGGCTTGAACTCTGGGCCTGGGCACTGTCCCTCAGCTCTTCAGCCCAAGGCTAGCGCTCTACCACTTAAGCCACAGTGCCACTTCCAGTTTTCTGGTGGTTAATTGGAGATAAGAGTCTCAGGGCCTTTCTTTGCCCAGGCTGGATTTGAACCACGATTCTCAGATCTCAGCCTCCTGAATAGCTAGGATTACAGCTTTACTGCCTTTTCTGATGCACTCTCTCATCTTCTTTCTCTGCTCTGAAGTTTGATCTGAGGTCCCTTCCACAGATGATTGCTGTGAACATGCTCTTGTACCAGAGAGTCCTGGGAAGAGAAAACAAGTTTCTCTCTTCTTCATACTCAAGTTGTTAGAAAAGAAAATATTTTGTCCCTGGGCCTGGGTCTGGGAACTCACTGATTGCGTCATCCCCATAGGGTCTGCTGAGCTCTCTTTCTCTCCTCATCCCCCATCCCCCTTTCTCTGTGACACACACACACACACACACACACACACACACACACACACGTTGCCCACTTGTTTATTGAGATAATTTTACCTTATGATCCAGGCTGGTCTTAAGCTTTAGTTCCTTCTTTCTTATTCTCCTCAGTGTAGGGATTACAGGCATGCACCACTTTTGTAATACATACCTGGCTCGTGGATTGCTTTTTTATTGTCAGTAGGATTTTTCTGGGTATTATGTCATGGGGCTTGCTGCTATCAGTTGTTTTTTTATTCTTGGTGGTGCTGGGGATTGAACCTGGGGTTTTATGTATCTGCTAGGCTCTAACACTGAACTGTATTGAAACCCTAAGAGCCCTCATATTTTTAAACCAAGAAAAGGAGGATTGGATTTTCTGAGGGGATGCTGAGGTACTTCATTCATCCAAAGGAAGTGTTTGGGCAACTTCCCTGTGGGAGGAGACCAGCAGGACTGGGCCTCAGGAATTTCCGGGCCCAGGGGCTGGAATGTTCAAGATTCTTTCTTGTCCCTACTTGTTTGTGGAGCAGCTGCCTCTTACCTCATTCCATACAAAGGAGAGGGATGAACATGCCTACTGAATGGATCTAAATTTCTTTGTGTGTGTGTGTGTGTGTATGCTGGGAATGGATCTAAATTTCTTTAGAGGGAGAGAGAGAGAGAGAGAGAGAGAGAGAGAGAGAGAGAGAGAGAGAGAGTGTATGCTGGTACCAGGGCTTGAACTCAGGGCCTGAGTGTTGTTTCTGAACTTTTTTATTTAAGACTGGAGCACTACCATTTGAGCCATAGCTCCCCTTCTGGCTTTTTTTTTTTTTTCTGTCAGTCATGGGGCTTGAACTCTGGGCTGGGCGCTGTCCCTCAGCTCTTCAGCTCAGGGCAAGTGCTCTGCCACTTGAGCCACAGTGCCACTTCCGGTTTTCTAGTGGTATATCAGAGATAAGAGTCTCACGGAGTTTCCTGCCTGGGCTGGCTTTGAACCTTGATCCTCAGATCTCAGCCTCCTGAGTAGCTAGGATTATAAGTATGAACCACTGCCACCCAACTATTTTTGGGGGTGTATGATGATACTGGTGCCAGTCCTGGGGCTTGAACTCAGGGCCTGGGCACTGTCCCTGAGCTGCTTTTTGCTCAAGGCTGGCACTCTACCACTTGAGGCACAGTGCCATTTCTCACTTTTTCTGTGTATGTGGCACTAAGGAATAGAATCCAGGGCTTCATACATGCAAGGCAAGCACTATACCACTAAGCCGCATTCCCAGCCCCTGGCTTTTTTATGGTGGTTAATTGGAGACATTCCTGCTGGGGGTTGGCATTTAATGACGATCCTCAGATCTTAGCCACCTGAGTAGCAAGGATTACAGGCGTGAGCCACCTGTGCCCAGCGATCCATCTAAATCTCAGCAGAGACTGTCTTCCAGAGCTCCTGCTTGACAGAATTCCCAGGGAAAGATTCTCTTTGTCCTAGCTTAGGTTAGGTGTCCTCCCCCAAGGACCAATTAACTCTGACCAAGGAGTAGGGTCTTTAGGTGACTGCAAGAGCCTATGGGACACAAGGGTAAATAAAAGTTTATTTGCTTGGTTATTTTTTAATTGTTGTTGAAGAGTTCTTAAGCCAAGGTAGGGTGCTGGCATAGTGTTTGTCTATTCATTCTCTTTGTGTGTGGGGGGGGGATGGGAAGGTGTGCGGGTCCTGGGGTTTGAAGTCAGGGTCTGGGTACTGTCCCTGAGTTTTGTTTTGTTTTTTTTTCTTGAAGCTAGTGCTTTGCCACTTGA
This sequence comes from Dipodomys ordii, assembly GCF_000151885.1. NCBI lineage: Eukaryota > Metazoa > Chordata > Mammalia > Rodentia > Heteromyidae > Dipodomys > Dipodomys ordii. The sequence continues at coordinate 13,115,500 of NW_012267235.1, read as the reverse complement.
GCCAAGGCTCCATTTCTGGCTTTTTGGTGCTTAATTGGAGATAAGAGTCTCACAGACTTTTCTGCCTGTGCTGGCTTTGAACCACAATTCTCAGATCTCAGCCTCCTGAGTAGCTAGGATTATAAGCATGAACCACTGCCAACTATTTTTGGGGGTGTATGATGATACTGGTGCTTGAACTCAGAGCCTTGATTTTTCTATCAAAGCTGGTGATCTGCCACTTGAACCATACCTCTACTTCCAGTGTTGGTCTACTAGTTTTCAGACATTAGTCATGTGCAAGACGCTATCTCATACCACCCCATTTGTTAGGAAATGGAAAGACTTGGGAAAAAAAATCACATGAAGTGAAGTAAGCCAGTCCCAAAGAAATTTAGGTCCCATGGTTTCCCTTATTTGCAATAATTAGTATACATACGACTATATAAGATGATGCTAAGTGAAATGAACCCCAAGATTTGGACATAAGAGGTCTGCCTTTATTGTTGTTTTATTTTTTATTTATTAATTTATTTTGGGTCCGGTCATGGGGCCTGAACTCTGGGCCTGGGCGCTGTCCCTCAGCTCTTCAGCTCAAGGCTAGCGCTCTACCACTTGAGCC
>NW_012267235.1:13110177-13114849 GCF_000151885.1 Dipodomys ordii | reverse complement strand
AAAGCTGGAAGTGGCGCTGTGGCTCAAGTGGTAGAGCGCTAGCCTTGAGCTGAAGAGCTGAGGGTTAGCGCCCAGGCCCAGAGTTCAGGCCCCATGACTGGACACCCCCCCAAAAAAAATAAAAAAAAATAAAAAAAAATCTGAAGTTGAAGAATCTTCCAAATACAAAAACAGATTCACATGTTTTGATTTGTATCAAAGTAATCCTATTTTACTTTCTTCAAATGTCAATGTGATAAATTTTGGTACCACTGTTTTTTCTTCAAAAGTTATATAATTAGATGTTTACAATTAATCTTATTTGGTCTAATCAAATCAATTGTTCCTTTAAATATAATTCTGGGTTGATTTGTCCACCTTTTTTTTTTTTTTTTGGTCGGTTGTGGGGCTTGAACTCTGGGCCTGGGCACTGTTCCTGAGCTCTTTAGCTCAAGGCAAGCGCTCTACCACTTGAGCCACAGCACCACTTCTGGTTTCCTGGTGGTTAATTGGAAATAAGAGTCTCATGGACTTTCCTGCCTGGGCTGGCTTTGAACTGCGATCCTCAGATCTCAGCCTCCTGAGTAGCTAGGATGAGAGGCATTAGCCACTGGAGTGTTTACATTTTTGTTGTGACTCTTATTGGTCTCTGTCTCCTGAGTAGCTGGGATTACAGGTGTGAGCTATCACACCTGGCCCAGGTAAAAATGAAAAACAATCTTCTTTGTATCTACAAATAGGTTACTAGGATTTGGATTAGAAATATTAAGTCTGTACAACAATTTGAAAAGAATTAATATCTTTTCTCCATTGGGTCTTATTGGGTCTTAGACTCCATGAACTTGATAGACTTTCTCCATTTATTTAGTTCTTCCAATTCTTTCATCAATATTGTATAGTTCTCAGCATATAGGCTTTATTTATGAATCATTAAATTTACATTTAAGTCTTCTCTCCCCTCCTCCTCCTCCTCGTCCTCCTCCTCCTCCTCTTTTCCTTCTTCTTTTTTTTTGAGCCAGTCCTGAGGCTTGAACTCAGGGCCTGGGTGCTGTCCTTGAGTTTTGTTTTTTTTTTTGCCTCAAGGCTCTACCACTTGCACCACAGCACCACTTCTAACTTTTTCTGAATTGTTTATTGGAGATAAGAGTCTCCTATACTTTCCTGCTCAGGCTGGCTTCGAACCATGATGCTTAGATCTCAGCCTCCTGAGTAGCTAGGATTACAGCCATGATCCACTCACGCCAGGCTTCCTTCCTTCCTTCTATATGGCAGTTTTGGGTCATTTGCTTGTAAATGCTCTCACACTTCTCTTTTTAGTTATTTTTTAGAGCCTTATACTTTTTCCCAACTCTGCAACTAGCTGTTATTAGACAAGCATGTTGTGCCCTCATCTCCTTTTCCTCACCTTCCTTTCTTTCTTAGCAATTATATATGGTCTTGCTTTAATGTTCTCTGTGTGTGTGTGTGTGTGTGTGTGTGTGTGTGCACATGCACAAGTCCTACTGGGCATTGTCCTTGAGCCTTTTTGCTTAGGGTTAATACTCTACCATTGAGCCATAACTCCACTTCTAGCTTTTTGGTGAGTAAGTGGAAATAAGTCTCATGAACTTCCTTGCCTGAACTGGCTTTGAACTTTGATCCTCAGATTTCAGCCTCCTCAGTAGCTACTGGCCACTGGAATCTGGCTTGGTTGTATTGCTTAAAAAGTTTTTTTTTCTGTCTATGTATTGCCTGCTAGCACACAGAAATAAACGATTTTTTTTGTAGGCATACTTTGTATCTTGATCCATACTTAGTTCTAGGAGTTCTTTTGTAGATTCCTTGGGTGTTCTATGTGGACAGTCACTAATTGGCAGATAACGACAGTATTATTTTTTTATTTTCCAATCTCTATGCCCCTTCTTTCCTTTTCCTGTTTCTTGCACTGTCTAGACCTTCTAGTACTAAGCTGAATAAGAATGATAGCAGATACTCAGGCCTAGCTCCTAATCTTAAGAAAAAAACACTCACTTTCTGACATTAAGTATAGAGTTAGTTGTATGTTTTCTGTAGATACTCTCTTTTTTTGGTTTCAGTACTAGGATTTGAACTCAGAGCCTGGGCACTGTCCCTCAGTTTTTATGCTCAAGACTAGTGCTCTACCACTCTAGTTTCAGCTCTTTTGTGCTTAATTGGAAATAAAAGTTTCACAGACTTTCCTACCAGGCTGTCTTCAGATCTTCATCCTCAGATCTCAACCTCCTGAGTACACCTGGATTACAGGTATGAACCACCTGCACCGGGCTCTCTGTAGATATGTGCTTTTTTTTTTTTTTTTGTCTGTCGTGGGGTTTGAACTCTGGGCCTGGGGGCTGTTCCTCAGTTCTTCAGCTTAAGGCTAGTGCTCTACCACTTGAGCTGCACTGCCACTTCCAGGTTTCTAGTGGTTTATTGGAGATAAGAGTCTTATGGACTTTACTACCCTGGCTGGCTTTGAACCACAGTCCTCAGGTCTCAGCATCCTTAGTAGCTAGGATTACAGGCATAAGCCACCAGCACCTTGCTCTGTAGATATTCTTATCAAGTTCAGGAAGTTCCATTTTATTCCATATCCCCCTTTCTGGACATTTGAAAAGACTGTTCCGCTGTTATGTAGTGGAATGGGCTACAAATGTCACTTAGATCTTGTTGGCTGATGATGTTCTTGCATTCTTATATATTTTTGCTAAGTGTGTGTGTCTGTGTGTGTGTGTGTGTGTGCTGGTACTGGAGCTTGAACTTGGGGCTTTGAGCTTACTAGGCAGGCACTCTAACCCTTGAAGCATGGCTGTAGATCTACCCCCTTTTTTCTGGTTGGAGATAAAATCTTGGATTTGTTGGCTTAGGTTGGCTTTGAGCCATGATCCTCAGATCTCAGCCTCCTGAGGAAATAGGATTGCAAATATGAGTTGAAAGGGTATGGTTTACACTGTTATATTTGAACTGAGTTTCCTGTAAATAAATACCATGTGTTGGGTCAGTTATTTATATATTTATTTGAAATAGGATGTTTCAATGTAGCTCAAGTTATGGACTTCAAATCATGAATCATGATTCTGTGTGTGTGTGTGTATTACTATGGTTTGAACTGAGGGCCTTAAGGCTCATTCAGCTTACTTTTTTATTTTATTTTTTGTCAGTCATGGGGCTTGAATTCTAGGCCTGGTTGCTGTCCCTCAGCTCTTCAGCTCCAGGCAAGCACTCTACCACTTGAGCCACAAGCCACTTCCGGTTTTCTAGTGGTTTATTGGAGATAGGAGTCTCATGGTCTTTCCTGCCCGGGCTGGCTTTGAACCTCGATCCTCAGATCTCAGCCTCCTGAGTAGCTAGGATTACAGGCGTGAGCCATCAGCACCTGGCTCATTCAGCTTGCTTATAGGGTGATTTGTGTGTGTGTGTGTGTGTGTGTGTGTGTGTGTGTGTGTGTGTGTGTGTGTGTGTGTGCCCATCCTAGGGCTTGAACTCAGTCCCTAGGCACTATCCCTGAGCTCAAGTCTAGCACTCTACACTTAAGTCACAGCTCTACTTCCTGCTATTCAGTGATTAACTGGAGATGAGAGTCTCATGGACTTTTCTACCCAAGCTACTTTGAACCTCAGTCCTCATATCTTAGCCTCCTAGGTAGATAGGATTACATGTGTGAGCTACCATTGCTTGGCTTAGGTCATGCTTTTCTTTTCTTTTGTTTTTTTGTTGTTTTTTGTTTGGTGGTCATGGGGCTTGAACTCTGGGCCTGGGTTCTGTCCCTCAACTCTTCAGTTCAAGGCTAGCGCTCTACCACTTGAGCCACACACAACTTCCAGTTTTCTGGAGGTTTATTGGAAATGAGTCTCATGGACTTCCCTTGCGTAGGCTGCCTGTGATCCTCAGATCTCAGCCTCCTGAGTAGCTAGGATTACAGGTGTGAGCCACTGGCACCCAGCTAGGTCATGCTTTTTAATTAATTTACCCTGTCAATATCAGTTGTGGGGCTTGAACTCTGGGCCTGGGCGCTGCCCTTGAACTCTTCAGCTCTAGGCTAGGGCTCTACCACTTGAGCCACAGTGCCACTTCTGGTTTTCTGGAGATAAGAAATAAACTTCTGGTTTATTGGAGATAAGAGTCCCACAGACTTTCCTCCCTAGGATGGCTTTGAACTGTGATCCTCAGATCTCAGCCTGCTGAGTAGCTAGGATTACAGGCATGAGCCACCAGCATCTGGCTAATATCTGTCTTTTACTTGATATATTAGATCATTTGCATTTAATGTAATTGTTGATAGATTAGGACTTAAATCTGATGTTCTCTTTTTCTTTTTCTAGAATAGGTCGGACACGATCTCAACAGTCTAGGACTGTTTATTGCCAGTGAGGGACACAGGCCTTCCTGCAGGTATATAGGTTGTATAAAGAGATGAGCTGAGGCTAGCTTAGTGGTAGAGTGTTTGCCTAGCATGCATGAAGTCCTGTGTTCAATTCCTAGTGCCATATAAACAAAAAGCTGGAAGTGGCGCTGTGGCTCAAGTGGTAGAGTGCTAGCCTTGAGCCAAAGAAGCTCAGGGACAGTGCCCAGGCCCTGAGTTCAAGCCCCAGGATTGGCACCAACAATTTAAAAAAAGGAAGAAAAAAAGAGGTGGGCTAGGGAATGAGTTTTTTTTTTTTTTGGGGTCCAGTCATGGGGCCTGAACTCTGGGCCT
>NW_012267235.1:13068404-13107957 GCF_000151885.1 Dipodomys ordii | reverse complement strand
CTCAGCTCTTCAGCTCAAGGCTAGTGCTCTACCACTTGAGCCACAGCACCACTTCTGGCTTTTTTCTTTTTGCTTATGTGGTGCTGAGGAATCGAACCAGGACCTCATGCATGCGAGGCAAGCGCTCTACCACTGAGCCACCTTCCTAGCCCTATGATAATATTTTTTAAAAACAACAACAACAAAAAGCTGGGGCTGGGATGGTGGCTCAGTGGTAGAGCACTTGCCTCGCATGCATGAGGCCCTGGGTTTGATTCCTTCAGCACCACATAAACAGAAAAAGCCGGAAGTGAAGCTGTGGCCTTGAGCTGAAGAGCTGACAGAGAGCACCCAGGCCTAGAGTTCAAGCCCCACGATCGAAAAAAAAAAAAAAATCTGGGTGCCAGTGGCTCATGCCTGTAATCCTAGCTATTCAGGAGGCTGAGATCTGAGAATGATAGTTCAAAGCCAGCCTGGACAGAAAAGTTTGTGAGATTCTTATCGCCAATAAACTACTCAGAAAAAGCTGGAAGTGTTGCTGTGGTTAAAGTCCATCATTTGGAGACTGTACTTGAACCAAAGGACTCTAGACTCTATTTATATATCTATATCTATATATTATGAATTTATTGTTATTATAGAGGTGATGTACAGAGGGATTACATGAGTCAGGTAATGAGCTCATTTCTCTTTGTACAGTGTTATTTGTTCCCTCATTATCTCCCAGTCCCACCAACCTGTCTCCACCCATCAGTTGTATAGTTCGTGTTCATCAGTGTCCAGTGAACTCCACTGCTGCACTTTTTTACCCTTTTTCCCTCAAGTTCCGTGACCGCCCCTCCCAAAGACATAATCTTGAATACATTATACATAAAGAACACAGAATCATCCAAAACTAAAAAAAAAAAAAGAAAAAAAAGTTCCCTTGTTTCCATATCTTGGAGTTAGTTTCAGTATGCATATTATTTTAGATAAATTCGAGGAGGCACTTAGGCATTGTGCCTTTGTGTTTCACTCCTAAGAGTGTCTCACTGTATGTGGGCTTCTCGAACTTATCATACCCTAGTGTATTTTAGATCTAACTTCCACAAATCAGAGAACATGCATCCTTATCTCTGTGAGCTTAGTTTACCTCACTTAACATGATTTGTTCTAGTGCTATCCATTTCCCTGTAAATGACTTTTATTCTTTCTAATGGCTGTGTAAAATTCCATTTTGGATCCATTCATCCATTGTGGGCATCTGGGTTGTTTCCACATCTTGGCTATTGTGAATAGTGTGGGAATGAACATGGATGTGCAGGTGTCCTTATCATATCCTGGCTCATGTTTAGAGTGGATGCCTATGAGTGGTACGGCTGGGTCATAAGGAAGGTCTACATTTAATTTTTTGAGGAACCTCCAGACTGCTGTCCAGAGTGGTTGTACGAGTTTACATTCCCACCAGCAGTGCAGTAGGGGTCCTTCCCGCCCCCCCCCCGCCATTCCCTGCCAACGTTTGTTGTTCAAATTCACAATGTTGGCCAATCTAACTGGGGTGAGATGGAATTGCATTTCCTTTGTATCCAGGGATGATGAGCATTTCCCATGTATTTCTTTGCCATTCTCACTTCTTCTGAGAAGTCTCTCCTTAGCTCCCTTGCTCATTTAGTGATTAGTGTATTAACTTTGGGAGGGGTTAGTTTCTTGAGCTCTTTGTATATATTGGATATTAGGCCTTGGTCTGATATATTACTGGTAAAGATCTTTTCCCAGTTTGTTGGATGTCTTTCTAGTTCAGTATGTTTTTAGCAGTGCAGGAACTTTTTATTTTGATGTCCCACTTGTCAAATCTCTCCTGTTGTACCCCTGGGACTCTATTCAAGAAGTTTCTACCTATACTTTTTAATGTTTCTCCTACTCTCTTTTGCAGTAGTTTCAAAATTTTGGGTCTGATGTTGAGGTTTTTGATCTACTTTGAATTGATATTAGTACATGGTAACAAACAGGGATTCACGTTTAGTTTTCTGTATATGGCTGCTCAGTTTTCCCAACACCAGTTACTGAAGAGGCTATTTTTTCCTCCACTGTATATCTTTGGCTTCCTTATCAAATATCAGATATATGGTTTTATTTCTGGATCTTCTATTCTGTTCCATTGATCTTCAAGTCTATTTTTGCACCAATACCAAGCTGGTTTTTTGTTTTTTTAAATCATGGCTCTGTAGTAGAGTTTGAGGTCTGTTATTGTGATACCATCCACCCCCATTTCTGTCCCCTGCCCCCCTGCCTAGAACTGCTTTGACTATTCTAGGTCTTTTGTTGTTTCATATGTGTTTATATTATACTTTTTCTTTTCTTTTTCTGTTGGTCATAGGTTTGAACTGTAGGCCTGGGCACTGTCCCTGTGCTCTTCAGCTCAAGGCTAGTGCTCTATCACTTGAGCCACAGTGCCACTTCCAGTTTTCTGGTGGTTAATTGGAGATTAGTCTCACAGACTTTCCTGCCTGGTTTGGCTTTGACCCACGATCCACAGATCTCAGCCTCCTGAGTAGCTAGGATTACAGGCATGAGCCACCAGTGCCCACCCTTCCCTAGTACAGTGCCTGTACTAGGGCTTGATCAAGGCCTATGTCATTGCTTGGATACTTTGCGAAAAGCTGATACTCTACCACTTGAGACACACCTCCATTTCTTGCTTTTTACTGGTTAATTGGAGACCAGCGACTACCTGTGCTGGTTTTGAACTATTATCTTCAGATCTGAGTCTCCTGAGTAGCCAAGATTACAGGTGTGAACCATCAACACCTGGCATTTTGTTTTGTCTGAAGAGAGGCTCTTGTCCAGGCTGGCTTCAAACTCATAATCCTTGGTTTTGTGATCCTCTTGTACTTACCTCCCAAGTGCTGAAAAGGACTTTTTTTTTGTATTGGTCATTGGGTCTGGGTACTGTCCCTGACCTTTTTTGTTCAAGGCTAGTGCTCAACCACTGAGCAACAGTTCCAATTCTGCATTTTTTGGGGGTTAAACAGAGATAATAGTCTCACAGACTTTCCTGCTCAGGCTGGCTTTGAACCGTGATCCTCAGATCTTAGTCTCCTGAGTAGCCAGGCATACAGGCATGAGCCACTGGCGTCCAGTGCTTTCATGTTCTTAAAGACAAATCTGGGTAGATCTGGTTTACTCTACCAAGACCTTCCATGGATCCTGCTCATAGTTCTTGGGGTTACTGTCTGTCCTTGGGTCACTATCCAGGTTAGTCCTTGACACATATTTGTGAACACAGATGTACATAATTGATAATAACATTGATTGCTAAGTCTTAGGCACTATTTCCAATCTCCTTAGGCTTCGACCTTTGACTTTGTACACAAATTCAGGACAATGGTAATTGCTTTGCTGGATTGGTGAAGTATATGGTACAAAAAGTGTTTATTCCTGTACTTCCCACTTCATGAAGAACACTTGCCTTTGAAAAAATATGGAGGGGCTGGGAAGGTGGTTCAGTGGTAGAGTGCTTGCCTTGTATACATGAGGCCCTGGGTTCGATTCCTCAGCACCACATAAGCAAAAAGAAAAAAGCTGGAAGTGGCGCTGTGGCTCAAGTGGTAGAGCGCTAGCCTTGAGCTGAAGAGCTGAGGGACAGCACCCAGGCCCAGAGTTCAGGTCCCATGACTGGACCCCCCCCCAAAAAAAAAAAAAAAGAAAAAATATGGATTACTTCTGGACACCAGTGACTCAAGCCTGTAATCCCAGTTACTCAGGAGGCTAAGATCAGAGGATCATGGTTTGAAGCCAGGAATAAAAGCCAGAGTGTCTCCATTAACTAACAAGGATTGGCTCAAGCAGTAGAGTACCAGCCATGGGTAAGAAAACTGAGAGAGAATGCAGGGCCCCAAATTCCAGCCCTGGTTCAGGCACACACAAAATTACGGATCCCTAGCCACTCATCTTCCCCAGTCAGTCTTATTTGGGGATGTAGTATAGGAATCTGCATTTTAAATAAGCACCTAGGTGACTGAGAAGTGCGACTCAAAGAGCAAGCTTGTTACGTTGGCTGGTGCTACACACCTGTAATCCCAGTACTCAGGAGGTTGTGGCAGGTGGCCAGCTGGGGCTACAATACAGCTTCAGTCCCCATCACTTACGGTATGTGTGTTTTGGGTAGTGAGTAGATAGACAGTCCTATCCCTCTGTGACTAGAGGTGGCATCTGCAAGAGGTGAGGGGAAAACAGGAGTCTCTTTGGTAAGTGCTCTCACAAGGGGTAGACAGACCTGGGGATCAGGTTGTCAAAGGAGTCCTGGCCCTTATTTTATTTTTGTCAGTTGTAGGGCTTGAACTCAGGGCCCTGTCCCTGAGCTCTTTTGCTCAGGGCTAGAGCTCTACCACTTGGGAGTCACAGGATCATTTCTGTTTTTTTTTTTTTTTTTTTTTTGGTTAACTGAAGAGTCTCACAAACTTTCCTGCCCGGGCTGGCTTTGAATCGAAATCCTCAGATCTCAGCCTCCTGAGTAGCTAGGATTTGCAGGTGTAATTCTAGGTGCTGGCTCTGCAGCAGCCAGCACCTGGCTCTGTTCTTCATCGTAGTGTGGTTTTGCCAGGTGGCATCTGTTACTGCAGAATAATCCCCTGCGACTGCGTGGCTCATGACTAAGTCTTTATGGAGATTTTGTATTTTTCCAAACTCTGCTGGTAGAAACTGAGTTAGTGATCCTTGGCCAGAGTGTGGGTAGTGATTGCGTGGGTTCCACATGGGTAAATAGGGCCGCAGGTGGGTGTTCAATCAGGCAGAATCACCTACACAGGGCAGTTTACTCAAAGGACACCAGTGCATGCCAGGAGCAAGGTCCCTATCCCTCCCTGCTGTCTGTAGTTCTAGGCATGCTCCTAACCCTGGTGCCAGTGGCTTACATTGTAATCCTAGCAACCCAGGGGGCTGAGAGGGTTGAGGTTCAAAGCCAGCCCAAGCAGAAAAGTCTGTGACACTCAGCTCTAATTAACCACCAAAAAGCTGTAAGTGAGCTTTGCTCAAGTGGTAGAGCACTACCCTTGAGTGTTAAAGCTAAGGAATAGCACCTCAAGCCTTGAGTTCAGGTCCCAATGTGGGTGTTTTTTTTTGTTTTTTAAAAGAGGTCTGCTCCTGTCCTGATTCAGGTCTGGGAGCTGACTGAAGACCAAGCAAAGGATGCTGGGATGGGGTGAGGCCGGGAACACAGGAGGGGGCAGCTGCCTCTGGAAGCAGCCAAATTGTTCCCAGCTGCAGCTGGGATGAGGAAAGGATTAGGTGACAGTTCCCTAACCCAGCCCGGAACTCACCCCCACCCCCCACCATGTGCACCTTAGTCTGCCTCCCTCCAGGCCTGCCAAAGCTCAGAATAACCCAGAGTCAGACGGCAGGATGGCCAGGACTCAGCTGTGCGTCCTGCTTCTCTTGGGGCTTATTGGTAGGTAGGGACAGGGGTCAGGGGAGGCAAGTGGACACATAGCGTGAGTGACAAGAAGGGGCCAGGGTAAAGCAGCAGCCTGCGGCACAGTGCTGGGTTCCCAGGTGCGATGTAGTTGATTGCAAAGACAGACTCAGAAACGGACTCAGTGCTTCTGTGCAGAGGGGCAGAGAGGAGAGGCCTTCTCCGCTCTTCATGTCCAGGGAGCTGCTTCTCTTGACTCCTGGCAGGCAGAGGTTCCGGGAAGAATGAGGAGGAGAGTCTTTATCACCACCTCTTTGACAACTATGACCCCGGGTGCCGGCCTGTGAGGGCACCGGAGGACACGGTGTCCATCACCCTCAAGGTCACCCTGACCAACCTCATCTCACTGGTAAGATGCCCCAATCCAGAAGCTGCAATCCCACAGTGGGCTGCAAACCCTGAGCTTCACTCTAATGTTTCCTACGGGTCTTGAACCCCCGTTTCAATTGCCCCCCTCCCTCCTGAGGGTAGAACGAGAAGGAGGAGACTCTCACCACAAACGTCTGGATTGGAATCGTGAGTGGGATGTGGGAGCAGTGTGGACCCTTCCCCCTCCATTCCTCTTGGGAGCCAGCTGGTGGGGGGAGGAGAGGCCCAGCCCCTCTGTCCCCCAACTCCAGGACTGGCAGGATTACCGACTCAACTACAGCAAGGACGACTTTGGGGGCATAGAGACGCTGCGGGTCCCTTCGGAACTCGTGTGGCTGCCAGAGATTGTGCTGGAAAATAAGTGAGGACTGCTCAGAAAGCCAGGATTCAGGGAAGCCTTGGAGGCGGCGGCTGGGTTAGGCTTGGTGTGGGGCACCGGGCTTGGGGGGTACTTGGATCGGGGTGAGGACCTTTTGTGAAAAGCTCCGTTTCCCGAACCCACAGTATTGATGGCCAGTTCGGCGTGGCCTATGAGTGCAACGTGCTGATCTCGGAGGGTGGCTACGTGAGCTGGCTGCCCCCAGCTATCTACCGCAGCACCTGTGCCGTGGAGGTCACCTACTTCCCCTTCGACTGGCAGAACTGCTCGCTCATTTTCCGGTGGGAAGAGTTACTCAGAGATCCCAGGATTAGAAGAGCCTGGAGCAGGGGGCGGGGCCAGATGGGGAAGTGGGATGCCAGGGTGGACCAGGGGACCTCCTTCTAATCAATTAGTGGTTGGAACCAGGCTGAGAGGCACTGACCAGTACTTCCAGCCTGTAGTCCCAGTTTAAGTGTGTGTGTGTGGGGGGGGGGGAAGGGTGGTGATGGATTGGAGGGAGGAGAAATCACTTGAGGCCAGGTGTTCAAGAACCGCTTAGGCTGGTTTTGAGGCGTTATCTCAAAACATAGGAGCCCGGTCCTGGTGGCTCACCCCTGTAATCAATCCTAGCTACTCAGGAGACTGAGATCTGAGGATCGTGGTTCAAAGCCAGCCCGAGCAGGAAAGTCTGTGAGACTCTTATTTCCAAAAAACCACTCAGAAAACCAGAAGTGGCACTGTGGCTCAAGTGGTAGAGTGCTAGCCTTGAGCTGAAGAGCTGAGGGACAGCGTTCAGGCCCAGAGTTCAAGCCCCACGACCAACCCCCCCCCCATAACTTAGGGATGTTAACAGGTGTATAGACAGGGCCTTATTATCGGGCCAGATCCGGGCTTCAAGGGTGGGCCGCAGGCAGGCCCCAGGCCTGAGGTTTTGCCATAGGAACCCTGGCTCTGGTCCCACAGCTCTCAGACCTACAATGCCCAAGAGGTGGAGTTCATCTTTGCTGTGGACGACAATGGCGACACTATCGACAAGATTGAAATCGACACGGAGGCCTTTACTGGTGAAGCCCCCATATGCCCCCAGACTTCCCCCCCTCTCTTTACACAAGCTCCGGAGGGGCCTTCCAGAATAGGGTGCCCCCCCCCGACCATACATACCGAGGTCTGACTGCAGCAACCCGGCTTTAGCTGGTCCCTTTCTAAAGTCCTCCTCGGCTGTCACACGTGTCCTGTCTCCTCTCTTGTCTGGCTGCCTGAAGGCCCGGGGCCACGGTGGTGCACCCAGCCCCTTCTCCTCCTGAGGATGGGGTTACAGGCTTCTGGGTCAGGTGTGAGAGCGGCCAGACTGAGCCCCATCCTTTCTTGCAGAGAACGGGGAGTGGGCCATCGACTTCTGCCCTGGGGTGATCCGCCGCCATCAAGGAGACTCGGTTGACAGCCAGGGGGAAACTGACGTCATGTACTCTCTTATCATCCGCCGGAAGCCGCTCTTTTACATCATTAACATCATCGTGCCCTGCGTGCTCATTTCGGGCCTCGTGCTGCTGGCCTACTTCCTGCCAGCCCAGGGTAAGAAAGGATCCCGAACTTGAACCCCAACTGGCTTCCAAGGCCGGGGCTGGGTCTCACCAGAGGCTTCTTGCAGCCGGCGGCCAGAAATGCACGGTTTCTATCAACGTCCTGCTCGCCCAGACTGTCTTCTTGTTCCTAATTGCCCAGAAAATCCCAGAGACATCTCTGAGCGTGCCGCTGCTAGGCAGGTAACTGCAGGGCGGAGCCCGGAGCTGCGGAGGCGGGGCCGAGGCCAGGCAGGGGCGGGGCTCTGCGGAGGGGGCGGGGCCGAGGCCAGGTGAGGACGGGCGCCAGTAGGGGCGGGTCCTGCGGGGCGGGGTTGAGACAGGCCGTGAGGATGAAGGGGCGTGGTCACGGGGGCGGGGCCTGTGAAAGGCTGGGGGGTAGGGGCGGGGCCATGCTGGCCGGAGTTGTAGCCAGGGGCAGCCCGGGTAGAGGTGCAGCCGCGAATCAAGAGACTTGAGGAGGGCCTTGGGCGGACGTTCTTTGTGGGGCTTTATTTGGATGCGGAGTGGGGCTGGGACTGTGATGGAGTCTCTGCTTCTTCCTCCTCACTGCTGCTGGACAACACCTCTGCTGAAGATGTCTATTGAGGGGACAATGTGGCTTAATGTCTCCCCAGCGCCCCTCCCCTTTACCATGGCTCCGAGGGCACCCCCTCCCCCCCTCCCGAACTCACCGCTTCCCCGGGGATTCCAAAGCCCAGCTGGCGTCCCCACTGTTCCAGGAGTGTGGCGGATCCCTGCAGACTCCGTCTGTACAGGCACAGCCACGCGCCCTGCACCATGAGCCGGGCGCTCGCGCCCGCGGCGGCCCCCGCTTGCCTAGCCCCCTGCCCCGCAGCCTGGGCTATGCGGGTCAGCGCTCCGGCCGGGTTCCCGGCGTCTGGGGCCAGGCTAGAGCAGCTGCCACTGCCGTCCAGGCGCCGCACCTCCTGCTGTAGCCACAGGGCTGAGATCTGCATGGGGAGGGGGACAGGGCCGGGGAAGTGGGGTTCCTGCCTCTCGCTGCCCCTTTTTCTCCCCTCCCCTCCGTCCCCCCCCTTACCTCTAATAAGGTGGCGCCGAAGCTCACGATGCTGGCTGCTGCCTCTCGTAGCACCAGCCTTAGGGTGGGCTTCGGGGCGGGCGGCGTGGGCAGCTCCTGCGGCTCGCGTGGCTCCTGCGGCTCAGTGGCGTTGAGCTGTTTGAACTTCTGCTCCAGATATTCGTGAGCGGCGGCCACGGCGAGTTCCAGGGAAGACAGGAGCGGGGACTGGAGGGCCACCTGCGGGAGGACCAGGGGTGGGGAGCCTTGGGGCGGCGTCTCCAGCCGCTCTGCGGCCTCACCTCGGTGGAGCTGTGGAAGTTGTAGACCCATAGCAGCGTTTCCAGGCTGCTGGGGGCGCCCTTCATGGCTGCCACAGATGGTAGGGAGGGCAGAGGGGCTAGTGGATGCCCGGGGCCTCGCCGAGGGGGACCCTGAAGGGCCGTATCACCACCACTTGCGGAGGGGGTGCGTTTGTGAGGTCAGAGGCTCGCACCAGCGTCTTTATTGGCTGTGACGTCAGAGGCGGGGGTGCCGTGACGTCACGCACCCCGGACTCCCCAGGTATCTCATTTTCGTCATGGTGGTCGCCACGCTCATTGTCATGAATTGCGTCATTGTGCTCAACGTCTCCTTGCGGACACCCACAACTCACGCCACGTCCCCGAGGCTGCGCCACGTACGGAGGGGGGGGGGGAGGGCGCGGAGGGGCGGGCGGGGGGCGGGACCTCCGGTTGACCCCGCCCCCGGCTGCAGGTGCTGCTGGAGCTGCTGCCGCGGCTCCTGGGGTCGGGGCCGCCCTCCGAGACGCCCGGCGCCGCTTCGCCGCCCCGGCGGGCCTCTTCCGTGGGCATACTGCTCCGTGCGGAGGAGCTGATCTTGAAGAAGCCGCGGAGCGAGCTGGTGTTTGAGGGGCAGCGGCACCGGCACGGGGCCTGCGCCGGTGAGCCGCGCGTCCCGGGCCGGAGGCGGGGGGGGGGGGAGGAGGGTGCCGCGGCCGAGGAAGCACTTCGTGAAAGGCCGTGTCCCTCCGCCAGCGGCCCTCTGCCAGAGCCTGGCAGCCGCAGCCCCCGAGATCCGCTGCTGTGTGGACGCTGTGAACTTCGTGGCCGAGAGTATGCGAGATCAGGAGGCTGCCGGCGAGGTGGGCCAGGAGCCAGAGGCAGGGGCCGAGGGCCGGGAAGCTGCCCCGTCCTGGGACTCAGCCTGACTCTCTTCCCCAGGAGGTGTCCGACTGGGTGCGCATGGGAAAGGCGCTGGACAACGTCTGCTTCTGGGCCGCCCTGGTGCTTTTCAGTGTGGGTTCCGCCCTCATCTTCCTTGGGGGCTACTTCAACCAAGTGCCCGATCTCCCTTACTCGCCATGCATCCAACCTTGAGCCTGCACTTGCCCCGGTGTCAATTCCCCTTACCCAGGACATAGATTTCGAAAAGCTGAATTATAATCCCTTGACAATGAATTTGTTTTGCGAACTTCCCCCAGAGATTGCATGTGCCACTGTGGTCCCGTAGGGGGTGCATGCCGTGGGTAGGCCCTTGGTGCCAACCCTCCAGAGAGCAGTTTGCCCTCACTTCAGCTCTGTAGATCTCTGCCTTTTTCTCTTAGCACAGTGACTCTCTAGACCTATGAGCTTTTTAAGTGATCTTTATCCACTTGCTAGACAATAGAATAGTCCCCACAAAGTGAGGCCTGGGGAGCATCCACAGCTTCTTTGGCTTTATCTTGTTGAAGGGGAAGACCGTTATAGGTTTAGGGCCCGGATGTCCTGCCCTTCCTCAATCATGACACCTAAGTTTTCTGGGCCCGGCCTCATACATCTCACCTCTATGAGTGTAATCACTAACAGATTACACACACAGTGCTCCTGTCCCAACTCCTGCTGGCTCTCCCTGACTCATACCCAGTATTGTGAAAGAAAACACAATAGCTGGATGCTGGTGGCTCACGCCTGTAATACTTGCTACTCAGGAGACTGAATCTGAGGATCATAGTTGGAAGCCAGCCTGGGCAGGAAAGTCCATGAGACTCTTAAATACCAAAAAGGCTGGAAGTGGAGCTGTGGCTCAAGTGGTGGAATGCTAGCCTTGAGCATAAAAGCTCAGGGATAGAGCCCAGGCCCAGAGTTCAAGCCCCAGAACTAGTAACAAGAAAAAAGAAAAAAAAATACAATAGTAAGAGGCCTGAAATGGTGGGAGCTGGTTGAACTGTCTTTATTAACAAACGGAATATCCAAGGCCACTACATTGAGGGGGGTCAGGGGAAGAGAAGGGCTACTTGCTGCTCACACTATATACAGATGCAAGCAAGGGGTTGTGGAGGGCAAGAACTCCCTGTTCCTTCCCCTCCCCCCTACCAGGAAAGGGGAGAGGCTAGGAGGATGGGGGCTAGAAAGGGGAAATGTTTTGGCTGGCAGGGTCTCCCCTCCATTCCCTGGGGTTTGGGGAGAGGGGAAATCATTAAAGTGCTTTCAGAAAATGAGGAAATGGTCCCTGCCCCTGGAGTGGCTGGTGACCCCCCCTTAGAATCTAGGGCCCAGTGACCCCCCCCAGAGTCTGGTACATTCAAGGGGGGGAGCCGGCTCCCTTGTCGTGCAAATAAAGGGGTCCAGAGCCCTGCCTAGTCAGCAGCAATGGATTAAGGGGTCCAAGCCCCAAGCACTCTCCTCTTAATTAAAGGGGAGAGACAAGGCCCATTCAATTCCTGGGAAGGGGAGCTGTGTCCTTCCCCAGAAGTTGGGGACAGGCACAGTTTTGGGGAAAGAACATTTTGGGGAAGAGGATGGTCACGTGATCACAAAAGCATCGGGGATCAGAGGTCACGTTCCCGGCAGGCTCCAGTGAATCAAACCAGTAAAGCAAAAGCCCAGGGAGGGGAATTAGGGGCAGCCTGGGAAGTTTGGCTGTTGGAGAAGAGCTGGGTCCAAGTGGAGCAGTCCCAGTACGGGGCCCATCACCAGTTCATGATGCAGTTACGGTTCAGAGTCATGAAGTAAACTTGGCTGCTGCCCCCGGAGCGGACTGAGGCAAAAAACACCTGGTTGGGGTAGAAGAAGCCATCACCAAGGGATGGGGGTGAGTCTCAATGAACAGAGAAGTGAAAGAAACCACAGAATGGGACAAGAGGGAGATGAGGGAGGCTGTGATTGTGTACTGTACTAAGACACCAGAACCGTCCCTTCCTACAGATCTCTGAATAGACCCCAGGGTGGTAGGAGCCAGCCTGGTACAGGGATTCAGGCCCTTCTAGCAGAGCCTCTCACCTTGTCATTCCGCTCACACAGGAACTTGAGCCTCTGGGCTCTTTTGTGCATAAAGACCCCATCCAGGTGGCCTGTCTCCACAGAACGGATCTCAATGGCTTTCTCGCCCCAGCCCATGATCTGGTTGGAGCAGATGTAGGCTGTGGGGAGAGGGTAGTGGAAGGGTAAGTAAGCCACTCCTGTGTCACCCTAGGGATGGGCAGCTTGGAGGACACCCCACACTCACCCACAGAGGTGGGCATCTCTCCCCACTGTAGCACCACATCCTTAATGATCCGTCCGTACGTGTTGACGTAAACGCCTTCATCCTCGTAGCACAGCAGCATCTCCATGCCATCAGTATTGGGGAGGAAGATGATGGCATGGGGTGTGATCTGGCTCTGGATCTGAGGAGGACAGGGCAGGCTGGGGTCTCTGGTCTAGGAACCCAGACTCCCTGGCCCCACTCTCCTTGCAGCCCTGCTGAGCTCACGTGCACTGGGATGTAGATGTCGTAGCTGTTCCCCGAGTCGACATCCACAGCATGGAAGCCAGCGCTGGAGCCGTAGATAACCTTGAGGCGCTGCCCCTCCTCCACCGTCAGGTCCACCAGCAGTGGGCGGTGAGGGAGGTCAGCAAAGGACTGTTGAGGAGAGAAGGGATCAGGGTGGGCAGGTGGAGAAGCAGGACCTTAGAATAGAGTTTAGGAGTTGAGGCTAAGATTACCTTGAAGGCCATGAATTTGTGGTAGGGTTTAGGGGCCCAGGCATACACCTCCACAGAGTTCTTCAGGGCAATGACGAGGAACTTAATGCGTTCGTACTTCACTGGGGGCAGGAAAGAAGAGGGATGTGGGGACTCCCCTTTCTTATGCTGCAGGTCCCTTCCCTAGGTCACCCCAGCCCCAGGCCCAACTCTTGGACTTCAAGGCTTTGCCAGCATTTAGCTCAGGCCCCCAGTGACATTCTCACCGACACGGTAGTGCCCACAGCCCTCCATGTCCCCCACGGTGGTCCAGCCCTGCTTCTTCTCCACCTCTGGGTCATTGTGCAGAATCTTGTTTCGAAGCCAGGACAGGTAATATACCCGAAGTTTGTTCCTCTTCCCTGAGAGATGGACACACAGACACACGTACACGTACACACGCACATGCACACACACACACACACACATACACACACACACTCCCGTCCTCATCGAAGGCCCAAGCTGCCGCCTCCCCCACCCCTACACACCACTAGGGGTGAGAAAGCTGTCCCACCTTCTGTCTTCTGGACCAAGGTTGCCCTCCTCCCAGGCTGAAGACAGCAACAGAGCCAAAGGGCTGAGCCCCAGCCCCAGCCCCCACCCACATACCTGAGATGGTGATGAGCAAGTTGAGGCCTTCCAGTACATCCATTTGCTGGAAGCGTCGCCGCCCGATGAGTCCATACACCTTGCCCTGCCCACTGCGGTCCAGTAACATCAGCCCATTCTCTGTGCCCACCAGCAGGTTGACTCCTACAACAGGAGCCCTTTGGTAGGTGAGAGGGAGAAGCAAGCCTTTACTCACTAGACCCCTCTCCACCTTCCCAGCCCCAGCTTACCCCAAAGGGCCGCGCAGAGGATCTCCGAGTTGAACCGCTTTTTGTATTTGCGAATCTCGGGTGTTTCGCTGTGAGCGCGGGTGTTGGTGGGATTCACATTCACCACAGAACCCTTCCTCACGTCGTACTGCAGCTGATCCAGCCGACTACCATCGCCCACCAGGGCTAGGAGGAAGAGGAAGGGGGGTAACCTGCAGTTCATTCAGCTATCTCTCATCTACCCTAAGCCTCTAACATCTGATCTTGGTGTCTCGGGATAATCAGGAAGGAAGGGAAAGACTGGAGAATAGGAGGTACGGGGAAGAGATGAAAGAGCACTGTGGGCTCAAGGCGAAAAATGCCCGATGACAGTCTTGGCTTCCTTTTACACCCCCTCCCCATCCAGTCTGGGAAGGCCTTCTCTTGCACCTGTACCAGGGAAGGAGCTAAGGCCCAAAAGAAAGAGCTCATCCTCAGAGACAGCTGTGCTCCCCCCCAGGCCCGCTGTGAGCCAGGCAGGCCTCACAGCAGCTGTGTCCTTACCTGTGATGGGGATGGTGTCCCCAGTGCCAGGCTGGTAGATCCCTAGATCCACAAACATTGTGAAGGAGCTCTTGCCAGTGGCCTTCACCAGCCCTCGAGACTGGTACTGTGGGAGCAGAGAGAGGCAGCAGTCAGGCGAATAACACGATTCCAGGTCCCCACTGAGCACATCTCAGGGCCCCAGCAAGCCCAGGCCTCCTGCCCACCCCGAGGGCTCTCCTCTCACTCCAGAGACCTGTACCAACCCACTCACGTCACTGCCTGTATCCTTTGATGGGGGGCTTTGGCCTTTGCTGTTCTCTGTTGGGGAGTGGCTGGGCTGGACCACATCAGGCAGGTTTGTGTAGCCATTGCTATCAGCATGCAGCAGGCTCCGCTCCTCCTCAGGAGTCTGAACAACAGAGGGAAGGGTTAGCACAGGGTCTTCAGAAGGCACGCTCAGGTACGGGCAGAGGCAAGAGGGTCCCACTTACACGCTGGACCACCATGGTGCCACCCCCATATGGGGCCTGGGTCCCGGACATCTCCTCGACATCGTGAACTACCATGGTGCTGACACTGTCTGTGTCTCCATCGCTGCTGTGGAAGAGAAGAGGGACCTCCAGGTTCTGCCTGTCACCCAAATGCCACAGAAAGCACATCACAGTGACTTGGGCTCTCAGCATAACTGAAACACTGCTCAGCCCTCCATGAATGGAGGGGGGGGTTCCCCATGTGGCACTTAGAGAAGGCTGGTGCAGAGACAGAGCATCTGCAAGGGCCTCACCATCAGCAGAACCGTGGGAGAGGTGGAAAGCCAGCACCTCCCCATTTTCACACTTGCCACAGCTGGAACGTAACCCCTCCTCCACTGTTCACCTCTGATGCAGGTGGGCCCAACCCCAGGATGCCCCTTACCGGCCTCCAGGAGTATCTCTGCTCCCCTCTGATGGTTCACCATCGCCTTCCTCTTCATCATCTTCACTGCTCTCCACCTCCTCACTGGAGGATGAATAGTCCATGGCCTTCTTGGGAGGCCGTGGGGCCTCGTCCAAGGTCCGTTCTTTCAGCAACACAAAATCCTACAGGAGAGGAGAGGTTTGAGGGGAGCCAGTAGGGCTCAGGTACAAGGCAGTACAGAGGGGACCAAGAGACAGGAGAAGCTCCCACAGCAGCCCCGCTCACTAACCTCACCAATTGCTCGCTTATAGCTCTGGGAGGGGCCACAGGGGGAGAAAGGCAGCCAGGAGGAGGCATAAGAGGTAAGAGAGGTTAGTAACATGAGACACGTTGTCACGATCCCCACAGTTCTCCTGTTGTGTGCATTAGTGAAGGTCCCATCTTTGGTACCCAGTGCCCACCCCAGGGCTCTGGAGGCTCCACATGCTGCTCCGGCCCCCCCACCCGGAGAATGCGGGGCTACGCCTGCCACCAGATGACTCACTGCGGGCCGGCCTGGCCGGGAACGGTGGTCATCAGGCTTGGCTTTGTTCCCAGGGGAAAGCACTGGGGAGGAGCTGTCCAGTTTGGTGGAGGCTGGCCGTGGCAAGGTGGGAGAAGGGAGGTCACTGGCACCTGGAGGGGGTGGCCTGCCCATACCCTAGCTGGTCCTGTGGCCCTGAGCCCACGGCCCAGCACCACGTTCCATGCCCGCCCTGGTCTCCCTTGCCCCTCTGCTGTTTTGGCCCACAGCCACCAAAGACAGGGCCCGTCCAGATCAAGCCTGGGTCAAGGGCCAGGCCAAGGCACAGCCCTGGCTCACGTACTTCCCACCCGGTTCCGGTTTCGCTCCAGCGAGCCAGCCTGGGGGAGGTGTCCATGAGAAGCAGGCAGAGCACTGTCGGGGCGCTCCCAGCCAGGGTCGCTCCTCCTGAGGTCAGGGTTACTGGAAGGGAGCAGAGCGGAGGGTCAAGGAGCTGCACCCCATCCCTGGGGTCCGGCTGCACCTGCAGGGGGCCATCACCAGGAGAGCCGTTGGCAGAAGTGAGAGATGACAGTGAGTGAGGGGCGACTCCATTACCTAGAGGTGTTGGGCGGGCCAGGGGGCTGAGCAGGGGGCCCTAGAGGCTTGGGGGTGCCCCGCTCTGCTCGCCTTTGCAGATAGATTTGCCAGGCGGAGTTGCTGCGAGGTCTGTGGAGGGAGCACAGGGCGCGGGAGGGGGCAGGGAGGGGCTGAGGTGACCGGGTCAGGCTTGCCCGTCCCTGGGTGGGGAACCTGGTCAAGTCCCCTATGCTCCTACTCCCTAGGCTGCTACCCAGTCCCTCTGCAGGGTTACCTGGCGCGGACAGCCTGGGCTGGCCGGGATGCTCCAGCCCCACTGGTGTTAAGGGCAGTGGCAATAGATGAGGTCCTCTGAGGCACCTACGAAGAGAGCAGCCAGGGTAGCCTGTCAGCCCTGTGCAGCACACCATGGACACTCATCCTCCTCCTGCCACTCTGAGGTGCCCTTCCCAGCACTGGTGGATAGGCAAACAGGTGGAAGTGTGGAAGCTGGGAAATGGAGCTGTGGGATTCCTGCCCAGAAAGGCTGCTCCCTAGTGTCCTGGCGATCCAGTTAGGTGCAGATCATCATGCACAGCAGGGCTGCCTTCTCTTTCTTCCCTTCCCACTCAGAACTCTGCCTTGCCTGCCCTGCCTTCGCCGCCCTCTGTTCTGTCTGTTCTCCAATGGTGTCCTTACCTTGGGTGGGGCCTCATTATCTGGCCGGACCCAGGATGGGGGATTCGGGCTAGGGCCAGGCCCTTCAGAGGTGGGATCAGAGTTCTGGCGGATGACAGCTCCTCGGGCACTGGGTGTGGCAGTGGGTGTGGGAACAGCAGGATCCGGGTCGTGGGAGGCTGGGAAGGCAGCCAGGTTTCGAGTGGGCTGGTCCTGCAGGGACTGGGATCGGGGCACAGGTGCGGCATATGGCTTCAGTGGGACCCGGTGTGCCACCAGGCTCTGCAGGGAGAGACCAGGGAGGGTGGGCAGCCTGCTCTGCCACCTGCACCCCCACCTGCGGCTGGGGCTGGGCTGAGAAAGGGCATCGCTTGCCCCTTTCATCAAGGGACTAGCAGGTAAGGAGGGCAGACACACAGCAGCCAGCAGGTGAAGGTATCTGCCCAGGTGGCCTGTGCTTTGTGCATGAAGAACAACATGTCCTGTGCTGTATACATGGAAGGCGGACATGACCTGTGCTGTGTGCATGAAGGAGGGCACGTCTGTGCCTGGGTACATGGACACTGTACCTGTGCTGTGCGCAGGGATCCCTGGGCCCATGTGTTATCTAGGAATGGCAGAGACTCACCTTGTGTGGTCCCTCCTGGGGCTCCACTGGCCTCTGCATGGGAGGAGTTTGAGAAAGGGGTCCTGGGGGACCAGGGGAGGCCTGTGAAATGGGAGGCTCTGGTCCTGTACTGCTTGGCTTGGTCTTGGCCAAGGGAGAGTTCTGCTGCTTGTTCATCCTTGTTCTTTCTTCGACCTGTGATGCAAAGAGGTGTCAAGCAGGCTGATTCCTTGCTTCCTTCATCTCAACATTGACATCCCCACTGCTCCAACTGTTGCAGCACTATGGCCTGTGCCAGGTAATCTTCCCCCTTCCCAGGGCCCAGTGTGGTAGATCAGCTGCTTCTCACAAATTCATTGGCCTCAGGCAGAATGGAGTATTTCTTAGGGCCAAAGGAGACAGTGAGTACCTCTCGGGCCCAGGCTGGCTTGTCAGCAGGATTAATGCCCCGGCCGTAGTGATACAGAGGCTTTCTGTCCCCAGGCAGGATCTGTTGTTGTTGCTGCTGCTGCTTCTGGAGCTGCTGCTGCTGCTGCTGCTGCTGCTGCAGGGACTTGAGGTAGGCATGCTCCTGCTGCAGCTGCCTCTGGAGCCGCTCGGACTGCCGCTGCTCCTCAAGCTGCTTCCGTTTGTATTCCTGGGCCCAAGGGTAGGGAAAGGGAGGGCTCAGCAGGATGTGGCCCTGGGAGTTCGAGCAGGCATGCCCTGTCTTTCCTCCAATTGCCTAGAAGAGCTGCTTCCCCTGGTATCTTGGCGAGTCCCTTCCCCTACAGTGTTCCCATCCCAATCCAGCAAAACAGCCCTGGATGGTATCTTCCTGAGGACGCCAAGGGACCCCGTTACCAGCAGCAGGGCCTGTTCCTGGAGCAGCTGTTGCTGAAGGATCTCGAGCTGTCGCTGCTCCTCCTCTAGCCTGTGACGGATATATTCCTGGGGGGTGGGGTGGGGGCACAGGGCAGGGAGAGTGGGAGAGGCAGCGGAGGAGGGTGCAGCGGCGGCAAAGGAAGGAATCAGCAGGGTGAGGATGAGGGGGAGCCGAGGAAAAATGAGCCCCCCCGGAGTGGGGGGGGGTGAGGAGGTACATATGGGAAGAAGAGGGCAGAGGTGATGAGGAGGAAGCAGGTGGGGACCATGAGGGAGAGGAGTTGGGATGGGTAGAGATGGGGCATGAAGGCACAGAGACAGGAGGAGGACAGGGAGCCAGGGTGGGGGTTGAAGGGTGGGAGAAAACAGAGAGAAAGAGTGAAGCTAGAAAAGATAGGAGGAATCTGGGGGTCAGGGAGCAACAGGGGGGGTGGGCAGGCAGCAGGAGCAGGGGGCAGGGGGCAGGGAAGGACTGGGAGGCGGGTGTGTGCAGTGTGCTCTGGCCTCAGTACCTGCTCCCGCTCTGCCTGCCGCCGTTCCTCCTCCCGACGCAGGGCCTGCATGTCCTCCAGCCGCCTCTGCTGCTCCTTCTCCTGCAGCTTCCGCTGCTCTCGCTCTCGCCGTTGTTGCTGTGGGTCCAATAGGGGTGCTCTTGAGGACTGCACTATATGTTGGGGCAGCACAGCCCTGGGAGGGGGACCCTTCCCATGGGTGGTAGGGGAGTGACTCCTTGCTTCACAGGGATGGTAGAAAGAGAATGGCTCCACCATGTTTCTGCATAATACACCTGCTTCGGAGTCAGCTCCTGTGCACCATGACCGTAAGCAAGGGCTTAGCTTGGGAAGATGGCTCCTCTGGAGAGGCTGTGAGCACGGGGTTAGAGGAGCTGAAAGCAAACTCTGACCTTGGGGTAGGAGGAATTCAGTAACACCTTTCTCTACGCTCGGCCCCACAAAACAACAAATGAAACCTAGGGCCCACCACAGTAAACCCTGGCCTCTCAACTCAACCTTTCTCTGGTGGACACCAGTGACAGCATTTGGCCACTAGAGGACACTACGTGGCCATGCACAGGGAAACAATCTGTGGATTTAAGGAGTGATTTTTGACACACCAGTAATCTTCATGACCAGAATCTGTCTCCCCCAAACAAGCACAGCTGCAGGAGTCCATACACGTGGAGGGACCATTTTGGCAGTGAGCTTGCTGGCCAGCCTTCACATACCTCATTAGGCTCGCCTTTGTTCCTCACTACCTAATGCTATTTACACTAAAAGAAAACCGCAGAAGGTGCTTCTGTAGCAGGCTCTCTTGTAACCTAGTCTTTGTTCAACAGAGATGGGGACCTGCTTTGTGGGGAGGATGCTTCAGCCTGCTACCTCCTGTCTAGACAGAAGTTTAAAGTCCATCTATGAACATGGAAACCAGAAAACTCCTTCAAATTCTTCCATTTGTGTAAGACTGTGTTCTAATGTGCATGACATGGCTGTATGTGTTAGAGAAGGAGTAGGAAGGCAAGGCCCTTGGTCACTCCCCTATTGTCCCCACTGTCCTGTTAGAAGAAGGGATGGGGGTCAAGGCAGGTAGGTGGGCCAGAATGGTCCTACCTCCTCTACTCGCCGCCGTTCCTCCTTCTGCTCCTCTATGCGGCGCTGCCGCTGGTGCAGCAGGTGTTTGATGTGGGCCTCTGGGTCTCTCTGCTGTTGCTGCTGCAGTTGCTGCTGCTGCTTTAGAGCCTCTGAGTTGCTCTTATTCTCCTGCTGGAGTCGGAGGAATTCACGGCGTAGTGTAGACTCCCCAGGCACATTCATGATGGAGCTGAATCAGTGACACAAAGGAGCACAAGGTCAGAACTCGCTAGTGCTCCCTCAGCCCAGGGGAACCTGTCCACTAGGCCAATCTCCTCTGGTCACTCCCAGAAGATCTGTTTTCTCTTTTGCTCTGTCTTTTTTTTTTTTTTTTTTTGAGGCAGTCTGGATAATCATATAGGGCAGGCTGGCCTCAAACTTGGAATCCTGCTGCAGCCTCCTGAGTGGTGAGGAGCGCACAGATGCACACCACCACAGCCAGCTTCCACCCAGCCTTTTGTCCACTTCAGCTCTGAACTCTCCCTCCCCAAGACGAACAGTCCCCAAGCCAATGTCCACTGTTGTCCCCTCCAGCTCCTGCCTGCCTCCTAGCCAAACCCACCTTGGCTCTCCTTCCTCTCCATGGCTGTCATCTTCTTCTTCACTGCCACTGTACTCATACTCCGTTTCCTCTGCAGGGGGTAGACTTCCTCTGTTGATCTGCCCAGTGCCCCAGGCCCCACTCTGGACTAGGGCAATCTTAGATGGCCTGTAAGGCCTGTCTAGGTGGCCCAGCTCCTGGAGCAGTGGGGAGACATCTCAGTTTGGAGCTGGACAGACAGGGGCCATACCCCGAAGCGGGCAGGGTTCAAGATGCTCTGTGCGCTCACACATGCGCGTGAGGGACAAGAAAGGCCATCCTCATTAGGAAAGGTGACTCGGGCTGGATATCTGGGATATTCCTTCTACAGGGAGAGCTGGGGCCTGGGAGAGATGTGCAAAGAAGCCACAGGGGCAGCAGAGAATAGGTGGGGCAGAAGTGTCTCCTAAGTGTTTCTGGCTCCCGTCTGCCCACTGACCTTTCTCACCCCGCTTCTTCCGGGAGCGATCAATGTGGTCCTTGAGTTGGATGCGGACCTGCCGCTCCGTGGGCTGGTCTCGAATGAAGGGAAACTTGAGCAGCTGCTCTGTTGGTGGGCGGCTCAGGTATGTCTTGATCAGACAGGTGTCAATGAAGTCAATGAACTTCTTAGACCTGGAAATGGTGGTGGCTCACACTCGGGCCCCTCTTAAGATGGAGGATCACAGGAAGAAGAGGGGGGAAGCACTTATCCCCAACCACTTTGACTTCCCTTCCTGACTTCCATACCCAATCCCACCACCCCTACACCTCTTCCATGATACAGATCCAAGCCTGAACACAAAGGGACATTGGGTTGGTATGACCTTTCTTCCCACATCTCACCCCTTCAAAGACTTACCATTTCTTGGACTTGAGCCTAGGTGGTGGGTTCCGAGGGATGAGGAAGAGGGCTCGCATGGGATGCATGTCACACAGAGCTGGGACATGGAAAGGACAGTTGGTCCTCTCTGCCACTTGGTGAGCCCAAAGGACCACTCCTCAACATGACCTCCTCCCTCATGCCCAACCTCTCGGTCCCCTTTCTCACATCCTACCCAGGAGAGACTCAGCACTTACGGGGGGCTCCCTCTGCCATTTCGATGGCTGTGATTCCTAGAGACCAAATGTCACTCTGTGGAGGGGAGAGAGGTGGTGACAGGTGAGTATTCCCGACAATTATGCCCAGTGATTTTTCTACCTCCCACACTGCCATCTCTACAACTCCTTCCTGCTCCATACTCTTTCCCAAGACCAGTGTATGCCAAGTCATCTGGGCCTCCCATCCATACCTTCCTTGCCATAAAACATTCCTCTTTTCTTTCTCTGTCATTCATGGGGCTTGAACACTGGGCCTCGGTGCTTTTGTGCTACTACCACTAGAGCCCCAGCTCCACTTCCAGCTTTTTGGGGTTAATTGGACATAAAAGTCTCACAGACTTTCCTGCATAGGCTGGCTTCGAACCACAATCCTTAGAACCAAGCCTCCTAAGTAGCCAGGATAAAAGGAGTTAATCACTAAGTGCCCAATTTTTTAAGATAGCTCAGGCTGGTCTGGAACTTGAGATCCTCGCCTCAGCCTCCCAAATGCTGACATTAGAGGCAGGCAAGCAGGTAGGTCTCGCTGCACTCAATCTCACTGCTAACATGCTAGCACATCTTCATTTTGCTTCCCACTCTGTTTATGCCTGACTTTGAAGCTATCCATTAGACCCCATATGAGTCATACATGTCCTCTGGAAGCCCCTTCGTTCCCCTCTTCCCACTTCATACCCTGTAATCATAGGTGGCATCGGGGTTCTCATCACAGGCAATGACCTCTGGGGCCATCCAGTATGGGGTCCCAATGAAAGTGTTCCGCCTGCCCACAGTCCGGTCCAGCTGAGCACTCACCCCAAAGTCCACTGTGAAATGGGGAGGAGTTAGCATGGGGAACACTGTGTGCTCCATTGTCTCACATCTCAGGATGTGGATGTGCCTGGCCTGGGGCAGCTGAGGCCTGTTTCCATGCAGTCACCTTAGCCCCCCCTTCCACTCCACCTTCATCTGTTCTTCCTGCTTCTTGGGGACCAAGGGAAAGAATCCCTGACAATGGGGATCACACCATCCCATCTCCCGCTGACTGTGGGTAGACACCTGTGTGCTAAGTAGGTGGCAGGTAAGAAGCTCCTTAGATTTTTCAGCAGGAAAGAGGCTTCCCAGGGCAGGGAGCAGGGGAGGGAGTAGGCCTCCCCAGGACACTGGAGAGAGAAAGGGACCCCATTCTGTGTTGGAGGTAAGAGCACCTCAGAAGGAAGCAGCGCACCTAACTTGACCTCGGCATTCTCTGTCAGCAACACATTCTGTCCCTTGATGTCTCGATGGATCACCTTGTGGGCATGGAGATGGGCCAGACCCTGGGACAGCAGAGTAGAGAAAGAGGGGTGGGAAAGAGTAAGGAGGTGAAGGGCTCAGGGAGGGGTAGCCATCAGTCTACACAGAACTTGGGCTCTCTAGACTCCCACCCCACAGTCCTAAGTACAAGCAGAGCAATCCTGAGGAGAGCTTCCTCCAAGTGATGCCTCTGGAGAGGCACCAGCAGTTGCAGGGTTGCAAGTGGAGCCATGGCACAGCCTGGGAACAGTTTTGTCTCTTCCAGCAGCCCGAGTTCCCAAAGCTGGGAGGCTATATCCACCCCACCCCATCAGGCCAGCCACTCCTTCCCGAGGGTAGTCAGTGAGACAAAAGGCAAGGGCCCAAGCTCACCCTGAGAATCTCCCTGCAGATGTAGGCAATACAGTCCTCCTTCAGGGCGTTCCCTTTTGTGTTCTTTACCAAGTCAGTCACTGAACCAGCACCACAGAACTCCATCACCAGCTATGATCCCAGGAAGCATCAGAAGGGAAATTATTTATCAGGCAAGGCCTCTACCCCTGGCCTTCATTCCAGACCCCTGGAGGAGGACCCGAGGTCTTGGGACCAGAACTGGTTTGAGCCAGACGGCAGGGTCTGCATGAACCCTCCAGGACTTTGAGATCAGAAGAGAAAGGAAGGTCAGGCACCAGTGGCTCAAGCTTGTAATCCTAGCTACTTAGGAGGCTGAGTCTGAGGAATGTGGTTCAAATCCATTCTAGGCAGGAAAGTCTGTGAGACTCTTATCTCCAACTAACCACCAGAAAACTGGAAGTGGCACTGTGGTTCAAGTGGTAGAGCACTGGCCTTGAGCTGAGGAGCTCAGGGATAGTGCCTAGGCTCAGAGTTCAAGGAGGGAGGGAGGGAGGAATGGAGGAAAAGGTACATAGCTGGGAAGGAACTGGCAGGATGAAGCTGAGCCTTGGGCAGGAGTCCCAGGACTCCCTCAAACTGCCCATAGTGATGCAGGGTATGTTATTCCCCAAGGAACCCCTGAAACTGTCCACATGGTGTTGCAAGGTGTTTCTTCAAGGAAACCCTAAAACTGCACACAAATAATACAGGGCACACTTTGCTCAAAGAAGGGCTCATGCTTTTATGAGATTCTCACTAGGACTTGACCCTAAAGTAAGCCATTGCTTAGGGCAGGGGTCAGCAAACTGCAGTGGTTCAAGGCTGCTTTTGTTCATCCACCCAACAAGGAATGGTTCTGTAATTTTTCTTTTCTTCCATGCTGGAGAGCAGACTCAGGGCCTCATAAACGCTAAGCAAACATCCTACCACTAAGTTATATCTCCAGTCTGAATTTTATAATTTTTAATGGTTGGGAGAAAATTCTAAAGAATCATATTTCATGACATATGAGAATGATATAGAATTCAATTTTAGTGACCAAAACATGAGTGTCTGGGGATACCGCCATATTTTTCTTTTTTACATATTGTCTACTGCTTTTCTTATGACATCATAGCAGCAGAACTGAGTTGTTGTGATGGAGCAAATATGACCAGCAGAACCAATACTACTTACTATCTGGCCCCCACACAGAAATAGTTTGCCTCTAAAAATGAGGCTAAGAATCTGGTCCTCCATGCCTGCTCTAATAGAGAAGTGCAGGGAATGCACCCAGTGAGTCCCAGAGGAAACCTGGGAAGACTTCTTCTCCCAGTGTCTTCTCCAAAAGCCTCAAACAATGCAGGAAAATGCTAGATGGGACACAGATATTGGCTATGCAATAAAAGGAATTTGCATGTGCCCTAAGTCCTGGGCCTGATCTTGGGCCAAAAAAAGCAGTGGGTGGGGGGAGGGAGGGACAAGAGGATGGTGCCCAATATGTCAAGAGGGTGCCAGGGAACTATGCCTCACTGCTAGTCCTCAGTGATCTCCCACTGCTCACAACCTGGCAATGTGTGTGTGGGGGGTCCCCATTTCAGAAGCCAGAATTGTGGCTCATGCTTATCTGTGCAGGGCACACAGAAGGTGCTTGCTGAATATTTGTCTTGCTGACTTGTGGGCGGGGAGACTTAACATGATCATCAAAGCCCACAGCCACTGTTCTTTCCTTAGGGTGAGGCTTGGAGAATTGTTGGCACCCATGCCCAAGCAAGGGAGGGGAATGACTCTTAGGAATGTTTTGGGTCATAAGGAATTTGGGTAGGCTCTGGTTCAAAACCCACAAGTATACTGCTAGAAGGGGTACAGTGCTGGTATCTGAGTCCTATTGTTTCCCATAGGAATTTTGGTTCTGTGGCTTTCCCAGGATCCTAGAGCTGTGCTCACAAGTAGGAGAAGTTTCCCCAGTCTCTTCTGGCCAACACCAGGTGTCTATGGCCATTTATACAGTGCCTGTCAGACTGGCCAGGGCAAAGGTGATCCGCAAGCAGGAGAGGCTGGGTACACTGAAGGTAGGGCTGCTGGCAGGAAGAGAGGCTGGGGCTCCACACGAGTGCCTGGAGGTGGGAGACGCAGGAGGGGTAGACAGAGGCATTTCTCACCCAGAGCTGGTCATCATTTCCAGGGGGGCTCTTCTTGATGAAGGCCCCATAGTAGGTGGCAATGTTGCGGTGGTGAGAATACTTTTTCAACATGTTGATCTCCTGTTTGATCTCTTCCTCCTCATCCTAGGTGAATGGGAGGAGGCAAGCCCTGAGACCCCAACAGCCCCTGCTGACGCCATCCCCACCCTGCCCAGCTCCACTCCCTACCTCCGTGACATCCATGACCTTGATGGCAGCCAGCTGCCCAGTCTTGACATGCCGACCCTACAGGGCAAAAAGCACAGTGTGGAGGATCTATGCTCAGGGAGTAGAACAATAACGAAGGTTTGATTTTTGGAGGAGTACATCTTACAGCTGTTTTCTGTGCCTTCACTGTGGCTAGACACCTGAGTCTATATGTGGTCATAGGAGTAGGAATCAAGAGAGAATTCTTGAGCCAAGTGGCTAACAGAAAAACTACTTAGACTGCCATTTCCACACTATAAAGATAAGACGTGACAGAGATGAGGGTTTCCCAGAAAAACAAAACAAACAAAAAACCCCAGGAAAGATGAGTGACAGGCAGGGTGTTCTCTGGCACAGACTTCCGTCAGAGTGAAGGTACTTCTGCATCCCAGTGGAGGTGCTGGGAAGGAAGGGGCTTCACCCTTCTCCTCTAAGTAAAACAAAATGCCTACTCCAGACAGAAGGAAGGCCTATTCTTTTTTTTTTTTTTGGTCAGTCGTGGGGCTTGAACTCTGGGCCTGGGCGCTGTCCCTCAGCTCTTCAGTTCAAGGTGAGCGCTCTACCACTTGAGCTACAGCACCACTTCCGGTTTTCTGGTGGTTTATTGGAGATAGGAGTCTTGCAGTCTCTCCTGGTCTCTCCTGCCCAGGCTGGCTTTGAACCTTGATCCTCAGATCTCAGCCTCCTGAGTAGCTAGGATTACAGGTGTGAGCCACCAGCGCCCGGCTAACGAAGGCCTATTCTATGATTAAACCTACTCCTAAAGCTTTTCATTGTTAACAGGGAAAGAAGAATGGCACAACTGAGACTGGGCAAAGAGAGGGGCTGGCTGACAGGTTGACACCCCAGCACCGGTCTTTTATGTGTTGAGATCTGAACTCAGGGTCTCACTTTCACTTAGCTTTCTGCACTTACTGCTGGGGTTCTACCACTTGAACCATGACTCCATTTCTGGCTTTTTGCTGGTTATTTGGAAGTAAGAGTCTCTAGGATTTGTTGAAACCACAATACCCTGAACTTAGCCTCTTAAGTAGGATTATAAGTGTGATAGGATTATAGGTGTGACCCACAGGGACCCAGTTACCATCACTAGTCTTTGTATGTGTATGTGTGCATTGGTACTGGGGCTTGAACTCAGGGCCTGGGCACTGTCTCTGAGCTCTTTTGCTCAAGGTTAGTGCTCTATTACTTGAGCCACGTTTTTTTTTGGTGGTTAATTGGAGATAAAAGTCTCACTGACTTTCTTGCCCAGGCTGGCTTTTAACTCAGATCCTCAGATCTCAGCTTTCTGAGAAGCTAGGATTACAGGCATGAGCCACTGGCACCTGGCCCAAAATCAGTCTAATAGGAAAGTCCCTTTGTTGACTGTGCCCCAGCTATTCCTCATTTTCTCCACCATCCTGGAGAAATTCTTAGCCAGAGCCATCAAAGGCTTAGACAAGAAAGCCCACAGCTTCCTGAGAAGGGCAGAGTGGGGGAAGGCAGCCTTTTGTGCAATAGACACGGGTACTGCCAGCTCCTGGATTAATCTTGTCCTCAGCAGCCATTCATGAATCCCAAGCCCAGGGGGTGTGCTTTACTCTCAATTCCTGTGTGGAGAACAGGAAGTGTATCTTCCTTTTTTCAACTCTCCTTACTTTATCCTGTTATATTATCATAAGTCCTGGCTAAAACTTTTAAAAAAAAAAAAAGGTTCCAAGAACAGAGAAGCACAGCACACAGAGCTGCCTTTCCCATGGAAACAACTAGGCAAGAAGTAGGGATGCCTGTTTCCCAAAGCTTACAAGGGAAGGAGGAAGTGGTTCTAGTAACCCAGAAATGCATTAGACTCATGGAAACAGCAAGCACTATGTCTGGAGATGAAAAAGTAGGTTTCAGGGCTGGGAAGGTGGCTCAGTGGTAGAGCGCTTGCCTTGCATGCCTGAGGCCCTGGGTTCGATTCCTCAGCACCACATAAGCAAAAAGAAAAAAGCTGGAAGTGGCGCTGTGGTTCAAGTGGTAGAGCGCTAGCCTTGAGCTGAAGAGCTGAGGGACAGCGCCCAGGCCCAGAGTTCAGGACCCACAACTGGACCCCCCCCCAAAAAAAAAAAAGAAAAAGAAGGTTTCACTCTGTGTTCTAGAGGGTCCACCAGTGCAGGGTAGCACCACCTTGAACACCTGCTCCCTGCTGTGTCTGCTCCCCTCCCCAATTCAAGTGTGGGCAGTTGGCAGGTCATGTGAATGGGCTGCCTGGCTGGCCAGGCTAACAGCTGCAGTCAATGGCTTCACACACTGCTTGTGTGAAGATAGACACCCTCAAAAGCAGGTCTGTGCTCTGGCTGCAGCTCTGTTGGGAGGTAGCTGCAGGAGGTCAAGAAAGCAGCGTCTTCTCTGCAGAAGGCCACCTGTCAAACCTGGGAAGGAACCAAGCCCATATCTCTGGCCTGAATTCCCAGGTGAACTCTGACACTCACATCACCACACTCTCCCCACTGCCCTCTTGGCTCTTCCTGTTTCCAGTCTCACAGCTGCCAGCTCCAGTCCTGTCCTGTCCTGCCACACCCAGAACCAGTTCTGTATCAGAGGGAGAAACTAGCCAATGACAACTCCCCCCCCCTCCCCCCGCAGGCCTGCTGCTGTTCTGTTTTCCTCTCAGGTCCTTTCTTTTCCTAGGTCCCCCTATGCTCTGTAGGTCTCTTGTAGCTCCCCTCAAATCTTCAGGCCCAGAACTATTCTCCCACTCCTCTCAAGAAAGCCCACAGTTGTTCCAGGTCACACTTCTGCACCATGAGTGTCTCACCTTGTACACCTGTCCGTAGGTTCCATTGCCAACCACCTCCACCAGCTCAAAGATTCCAGCTGGGTCCTGGGGTAAGGGGACGGGAAGAAGACAGAAAGGACAGATGTCAGAACTCCAAAAAGGATTTGATGCTAGAAGGGAGGAGAGCACTCATTCGGACTGCACTTTGGGAGCAGGACCTATTTGGGGGCCTATGGGGGACCCTCTTACTGATGGTGGAAGGAATGGGAGAAAGGGAAGAGTTCAAAGGAGAGAAGATGAATGTCAGAGTCCCGATGGCTTTTCAAGGCAGACTCCCGATTTCTAACTTGCTGACAATCTCTGTTCTATCCTTGCCTGCAAAATAAGGGTGCCTGAGGACACACCTCGGGTCTGGTGAGGACTTTAAATGAAGTAATGCCAAGATGGAACCTGGCACAGCGTGTATGTGCGCAATAAAAGTTAATTGTCATTGTTCTTATTTTATTTTAAAGACAGGATGATCACAGGAGAGGCAGCAAGGAGCCACCTCCTTTAGTCCTTCCCTCCCCTTCTGAGTCCTTCCAAAATGAGGGCTTCTGGCCAGATGCTGGGTCATCTAGGAGCAGGTAAAGGAAAGAAGGGAGAGCAGGTGACTTGGGAAAGGGCCCTTTGATGGGTCAGATGAACAGGGAGAGCTCTGCATCCCCTTTCTTCTGAGCCTAGCAGTGCCAGGAGGAGGGCCTAGGGCTGAACAAAGCCTCTAAAGAGGCCTATCCTTGTGCGGGCCAGAGCTACACAGCTGCCAGCCTGTCCCGAGGCTCCCCACACCCCCATGGCAGAACTGCTTTTTTGAAAGAGAGAAACTGGAAGGTAGGGCTACGAGCTAGAGAAATTGGTCCCTGTACCATCCTGCTCTGCAGCTCCTGGGGGAGGAGGCAGGGAGGAAGGCAGCCACTGAGGAATGAACCGTGTAGAGATCAGGTAACAGTATGAAATCTAAACCTCTCTCATTGTTTTTGAAAAACAAGATAGTATTTCTAAAATTAAAAAACAAAAAAACACAACGGAAGAGACCCACACACAAGCCCCAAATGCCTTCATTCACTAGAATAATCAGCACACAGGACAGGACTTGGTCATGGCAGAGACCAGCAGGCACCAGCCTAAGGCTTTCCAAGAATGTCTTCACTGAACTCACTGTCCACTTTGTCAGAGGAACTGAAGGGGAGGAATGGACGAACCCTGGCTCCCTCAGCAGCTAGACTAAAGCATGTATAAGTGCATTTAAAAAAATTGATTTATTTTTGTGCTGGTAGTGGGGCTTGAACTCAGGGCCTTAGCTTTTTCCACTCAAGGCTGGTGCTCTACCATTCTGGCTTTTTTTCTTTTTGCTTATGTGGTGCTGGGGAATCGAACCCAGGGCCTCAGGCATGCAAGGCAAGCGCTCTACCACTGAGCCACCATCCCAGCCCTACTTCTGGCTTTTTGGTGGTTAACTTTACCTCCCCATGCTCACTTTAAACCGTGATCCTCAGATCTCAGCTCCTTGAATAGCTAGAATTATAGGGCACGTGCCTGGCTATAAATGTGTTTTGTCAATTCCCCAGAGAGAGGGAAGCAGTCCTTGCTCAAGAAATCTGTCTAGCACTAATGGCTGGGACTTGATAGCCCAAGAGTACCTGGACAGACTAATCCAGAAAGCATCAGGCAGAACTCCAAGGGCCTTCTACATGCTCTTATAGGTCCTGGTGACCAAGCACTGTGACACACAACTGTAACTGCAGCTACATAGGAAGTGTAGGCAGTGGTGTGACAGCTGAGGGTGACTGGGTTAAAAAGCAAAAAGGGCTGCAGACATGGCTTAAATGGTAGACCTGCCTAGCAAGCATAAGGCTCTGAGTTCAAAGCCCACTACCAACAACAAGAACAAAAATGCACCTCATGGTCTGTACGTAGTCAATTATTTTGTTCCACCTAAGTTACTGAAAATCTTTACTAGATCTAAAAAGTCAACGGGGGCTGGGATGTGGCATAGTGGTAGAGTGCTTCCCTAGCATACATGAAGCCCTGGGTTCAATTCCTCAGCACCACATAAACAGAAAAAGCTGTAAGTGGCACTGTGGCTTAAGTGGTAGAGTGCTAGCCTTGAGCATAGAGAGGTTCAGGGACAGTGCCCAGGGCCCTGAGTTCAAGCCCCAGGACTGGCCAAAAAAAAAGAAAGGAAGTTAAAAAAAAAAAGGCAATGTGGGGGGGTGGGTGAGGAGGAGGTGCTGTGAATGAGAGGTTTGTCTGAACCTGAAAGCTGCCAGGATTTGGAAAGAAGTTATCTATCTGAAGTTCTAGGCATTAAGGTTTGGCTGGAAGAGAACATAGTTCCTTAAAAATCTCCCCAAGAGAGGACCTCAACATTCTGAGATCTTGTAACACTCACTGTTGGGAAGTCCTTTCTTGAATCTAATTAGTTCTTTTTTCAGTGGAGTGAGACAGGAATAAGGACTCACGGTTGTTATTTTCAGAATGCTCCAAATCTAGGAAAATCTGATGGGACTGTTAAAGGCATAGTGACATTCTACCATTGCCATAAATCACCACCAATAACTGTGTGCGTGTGCGCGCGCGCGCACACACACACACACGTGCACATACTGGTACTGGGGCTTGAATGCAAGGCAAGTACTCTCTCTCTTAACATTTTTGCTCTAGGCTGGCATTCTCTACCACTTCAACCATAGCTTTACTTCTGGCTTTTTGCTGGTTAATTGGAGATAAAGAGTCTCACAGACTTTGCTGCCCTGGCTGGCTTAGAATTATGATCCTCAGATTTCATCCTCCAGAGTAGCTAGGATCACAGGTATAAGCCACTGGCTGGCTCCCTGGCCACAAAACCTTTTTTTGTCGGCCATGGGGCTTGAACTCTGGGCCTGGGCGCTGTCCCTCAGCTCCTTAGCTCAAGGCTAGTGCTCTACCACTTGAGCCACAGTGCCACTTCTGGTTTTTTCTGTTTATGTGGTGCTGAGGAATTGAATCCAGGGCCTCATGCATGCAAGGCAAGTACTCTACCACTGAGCCACCTTCCCAGCCCCCCCACAATGCATTTTAATGTTACAATTTGTACACACACACACACACACACAGTCCTGGAGCTTGAGCACAGGGCCTGTCCGTGAGTTTTTTCACTCAACACTTGTGAGCCACAGCTGCACTTCTGGCTTAATTTTTAGCCATTAATTGGAGATAAGAGTCTCTTCCTGCCTTGACTAACTTTAAACCTTGATCTTCGGATTTCAGTCTCCAGTGTAGCAAGTATAGTCATGAGCCACTAGCACCTGGCTTAATAATCTCTGTAAGCTGGATCACTGAGTTCAGATATTAATATCCAATGAGTTTCAACTCTGCTTCCTGACCACACCTCCTGGAGATAGAAATCACCAGCTTCTTGTATGCCCCCAGTCCCAAAGATGTTCCTCAAAGGCTGAGCCCACTCTGCTTTTTCAACAGCAGCTCTTTTTCTTTTTCTTTTTTTTGGTCAGTTGTGGGGCCTGAACTCTGGGCCTGGGCACTGTCCCTCAGCTCTTCAGCTCAAGGCTAGTGCTCTACCACTTGAGCCACAGCACCACTTCCGGTTTTCTAGTGGTTTATTGGAGATAAAGGACTTTTCCTGCTCGGGCTGGCTTTGAAGCATGATCCTCAGATCTCAGCATCCTGAGTAGCTAGGATTACAGGCGTGAACAGCTCTTTTTCTTCCCTCTACAATTCCATCTAGGTTCCATGCCTCCTCACTCCAAGCCACAGCCATCCTGCCCTTTTTCCTCCAGGTCTCTGCTTTACTTTCAATTCCTGGGCTGCCAGTCAGGCCTGTCCTCTGCCCTTCCTCCCAGAGCTCCTTGCTGCCTCCAGTGACAGGTTTAACACATGTGCTCCTGTCCCAGCATTGACAAGACTCCTACCTGCTTCACAAGGAAAGGCCCGCTTGAGCCTGGTATTTACAGTTGCCCCATTATTATCCATCTTGCATTAGTATCTGTTTGCCCTACACTGGGCTGGGCCCTAATCCAGAAAAATCAATAAGAAAGCCTATCTTATTTCACACAGGGGACTAAACAACAGGACCAAGCATACACGAGAACTATTACCTCAGCATTTCAGACACACAGGCTACACAGCACAGAGCAGTGGAAAGCATGAAAGCTGCTGGAAATGCCCTTGGTGTGGGAAAACACTGGCAAACAGCTTCCAGTGAGAAC
This sequence comes from Dipodomys ordii, assembly GCF_000151885.1. NCBI lineage: Eukaryota > Metazoa > Chordata > Mammalia > Rodentia > Heteromyidae > Dipodomys > Dipodomys ordii. The sequence continues at coordinate 13,075,457 of NW_012267235.1, read as the reverse complement.
CTGGACACCAGCCATGGGTCCCAGAGCAAGTGCTTGCTTGGGGCCTCATTTCTTCTCACAAACTGCGAGGGAACTGCATTGGGTAGACAGTCTGCTCCTTAGCTGGGCGCCGGTGGCTCACGCCTGTAATCCTGGCTACTGAGGAGGCTGAGATCTGAGGATCATGGCTCAAAGCCAGAGGGGCAAGGAAAGTCCGTGAGACTCTTATCTCCAATAAACCACCAGAAAACCGGAAGTGGCGCTGTGGCTTAAGCGGTAGAGTGCTAGCCTTGAGCTGAAGAGTGCAGGGACAGTGCCCAAGCCCAGAGTTCAAGCCCTATGACCAACAAAAAAAAAGAAAGAAAGAAAGTCTGCTCCTTGGCTTTAGGGAAGAGAATGGAAGTCTAGGTAAGGAAGTTTCCAGCAGGTCCCTGGAGGAGACCGGGTTGGAGGGCTTAGGAAACTGGGTAAGTTTCCAGTTGGTGACAGGAGCTGGAGAGTGGCAAAGGCTGTGTCTTGCTGAGGGGCAGCATTTTGGGTTTGGATGCTAAGTTTGGGATGTTAGGGGAGGTGTGGGAGGCCACATCTATCAAGCAATTAGAAACAGAATCTGGAAATGAAGATGCAGAGGCCCTGGTGAATGTGAAAAGAAGATGGATTACAGGAATGGGCAGCAGGAATGGCTGCATGCTGCACAGCAGATTGAACAGACTCTGAGCCTTTCTGTGTGGATGACAGGCTGGCAGCAGAGCAGTCAGACACCAAACTTTAACCTAGGGACCCTTCCTGGAACACAGCAGACAGCAGGGCAGGAGGAGACAGCAGATGAGGAAGTATGGGCTGGAAGAAGTGTCCCCTCTGGAGAATCTAAGTTTGAGAGGAAGGGAAATCAGATGATGCCTGGAGGAGGCAGCAGGGTCAGATGAAAGGGTTCTCAAAGTGGGACATGCCTGTGGATAGGAAGAAGCTGAAACAGGAAGGTAACAGATCAGGAAACTTGATGGGGCTTGAACTCTGGGCCTGGACACTCTCCCTCACCTCTTCAGCTCAAGGTTAGTGCTCTACCACTTGAGCCACAGAGCCACTTCCAGTTTTCTGTTGGTTAATTGGAGATAAGAGACGTATGAGCTTTCCTGCCCTGGGCTGGCTTCGAACCTTGATCCTCAGATCTCAGCCTCCTGAGTAGGATTACAGGCATGAGTCACTGACACCCAGCTGATTATTTAATTTTATATATACATGTATGTATCTGTATGTCAGTATGATGGGGTTTTTGGGGGTGGGGTGGGAAGGATTGGTTTAGTTGTTTTGGTGATGCTAGAGATCAAACTTCAGGTCTTACATAAGCTAGTCAAACATTGTACCACTGAGTTACATTCCCAACACAGGGAATATATGCTTCTACATGCTTCCTCTGGTTTGTAGCAGCAATAAAAATCCAACCTTGCCTATTTCCCTTTCATACACAAATCCAAGGATTCAAAATGCCTAGGGATGGATAACAGTTTAGATTTGATTTGTGTACTGACGGGGCTACAAATATAGTCCTTCAAATACTGTACTACCTGATTTGGATCACTCTCTTTGAAGACTCTAGAGGGGAGGCAGCCCTAAATAAAAAAGCTCAATGACAGGGCTCACACCCTGAGTTCAAGCCTCATCTTTCTCTCTCCATCTCCTTCTTCCTCCCACTCACTACCTCCTTCCCTCCCTCCCTCCCTCCTTTCCTCCTTCTCTCCCTCTCTCCTTGTCTCTCTCTCTCTCTCTCTCTCTCTCTCACACACACACACACACACATACACACACACAAATCTGTCTTGAAGAACAAAGCTGAAGATTCACATTTCCCAGTTTGAAAATTTGCTACAAAGCTACAGTAATCAAGACAGCTTCATACTGGCATTAATGACAGAAATACAGGGTAGACAGGATAAAGGAAAATAATTGAGAATACAAAAGTAGAAGTCTTTTATTTATTTATTTGTTGTTTATTTATTTAGGTCAGTTGTGAGGCTTGAACTCTGGGCCTGGGCCCTGTCTCTCAGCTCTTCAGCTCAAGGCTAGCGTTCTACTACTTGAGCTACAGTACCACTTCCAGTTTTCTGGTGGTTAATTGGAGACAAGAGTCTCATAGACTTTTCTGCCCGGGCTGGCTTTGAGCCATGATCCTCAGATCTCAGTCTCTTGAGTAGCTAGGATTACAGGCACTGGCAAAAGTAGAATTCTTTTTTTTTTTTTTTTGGGTTAGTCATGAGGCTTGAACTCTGGGCCTGGGCGCTGTCCCTCAGCTCTTCAGCTCAAGGCTAGCATTGTACCACTTGAGCCACAGCGCCACTTCCAGCTTTTTCTGCTTACATGGTACTGAGGAATCGAACCCAGGGCCTCATGCTTGCGAGACAAGCACTCTACCACTGAGCCACCTTCCCAGCCCCCGAAGTAGAATTCTTAAATTAATGATCAATGTATTTTCAATATGATGCCAAGATCATTCTATAGTTTCTTCAATAAGGGGCTCAGAAACAGCTGGATAGCTGCATACAAAAGGGAAGGTGGCTCAGTGGTAGAGTGCTTGTCCTGCATGCATGAAGCCCTGGGTTCGATTCCTCAGTACCACATAAGCAGAAAAAGCCAGAAGCGGTGCTGTGGCTCAAGTGGTAGGGCAATCGCCCTTGAGCTGAAGAGCTGAGGGACAGTGCCCAGGCCCAGAGTTCAAGCCCATGACCGACAAAAAACAAACAAAAACCTAAGAATAAAACAAACAAGCAAAGAAACACAAAAGTATGTCTTCATGGCCAGGGATCAATAATGGGTTTTTATAAATGACACCAAAAGCAGGCTGGGCAGGGTGGTACACACTTGTAGTCTCAGCAACTCAGGAGACTCAGAACAGCCTAGGCAATATAGTTAAGATCCTATCTCAGCCGGGTGCCGGTGGCTCATGCCTGTAATCCTATCTACTCAGAAGGCTGAGGTCTGAGGACCACTGTCAAAGCCAGCCCAGGCAGAAACATGTCCTGTGAGACTCTTATTTCTAGTTAACCACGACAAAACTGGAAGGGAAGCTGTGACTCAAAATGGTAGAGTGCTAGCCTAGAGCAAAAGAGCTCAGGGATAGCACCTAGGCCCTGAGTTCAAGTCCCACAAGAGACAAAAACAAAACAAAACAACAACAAAAACCCTACAGGTCATTCCTACCACAATGGCTATAACCAGAGGACAAACAATGACAAGTGTTGGCAAGGAACCGGAATTGGGAATTGGGAACCCTTCCCTCCCACCCTGCCCCTCCCGCCCCTAAGTAAGATTACTGGCAGGCATGTGAAATGATGCAGCCACTTTGGAAAACAGTTGGGCAATTCCTCAAAGGTTAAGCAGACTTATCATGAGTCAGCAATCCCATGGCAAGGCGGAATTCTAGTCAAGCACATGTCCAAACAAGAACCTGTATGTACACGTTCACAGCAGAATTACTCACAATTGTCAGAAAGCAGAAACCACCCCAATGCCCATCAACTTACAGATGGATAAATATGGTCTATCTATATAATGGAGATTACTGACAATAAAATGAAATGCAGTTCTGCTGCTAAATGCTGTAACACCTTGAAAATGTTGTAATGGAAGATGCCAGTCACAAAGGCCACACATTCTAGAACCCATTTAACATGTCATGTCCAGAAGAAGCAAGTCAGCGCACAGAGACAGAAAGTAGGTTAGTGCTGGCGGGTCTGGTAGAGAGGGAGGGCATGGACAGAGACTGCTAGTGACAACTGTGTTTCATGTGGGCTGATGAAATGTTCTAGAATTAGCGGTAATGGTTGTATAAATGTGTTTATTCACTAAAAGCTACTCAGAATTTTTTTTGGCCAGTTGTGGGACTTGAACTCAGGGCCTGAGCACTGACCCTGAGCTTCTTTTTGCTCAAAGCTTAGTACTCTACTACTTAAGCCACAGAGCCAATTCCGACTTTTTCTGTTTATGTGGTACTGAGGAATAGAACCCAGGGTTTCGTACATGCTAGGCAAGCACTCTATCACTAAGCCACATTCCCAGCCCATCCAAAATACTTTGAAAGGGATATAGATTTTCATGCAGTGTGAATTGTATCTCAATAAAGCTATTATTAAAAAAACCCTAAGATTATCTTGCATAGTACTCAATAAATTCTCATTAATCCCATTTTCCCCTCTTAAGAAAACTAGCTAAGAGTACTAAAAGTTCCTACCAACATGGAAGGGAACCCTTAAAATGCTTCAAGTCTGGCCAGGCAAGGGTGGCTCATGCCTGTAATCTTAGCTACTCAGGAGACTGAGATCTGAGGATCACGGTTCAAAGCTAGCCCTGGTAGGAAAGTCTGTAAGACTCTTATCTCCAATTAACCACCAGAAAACTGGAAGTGGCACTGTGGCTCAAGTGGTAGAGTGCTCACCTTGGGCTGAAGAGCTGAGGGACAGCGCCCAGGCTAGAGTTCAAGCCCCATGACTGACACCCTCTTCCCCCCGAAAAAAAAAAAAAAAAAGCTTCAGGTCTAATAACACATATGAAAAGTCCTGCATCAAACAAAGAAAATAATGTAATAAAATAACTCATTCATGTCTTTAACAGATGATTTGATTTCAATTCTCAGCTTTACTGTATTTGAGCACAAATCACTTAAATCTCTGGGTTCCCTTTGACAAGCTAAGAAACCTTTCCATTTCTATCATTCTAGTCCACATTCCGTGATGCGGATAACGTAAGTCTATTCCTTCTTCCTCTGACAGCGACTGTGTTAGGCTAGGGGACAGAACAGTGAATAAAATGGGGTAATACTGATGGGGAGGCACACACAAAACAACTCTACAACTGATTATTTACCTATAGCTATGGTAAGTCTTAGTGCTATGGAGGTGTACAGAGTGCTTTAAGACAACAAACTTGACCAAGTCCCGAATACAGGCATCATGGAAGGATGTTCACAGCTGCGATCTTCCCAGTGCCGCCTCTGAACAATACACACGACCATCTATTCCTCCTCCAGCCTGCCCTATACCACCTCCTGCCAGCTCCCACCGAGCTGTCTCAGGAATGGGCTCACTGCCCAAGCTCCCTATGTGCCTTAATAATCATAATAGCTAGTAATTTTAAAGCACTTCCTTTTGTTCCTGGTACTGCCGAGTTCTTTAGAGGTATTGTCTAATAACAAACTTTGAGGTAGGTACTATTGTTAGACTCAGCTCATGGCTGAAGGAAGCACAGAGCAATTCAATGACTTGCTCAGGGTTACATACAACTAGGAAGTAGTAGAGCCAAGATCTGACCTAAAAAAAAAAAATCTGACTCCAAGGCCCACAGAGTGCTTTGCCAAGCGAGTTCACAGCTCCTGTTGCCTGAACGTGTTTATAACCATTTGGTTCCCTTTCTGGTCCTAGCAAGATTCCAAGAAACGAATTCCTAACCCAAGATAATCAGTTCAACACTGAAGGGAAACAATGACCTAGGGCAAACTTCCTCTCAGCTGTTCCAACTCAGAGGGAAGATGCCAGATAGAAAAATGAAGGTCAGGTCTGGAGAAGCCATTATTATCTCAGGTAAAGGAAAGCAGAGCTGTCAGGAGAGGGCAGACTATACATAGTGAGCAAAGCAGACTCAAAGGGAGAGAAGCTACAGAGGAGCTTGGGTGAGTGAGGGATTCTAGCCATCCCCTGCTGTTACCACAAGTCCAGAACTACCCCCACAATTCCAGTTTCAAGGATTCAGCTATGCTGCAGTTCTTCTCAGCTGCCAATGAGATTCTCAACTAATTAGCACAGTGCTGAGAGTTTTTCACATACCAACAATTTAATCCTCATATAACTCCGTGAGGTAGACAGTATTATTATCCACACTTTGAGACCACACACAGGTCTCATTTCCCACACAGAAAAGAAGCTGCTTAAGGGCAAGAACTATGTTTAGGTGACACCTGGGTATTATACACAGTATGAGACTTATAGATTCATAATGATACAATGCCAGGAGGAAAAATAACAAATGAAAAGACTAACTATAAGGCAGATGCAAAACTACTTTCACTGAGCAGTGAACAATCAAGGTCTGTCTCTTTTTTTCCCCTCCCCTTTTGTACCAGTACTGGGGTTTGAATTCAGAGCCTCTAGCTCTTACTTAGCTTTCTTGCTCATGGCTGGTGCTCTATCACTTGAGCCATGTCTCCAGTCTGGCATTTTGCTAGTTAATTGGAGGAGATGGAGTTTCCAAGACTTTTCGGCCCCAGCTGGTCTCAAACTGTGATCTTCCAGGTCCCGCCCTCTTGAATGGCTAGGATTTTAAGCATGAACCACTGGACCTTGGTTTGCAGCATTTAATCTCACTAGAGCATTTCTTCCCAAATTTTACAAACATTAACATTTTCCCATTTAATTAAAATTTCCAGCTGGTAGAAACTGTGGGAGGCATCATAAAAGAGTTAGGCTCAACTCCCCCACAGTATAATCCCTGTTTTCACTGTATTTTTTTGTGTGTGTGGGGGTCATGGGGCTTGAACTCTGGGCCTGGGCGCTGTCCCTGCGCTCTTCAGCTCAAGGCGAGCGCTCTACCGTGTGAGCCACAGCGGCACTTCCAGTTTTCTAGTGGTTTATTGGAGATAAGAGTCTCACGGACTTTCCTTCCCGGGCTGGCTTTGAACCGAGATCCTCAGATCTCAGCCTCCTGAGTAGCTAGGATTACAGGCGTGAGCCACCGACTTGTTCTCACTGTATTTGATGTTGGTATAATTTGTGGAGGGAAAGGGAAAAACCAAATTGCTTAAACAGGGATACAGGTGGACCCATTGCAACAATGAGATGTACAAAATGTTATGTCGAAAAATGAACTCTACAACTTTGGCTGGGGGTTAGGGGAGGGGGTTAGGAAGGTGGAGGGCAGGGATAGTAAGGGGAAACATGGTAAGGGGAAACAAAGGAGGAGGCAACAATGCTTGATAAGAAATGTACCCATAGGGCTGGGAAGGTGGCTCAGTGGTAGAGCACTTGCCTTGCATGCTCGAGGCCCTGGGTTCGATTCCTCAGCACCACATAAGCAAAAAGCCGGAAGTGG
>NW_012267235.1:13037716-13066422 GCF_000151885.1 Dipodomys ordii | reverse complement strand
AGGGGAGGTCTGGTTGTGGGGACTGAACTCCGGGCCTGGGCGCTGTCCCTCAGCTCTTCAGCTCAAGGCTTGAGCCACAACACCACTTCTGGCTTTTTTTTCTTTTTGCTTATGTGGTCCTGGGGAATCGAACCCAGGGCCTCATGCATGCAAGACAAACACTCTACCACTGAGCCACCTTCCCAGCCCCCCCACCTTTTTTTTAAATTGTGAAAATACCGTACGGAGGGGTTATAATTACATGGGCAAGATAATGAGTACATTTCTTATCAAGCATTGTTGCCTCCTCTCTGGGAGACTTTTATCTCCAATTAACCACCAGAAAACCAGAAGTGGAGCTGTGGCTCAAAGTGGTAGGACACTAGCCCTGAGACAAAAGAGCTCTGGGATAGTGCTTAGGCCCTGAGTTCAAGCCCCACATATGACAAAAAAAAGTGGGAGAGGGCAGGAGGAAGGAAAAGAAAGGAAGAAAGGAAGAAAGGTATAGATGACAGAATGGTTAAAAGGGGGTCAGAAGCTGAGACTTGGAATGAAATTTCTTGGAAGTGGCTCAAAGTTAGAGCTAGAACTCTGGCCCCTGTCCTCATTCCACTAACAATAACTTCTCTAACATCAGGGCCTGTTTGTCTGTGCCCCAGATTTCTTTCTAGGGTATCTTTGTACCCTAAAAAGTAATTCCTCTGGGTTGGCCTTGCCTATAGATGAAACCCTTGAAGGGGTAAGGTTCGTAATACTTGAAAAAAAATGCAAACTGTTATCAGTATTAGCCAATAAATAAGTACCTATTGAAGAATACCTTGTTGCCTGGCTTTAGCTTTAAAATCAGACACAAACAGAAGACAAGCAGGAGAGAATGAATGTCCTGAGAAAGTATCACATGTGCTAATAAAAAGCACACAGGGTAAGATGCTTGTGAACCAACTACAAGAGAAGCAGAGAGGAGGAGAAAATGGATCCTGCTTTTGCTGACCCATGAGTCTTATAATTATAGAAATTTAGATCTGAAAGGATTCAAGGATTCATTATGAATCTAAACCAGAAATTCTAAAAAGCTGCGTGAATGGTAGAAAGATCTGGAACCCGACATCCTGGAGGGAAAGGTAGGAGGTCTTTGGGAAGCATAAAAAGGCCCAGAGAAGGACTGGTCTCCCTGTGGTTTGAACCCAGCAGTGATTATTCACTCAGATATGCCCCAGTAGATCCGGCTGCTGCAGCCAGTGCTGGGTGTTGATGCTGAATGGTATGAGGGGACAGGAGGATAAGGCAAAGTAGGTTAACAGTGAGGCTGGGCCACAGTCTCAGCTCTTCATTCGCACAGGTAGGAGGTTCCTCCTGTGACCAGGTTATGATTGAGAGACCCAGAGAAACCCCATGATAGAGAAGAAGAGATGGGGGCAGGGGGGAAAAAGAACTAGGGGTTACTAAGGAAGGAGAATGGAAACTTGGTATGAACAGAGAAGCAACAAGAAGTGACTTAACAAAGTTTCAAGCCAGACAACTTAATCTGAAAGACAGGGATGCCAGGGCCTAGGGAGCTTTTATTTATCTGCTACCATGAGAAAGGAGACTGCGGCTGGGCTGGGCTGAGAAGCTGGGCTCCCTTTCCCTCTCTCCCACCCACATGAAAACAATAGGCCTGTTTTCCTGAGCTCTTCCTGTAATCCAGAAGGTCCACAAGAGGAGGAGAGGAAGAGGGTTAAAGGCAGTGGCAGTCCTAAGGGACTCTTAAAGCCATTCCAAACACCAACAATGGAAATAATAAAACAGCATATACTGTGCAAATATAGCTTTAAAACATATCCCTTACTCTCTTACACCAACCAGCTCGCTAACCCTCCTACAGGCCACCACCAGGAAAGGGGACTTGGTTTTCCCCAACAACTCAACGCCCATAAGGACACAGGCCTTATCCAGTTGGCAATGGCAGAGATGTGGAAGGAGGTGCAATTATTCTGGCGTGGAGTCTTAGATATCCTTTAATTAGATACGAGTAGCTTTAGGTTGTATGCAAAAGAAAAACAAAATGTAAGCAGGAGTGTAAGAAAGCCAGCCAGCAAGAGTGTAAGAGAGAAAATGGGAATGGGCATGTGGATGGGAGAGCAGGAAAAGACTCATGACATCACTCCTTACCCAAGCATCCTGCCTAAGCAGACACCAGACAGCAGACCTAAGGACCCAAAGGGAAAATAGCCAGCAGATGCCTGACTGTCAACAGGAGATAGCCTGTGAGGTTAGATTAAGCCTCCATGTATCAGAGCCAACTGTGGGAAGTCTGCAACTTGACCCTGCTCCTACCCCAGAGAGCTCAGGTTGGAGAGCAGACCCAAAGCATTTGGGACAAGTTAAATATTCCTAGGAGGAGAAAGGAAGTGAATGCAGAAGAGCACGCAGTGAACCAGTGAAAAGGAGACTAAACCCTTTCTCACACTGACATTCTCACATTCCTGCTTATATATTTTTCTCCTACACGCATCCTTTAATTATTCACACCTAATTCCCTATTATTTATCATGTCCATTAATAAACTGCACTCTATCATAAGACCTTCCAAAAACTCATTTTCATCCAAAGATATGGAAACAAAAGACTTCTTTCTTAATTTCTCATTTCTTTTTCTGATGACTTTATGTTCTTTACCTTATATAGGGTGTACTCATGTGCCCATCTGTGGGAGGGTTGGGGGAGGGTACATAATCAGAGGGAAAAGGGTGAAAAAGTACAGCAGTAGAACACACTGGACATTGATGAAAGTGAATTATACAACTCATGGGTGGAGATGGGAGGGAGGGAAGGGGAGACAAGGGGGGAACAGATGACACTATGGGAAAGGAAATATACTTATTATCTGACAGATGTAAGGGTAAACCCACTGTATATCATCTCCAAAACAACAATAAAGTAAAGCAGAAAAAAGTTACATTATTTCGAAGCATCAACTCATCACAGAAGTAAAATTAACTCCTGAGAATATCCACTGCTTTATCATACCAATTTTAAATATTCAAAATATATTTAAAAATTGAAAGAGAAAAAAAAGCTCATTTCCTGATTGAACTTACTGTCTAAAACCAACTCCACTCTGCTTGCTCTAGCGATCATACTGAGGAACTCAATCACCTCCTTCTATTCAGATTGTGTATTGAGGCACTAGTCCTCTGCATATCCATATTCTTTTTTTATTTTTAGGGTCCAGTCGTGGGGCCTGAACTCTGGGCCTGGGCGCTGTCCTTCAGCTCTTCAGCTCAAGGCGAGCGCTCTACCACTTGAGCTACAGCGCCACTTCCGGTTTTCTGGTGGTTTATTGGAGATAGGAGTCTCACGGTCTCTCCTGCCCGGGCTGGCTTTGAACCGAGATCCTCAGATCTCAGCCTCCTGAGTAGCTAGGATTACAGGCGTGAGCCACCAGCGCCCGGCTAACAAGGAGTAATTATAACTTACTTTCTTCAGGGTCTCTAAGTCAGAAGGACATGTGAAACGTACACATGTGCATGTACAGATACAGGCAGAGGCAGAAACAAGTTAAGACATGACACATTCATAAACACAAATACCATTCTCATCATAAACTAGTCAGAGCAGAGGGTCCTGCCTGCAGCAAGGAGGGCAGGAATCTTCCTTCCTCCTTCCATACATATTTTTGCTGCCTCCATCCATGTTTGTAGTAGCCCCAGACAGTGAGTGTCCTGGGCTGGCTGGCTGACCCAGAGAAGGTGGCAGCTGACATGTAGAGGAAGCTACGGAGAGAGCTTTTGGGGTTGTGCAAAGTAGAAAAATGAGTGGGGGAGGAAGGGAGGGAGAAAGGGGGAACCAGAAATCAAGCAGCCTGGTGCGGGTTCTAAAATGGCCATAGGCAAGGCAGAGACAGATGGTCTCCTTCTGATGCTGAGCTGGGGAAACAGAGAAAGGGAAAAGGAAAAAATAAATACCACCACAGTCAGGAATTTAAAAATAAACTGAAAAACCTAAAAGATAAACAGCTTCTTTCTGAAGTTCTGCCTGCCTACAGTCTTGTAAGGGAAAATAGGGAGCTGCAGGCCAGGAAGGCCAAGCCCTAAGGGGGGGAGGGGCCGGGGTCAGGAAACAATGGATGCATTCCAGGCACTGGCCTGACCCTAGTTGGAAGATCCTGCAAATCTTCCAGACAGCCAAAATGGTGTCTTGCTTTTACCTCTCCAGTCCTCCTTCCCAAGTCTTGCCTGAGGTAAGTAAGGTCTTAGCTTTTAACGTTACAAAAGCTGTCAGAGAAGCTTGGGTCTGTCTCCTGTTTCTGTCCCTGGTGAGTAATCTATTTCATCAGTTAATGGCAGCTGCCATCCTCGAATGGCGCAGCACTTTACAGTCTATAAGGCATTTCAGTTGTTAGCTCATTTATTCTTCAGACTTGCAGGGAAGCTAGGCAGGAATTATCATTCCACTGGTCAAAGTGAGGCCAGAATTCAAGGCTGTTTAGTTTTTTGAAGAAAACACACACTGTCCCCTACCAGCTCTGTCTACTAGATTCCATTTGCCATTTGCAGATCAAAGAATAACTGCTCAGGCTCATGTATGACTGCCTTAGAGCGGACTGTTCCAGGTATGGTTTACCTGGCGCTTTTCCAATTGCCATATGGTACTCTTGTCTCTTGCTTATGTGGGGGAGGGAGAAGGGTAGCATAGGAGCCCTTCACTTTACTGGGTCTCTATTGTTCTTATACTGTGCCATATCTTTTCTTGCTTCTGGGTCTTTGTACATGTTCTTCTTTATTCCAAGCTCATCATTCCCCTCTTCTTACCTCCTGCCTATCCTTCCAGACCTGTTTAAACATCCTACCACCAAGAAGTGCTCCTGCGCTTCCCCACTCCCACAGCATTCTATCGTGTCCCTTTCATGACACCAATTATATTTTTGAAATCAACATTCTGTTTCTCTGTCTCCTCAGCTAGACTAAGTTCTTAGAGATCAGGATGCAGCTGGGTGCCAATGGCTCCCTCCTGTAATCCTAGCTACTCAGAAGGCTGAGATCTGAGGATCATGGTTCAAAGCCAGCCTATGGAGGTAAAGTCCATGAGACTCTTATCGCCAATTAACCACCAGAAAACCAGAAGTGGCACTGAGGCTCAAATGGTAGAGCATTAGCCTTGAGCTGAAGAGCTCAGGGACAGCACCCCAGCCCAGAATGGAGAGAAAGAGAGAGAGACAGAGAGACAGAGATAGAGAGAGAGACAGAGAAAGAGGGGGGGAGATCAGGATGCACTCAATATTGGTTGAATGAATGGATAAAAGTTGGTGTTATCTAAACAACACTGCCTTCCTGTTCCTTAAGGCACTAGTTTCTTACACTTTTGTGGGTTTACCTTCATCATTCCAAAATGGCTCCTAAGTACATTAGGGTAACTACTAAAAGTGAATCTTTCTTGGTGATGTGAATTAGTACCCCATAATTCAGATGATTGGTTAAATAAGTATTACTAGAAAGTAGACTTCCTTTTTTTTATTGGTCATGGGGCTTGAACTCAGAGGCTTGGGTGCTGTACTTTAACTTTTTCACTCAAGGCTAGCATTCTACCATTTTGAGCCACAGCTCCACTTCCAGTTTTCTAGTGGCTAATTGGAGGTAAGTCTCATGGACTTTCCTTCTGGGGCTGGCTTCAAACTGCTATCCTTAAATGTCACCCTTCTGAGTAGCTATTAGGCATGAGCCACTGGCACCCAGCTGAAAGTGGACTTTCTTAAAGGAGGAAACTCTTCAAGGGTCAGCAAAACCTTAGGAACACTAATAAGGGCCAAAAGACCACAGAAGGCAGCAGGGCCTTAAAGGGAACAGAGTTAAAGAAGGCTGAGCAAGGTGAGAAGAGCAGAAGGCCTCACCTGTTAGAGGACCGCCTACCAGAAAAGTTCAGGTGTATGAGGCCAGGCAGTGGTTAGCTCATGCCTGTAATCCTAGCTACTCAGGGGGCTGAGATCTGAGGATGTCAGTTCAAAGCCAGCTTGAGCAGGAAAGTCCTTGAGACTCTTATCTCCAATTAATGATAAAAGTGGAAGCAGAGCTATGGCTCCAAGTGGTAAAGCACTAGCCTTGAGTGGAAAAAGCTCAAGGACAGCATCCAGGCCCTGAGTTCAAGCCCTATGACTAACACTACCAACAAAAAAAAAGTGTATGAGGATGACACATGGTGAAGAAAAAGCCAGAATTGTGGTGAGACAAAACAAAAGGGAATGGTTAGGGTTTTACTGTACCAAGAACCCCCAAAGCCTGGGCCCTGGCTCTGATTCCTTTATATAATTAGGCAACAGAGCAAATCACTTAATTTCTCTTATGGCTTCTCATCTACCCAATCTCATCTCACAAAAATTCATGAATACAAAACCACTCAGGAGCTAGGAATGTGGCTTAGTGGTAGAGTGCTTGCCTAGCATGCATGAAACCCTACGTTCAATTCCTCAGTACAACATAAACAGAAAAAGCCGGAGGTGGTGCTGTGGCTCAAGTGGTAAGAGTGCTAGCCCTGAGTGAGCAAAAGAAGCTCAGGGACAGTGCCCAGGCCCAGAGTTCGAGCCCCAGAACTAGCCAAAAACAAAAAATAAGGAACAAAAATAAAAACAAAAAAAAACCACTTTGAAATCTATAAAATGCTACAAATTTGCACAGTTACTGTAAAAAAAAAGTATACTCAGCGAGGGCAGAGAAACTAGACAAAAGGTGATTTACAAAAATGGTTGGTATTGTTGGAATTTAGGGTAAAGAGTGGTAGCTCATAAGCAGACAGGATTAAAAGGTAGCACTGAGGCTAGTGAAAAAAGGGAAGGAGGGTAAGTCTCTGGAAACAGACACCAGTGAGAGACAGAGATCAGAGTCTAGATGCAGGAGAAGCAGGCGAGTGGGTAACTAGGGAAATTTGAGGCCCATCCAGACTGGCAGAAACCAGGCTAACGGAGGAAGACACTAGTAATCAGGGGTTGGGTAATAATAAGGCTTCTCCCTGCTGGTTTTCAATTGTAGCACAAACAAATCATTATACCTCATTGCCAGCCTCCTACTGTTGGGAGTCAGGTGTCTACAAAGCCCAAGAAAAAGATCGGAGAAGATTGTGTGGCCAAGCCATGCTTCATAACTGGGCACAAGTCATTCTTCAAATCTGTTCTCCCTCGATTTTGCTTCTAATCTGGAAGAAGTCCAATCAGTTGTCACGAGAGCAAAGGAAAAGGCTTTCCTGTGAAAGATCAGGATATAATGAAGAAAGACAAGAAGCAGGCAAGCTGAGTCAGAGGAAGAAGAGCAAGTGGAGGGTGCGGCTGGCAGGGAGGGAGTGAAGACTGAATCACTGACTAGCAAAGGAGGACCAGGGTTACTTTCCACAGGGTGGAGACCAGATATGCTCCAGCTCCACCAAGGACCAACCCAAAATAAATTACAGATGAAGGGATATAGGTAACGACAGAGGAGGCACTTCCTGACTAACAGGATAGAGCAAGCATGCTCATTTTTTTTTTTTTTACCATGCCTGTCTTTACTCTTTCTTGTTAAAAAAAAAAAAAAAAGAACCAGTTCATGCATTCATTCAACAAACACTGAGTGCTTGGGATTTAGGGACTCCAAGAAACTAAAATGTGGGCCTGGGAATGTAGCTTGCCTAGCATGCATGAAGCCTGGGTTCTATTCCTCAGTACCACATAAACAGAAAAAGCCAGAAATGGCACTGTGGCTCAAGTGGTAGAGCCTTGAGTTGAAGAGCTGAGGGACAGTGCCCAGGCCCCACGACCAACAAAAAAAGAAAAGAAAAGAAAGAAAGAAAGAGAAAAGAAAAGAAAAACAATTACAGAACATGCACCTGTGAGAAACTGAAGAAAAAGTCCTAAGAACTAACATAAAGATAAGCCATGTAATGGTAGGGAAGAGCCAGGAAAGACCAGGTAAGGGAGTACCACCTAAGCTGGGACCAGAAAGACAAGTAATATTTAACAAAGCAAAAGCCGAGGCAGAGTGGAGGAATGAGGAGGGGGAGAAGCAAAGGTTCTAAGGCAGAAAAGAAACGCAAGTCTCCAGGCAGTGGAAGAAACCACCCACCCTCAACCACTTAGCCCTGAGTCAGTGCCTATGGTAACACTCACGCACTTGTCTAGATGTCTCCCCTCTCATATCCCAAGTGTAACTTGCCAGAATGTCTCTAAGGTGAGGCACAAGCATTCCCTTGCAGGTTGAATGCTTGCTCTTGGGTGGGTCCATTCACTCTGGCACAGGGGGCCAGAGTGAATGACTTACAGGGACTGTAGGAATTCCTGACTCAGGGGGCAGGACAAATAGGAGTTACATGTTCTGGTGTGATTTTTTTTTTTTTTTTTTGTCGGTTGTGGGGCTTGAACTCTGGGGCCTGGGCGCTGTCCCTCAGCTCTTCAGCTCAAGGCGAGCGCTCTACCACTTGAGCTACAGCGCCACTTCCGGTTTTCTGGTGGTTTATTGGAGATAGGAGTCTCACGGTCTCTCCTGCCCGGGCTGGCTTTGAACCATGATCCTCAGATCTCAGCCTCCTGAGTAGCTAGGATTACAGGCGTGAGCCACCAGCGCCTGGCTCTGGTGTGATTTTTCAAGTCATTCTTTCTTCCAGTGGAGCTGGAAGACTTTCAGTAGATGGCAGACTCTAGTACAGGGAAAGGGAGCCAGGTACACAGAATACAAGGCCTACACCAGGGGCTGTGACTCAGCCATTGAGACTAAAATCAATAGGCTGAGCGGTTTTCTCTTTCTTAAATAAAACACTGGGTGAGGAGCAAAGGAATGTTAACTGAGCCCAGGAGACACTATTTCTGGGTACTTTTTTCAATAATAAGCATTTATCAGGTGAAGCACTTCCCACCATTATTTAATCTTCTGAACAGCCCTATTAGGTGGGTTCTCTTGTACTCATTTTACAAAGGACAAAAATGAGGCATGTAGTATTGATACATACAGTATGTGGCAGAACTGGGATTTGAATCCACATCTGTATTCAAGGCCTACACTTTTAGAAGAGCCATACCTATTCTAGGTCCCTCCTGATCCTTAAAATGCAAATCAAATTCCCTGCTTCCTCAAATAATCTCATTTGTTCTGACTGCTCTTCCCTGTCAGCAATGAAAGACTCAGGAAACAGTTCTGAGGTACCTGAGGGCACCTAACTTATTCTGTGTCCTTCCCACAGATCACCCTATATCTACCCCTCCCACATCACACCCACATGAGATTTTCACACAATGGGAACTATGTCTCTTCTAGAGCAGCTCTGAGACCCTAGCCCATATTGGCCACCATCCACTACCCCAATATCATTTCTCTCGATCCCTTTTTGCCCAGCTTAATATACCAACACCATCTCATACAAGCATTTTTCCTTCTAGAGAACATAAAAAATTCCAGATTGGCTCTACTCCTGTCTTAGTACTGAAAACAAACAGCACAACACAGAGTAGGCACTTGAAAATTTCTAGGGAGGGAAAAAGGCCTCATGGGTCTACAGGGCCCTTAGCAATCATGTGATCCTGCTGTTCTTTGCAGGAAGTCACCATCTGCTCACAGGAAAAGCACACAAACTAAGGCCCTGCCCTAGTGAACTGAATCACCTCCTGGGCAGGGCTTTTTTTGTTGTGGTTGTTTTTTGTTTTTTTGGTCGTGGGGCCTGAACACTGGGCCTGGGCACTGTCTCTCAGCTCTTTAGCTCAAGGCTAGTACTCTACCATCTAAGCCACAGCATCACTTCTGTCTTTTTCTGCTTATGTGGTGCTGAAGAATATGAACCCAGGTCCTCATGCATGCAAGGCAAGCACTCTACCACTAAGCCACCTTCCCAGCCCATGTTCAGGTTTTTATATGCTACCCAGGTGATTCTGATTTAAGCCTCTGAAAGCCTCAGTTGTTCAAGTGAGAAAACCAAGTTCCAGAGAGACTAAAAACTAGAAATGGAACCAGGTCTCCAAGCTCCTAATGTCATGTTCCCTCCATGGATCACATGGCCAAAGGCCCAAACTGAATAGGCCTACATGCCAACAGCCTCCAATGGAGAGCTCTTTAGAGACACCAATTTTACCCAAGCAGATCACCATGCCATGGTAGGAAATCTAAGTAATAGCAGGGCAATTCTTGTTAAACTACAAAATTAATCTACAGAGACTGCAGTTGGTACCCGAGGATGTTTGTCACATGACCATTTCATTTCTGGTGGGAACTGAGCCACCCAGCAGAATAACCAGGTATTACCAATCTTCCAGTGAAGTTAGCTCTGGAACCCTGGCTTACTCATTGCTGACACCTTTTGAAATGTAAGATGGCTAGGAGATGCCCTACTTTACGTACAAGCACTTAAGTTACTTTTTACTTCTAGGGGTGGTGATAGTAACATCCAGACGTGCATAATACCAGACCACAGGATAACCCCTCAGGAAGGTCAGAGTTCTAGAAGTGAGCAATTGAAACACTCCTTCATTCAAAGTGTGAACACTGAATTTGGATAGAGGAGGCTCAGTCTCTTGATCTAAGAAAAAAGCAGGCTGTGGAGAGGGAGGACCTGCACTGAGTATTGGGCAGCCAATGAAGGTGATGTAAATGCAGTCTTCCCTAAGGTCCTGCATAGCAGACAGAGAAAAAGGTCTCATGAGTTCACTAGCTTTTCCTTGAGATTCAACACTGTTTTGAGGAAATATAGAAGATTCATGCTGCAAGCTTTTGCTTGGCAATCCAGGAGGACAGTCCCGATCAATGCACCACAATACCATCCCAACTTACTGCCCAGAGGCCTCCTGTCAGAGACCTCTGCCTGGATATGTCTCTCTCTCTCTTTTTTCCTCTCTCTTTTTTCTCCCTCTCTCTCCTTCTTCTTCCTCTTTCTCTTCTTTATAATTATAAAGGTGATGATGTACAGAGGGGTTACAATTACATATGTCAGGTAATGAGTACATTTCTTTTTAGACAATGTCACCCCTTTCCTTGCTCTCTTCCAGTTTTTCCCTCTTGTCCCCATTGCCTGGATTTTGATTTATCCTAGACAGGACTCTTTAGACAATAATCTTTCTTTTTTCTTTTTTCTTTTTTTTTGGGGGGGGTCAGTCATGGCCTGAACTCTAGGCCTGGGCGCTGTCCCTTGGCTCTTCAGCTCAAGGCTAGTGCTCTACCACTTGAGCCACAGCGCCACTTCCAGTTTTTTCTGCTTATGTGGTGCTGAGGAATAGAACCCAGGGTCTCATGCATGAGAAGCAAGCATTCTACCACTGAGCCTCCTTCCCAGCCCCTAGACAATAATCTTTCTTGATCTCCTCTCCCACTATTCCTGGATCACCTGAATACCAAGCCTGTCTCCCTCTCCACTTTTTCCCATTTCCTAGCTGAAGATGGAAGTAGAAACCATAAGTAGTGTGGACAAGGGCAAGTTAGAAAGCTAGGCAGGTCATCAAGTTGATCACCTCTGTTTTAAGATCTCTAGCACACTTCTACTTTTGCCTTGGGTCTGTCCATGAGAGGGATGCCTAACCTGGCTCTAAACTTTCCCTTTGACACCCACACAGAACCCTTCATGTAATAAATGCAGAATGGCAGTTAAATCTTATCATCTTCATCCTCTAAATGACCTTCTTTCCAACTTCTAGAGCCCTAAAGGTAAGATGAAGAGGATGAGAATAAGCAAGAAAACACAGAATAATAATAAAACAGGAAAGTTAAAGCTGGGATCTCTGAACATGGAAGAGAAACCTTTGCTTCTCTTTACACTGCTCCATCCTCTTGTGATGCCTTACAGTCATTTCATGTGTACCTTCTTCTTTTTTTCTTTTTCTTTTTTGTCAGTCGTGGGGCCTGAACTCTGGGCCTCGGAGCTGTCCCTTAAGCTCTTCAGCTCAAGGGTAGTGTTCTACCACTTGAGCCATAGCGCCACTTTCGGCCTTTTCTGCTTATGTGGCGCTGAGGAATCCAACCCAGGACCTCATGCATGCAAGGCAAGCACTCTACTAATGAGCCACCTTCCCAAACCCCTTTGCACCTTCTTTCCAAGGCTGTTATCACCTTCTATTAGAGCCAGTATGAAGACAGTGTTCTGGGCTGATGGTCACATAGATTCATGAGACAGTTCATTTCACCTGTCTTGACAAATATGAAGCATCTGCTGTGTCTAGCCCCTACTCAACTCCACACACACAGATAAAGAATAGTGGCTGCCTGGTCTGGGGGAACAGTAGATGAGTACAGAGATTCAGTTGGAGAAGATGACAATGTTCTGGAGTTAGATGGTGATGATGCTAGCACAATGTGACTGTATTTTGTGCCATAGAGTTATACATTTAAAAATACTTAAAATAGCTGGACACTGGTGGTTCACCCCTGTAATCCTAGCTACTCAGGAGACAGATCTGAGAATCACAGTTTAAAGCCAGCCCAGGCAGAAAAGTCCCGTGAGACCATGATAATCTTTTTTTTTGGGGGGGGGTGGGTCCTGGGGCTTGAACTCTGGGCCTGGACTCTGTCCCTCAGCTCTTCAGCTCAAGGCTAATGCTCTACCACTTGAACCACAACACCACTTCTGGCTTTTTCTGCTTATGTGGTGTTGAAGAATCCAACCCAGGGCCTCACCCACGTAAGGCAAACACTCTTACCACTGAGCCCCCTTCCCAGTATCTCCTGGTGAGCCTCTTATCTCCAGTTAACCACCAGAAAACCAGAAGTGGAGCTATGACTCAACGTGGTAGAGCACTAGCCTACAGCTAAAGAGCTCAGGGACACTGCCCAGGCCCTAAGTTCAAGTCCCAAGACCCACCAAAAAAAAAAAAGAAAGTAAAAGTAAAGTATAATGAATATTTAACCATAATAAAAAAGTTGTTTTTTGTTTTTAAGGAAAAAGGTAATGACATAGGCTTTTTCTCTTCTTTCCAAAGCACAGGCCCTCTTTTGAATTATTTAACATTCCCTTTCAAACAAAATCTTCTGAACTCTTTTATGTCCTTCTCTCCTGTCAATGGAGCATTCTACCCAGCAACCCAATGAAACTGCCATCAGTGTAGGGCACAGATCCTATGTAGTTTTGTATTCCAAAAATGTGTCCACTAATGCCAATCCACCTGCAGTTCCCTCCTACCCACAAAAAAAGTTTCAAGTACACAAATAAGGTCTCTCCTTTAAAACACAGATCTGAACCACTTGTTCCTAGATCAAACAGTCTGTTTCTGGATAACTTTTTTTTTTTTTTTTTTTTGGTCAGTTGGGGGCTTGAACTCTGGGCCTGGGCACTGGTCCCTCAGCTCTTCAGCTCAAGGCAAGCACTCTACCACTTGAGCCACGGCACCACTTCCTCAAACAGTCTGTTTCTAATCCATGAAATAGGCCAAGTGCTAGTCTCCAGGTTCTTTACCAAGAAACATGGATGGTGTTCAACTCCAGCAAGCCTACAATCACTTGTTTGCCACAGATCACAGAAATATTACACACTTGCAATTAAAGCAAGCAAAAAACAGTGCTGGTTGCAGTCTTGCACACTGGAGACACTCTGCCCTCCTGCCACACGTGCTCCCTCCATGCCACATGTGCCCCCTTCCGTGCCACCTGGGAGCAAGAAGCTGGAGAAACCGAGGCTCTGGGAGAAATCAGTCCTGAAGCTGATTCTGGGGCCTGCCACTTACTGGCTGTCCAACTGCAGACAAGTTACCTCATTTCCAAGTAACTTCTCTAAGACTTGGTATTTCATGTTGAAAGTGTGGGCAATCATTTGCCTCAAAGGGTTATTGTGAGGGATAATGAGATTACATAAGGAAAGAGCCTACTGCATAGCAAGTTGCTCCTTGTTCATATGCCAGCCCCCAAACTCCAAAGAACCCACATTAAAATATAAATGACTAGTATCAAAGCGATCTTTGTTCTGAAGACAGACAAAAAAAGAAGGGCTTACTAGAGGACAGAGGGTACAGAGACCACAGACTCCTAACTATGTGCTGCCTGTCATAACCCTGCTCTGTCATGTGGGTCTGTGGTCATTCCACGATGAGGAACAGCTTGTTAGGGACAGAGGGACTTCTCTAAACCTCAGCTAGACAATGCTAGGCACCTAGTTCTGCTCTCCTAATTCAGATCTGGAGATAGTTACATGGAAAAACAATTTCAGCAGCCCTGCCACCAAAGGATAACACTAGGGCAAGGAGCCTCTACCCTCAGCATCTCAAGAGATGACAATTATTCTTCACATCTGTCTTTAAGGGACAACCATAGGTTCAAAGGACACAAGAGAAAAGACAATGTGCTGACACCCTTTCTCAACACTACATGCACCGCCTACCTCTGCCTCATGCTGCTTAGGCTGTTCAAATGATTTCCTGAAGACTCTTTCCTCAGCCACTGAGAATTAAAGCCCAAGGACTGCCTGCTTCAGCCACTTTCTTACAAATGTGCCTTGAAAGAAAGTGTGGGTGGGTGGTGAGGAGAGAACATGAAAGCAGTCTTCCTTACAGTCTGGCTTGGAGCCTACCCATTTTACCTTCAGAGGTGTGCTGGCAGACAAATAAAAGCTGTTAGTCTAAGAGATACATGCCATGCCTAAGAGTAATTCAGAGCCTACATTCCTCTTCCCACCCAGGAAGAAGTAAACAAAGGGATATAGGTACTCCTTCTGACTCCACAGAATCCTATCTGGTTGTTTCCTGGTCTCTCCAGGTCCACCCACGGGAAGTTCACTCACCAAGACTCTAGAGGCAATCTTTGTGGAGAAACAATTATTCAATGCACACATAGTCCCTGAGACTGCAGAATGGTAGACATCCTTCATTCCCAGGTTAGTGCTCCCAAGACCCAGTCCCAGTTAAACCTCCTTCAACATTTCCAAATATCTCCTGGAGGCCAGTACCATCCCAACTGAGCAACACTGAGTATGTATTTGTTCTGAGGTCTCCTGGGGCCCAGCACATACTAGGCACCTTTTATGTCCTGCAGTTTGAATTTAGTGGGAAAGGACAAATCACAGAAATACTTATATTCCTCCTCTAACCAAGCAAGTAACTGCTGAACCCTTTCTATGGACTCAGCATTTTAAAGGCACATTAAGGAGTCAATAGGAAATATAGATCATAGTCCAACACATAAAACATCATTCAATGTAATGTAATATCTAATCAAATTAAATCAGAAAGCCTGTGAAGAAGTAGATAAGGTAATCAGTTAAAGTCTGCCTTGTCAGTGGAGGTTCTTGTTTTTTAGGGGTGGGCAACACCAAAGCTGAGGTGGCTATTAGGTGGTATAATAGTCTTTACTTAGCCCTTCTAATCCTGTCCTTTCCTGTAAGGACTACTGTTTATGGAAAACTTCTCTTGATATGTGGTTCCAGGATTAATTAATTCAGCATAACCCCTGGTAGAAAAGGGAGCAAGAAAATTTCCATTCTCTCTGGGAAGACCAGCTATCCTCAGGCCTGTTTTAGGTAGGCCTTTCATTCCAAAGGTAAGGTAGAAGTGTCCAGAAAGGAACCAAAAGCATTCACTGCGATCTATACTTAAGTCATGGACGATGAGTGGTTGGATTCCCACATGTGACTGCCTTTGGCTCTAACAGTCTCCTTCTGTGGGGACACAGGTTTGTCAGGCCTTTACTACCTCCTCTGGCCTCCCTCCCCAAACATCACCATTTTTCTTAGGCAAATAGTCCTTCCATTCATCTCCCTACAGCTTCCCAGGCTCCTCCCTGGGTCCTACACTAATATTTCTCACAGCCCATCCCACCATCTTCTACACCACCATCCACCTGACATTCAAGCTGCTCCTGGAGTCTGGCTCCTCCATTCTGCTTAAGACTTTCCCAGCCCTATTTCACTTCAAGCATGCCAAATCACTAACACTCCCCCTACACACCCCACTCATCCTTTACTTGTACACAATGTAAATTGAGAGTCTTATCTATTTATATAGTTTCTATCTAACATTAGGAAGAATCCCACTTCCCACAGACATTAAGCCCAAGGCTGGGTCTACTTGTTCTTCTTCCAGGTGACTTACCTACCTATCAAACTCTGGCCATCACTAAGCTATCACTTGGACTAATAATACCTAACAAATAGGGGCTGGGAATGTGGCTCAGTGCAAGAGTGTTTTGCATGCATGACGTCCTGGGTTCGATTCCTCAGTACCACATAAACAGAAAAAGCCCAAAGTGGCGCTGTAGCTCAAGTGGTAGAGCTCTAGCCTTGAGCTGAAGAGCTGAGGGACAGCGCCCAGGTCCAGAGTTCAAGCCCCACAACTAACAAACACACACACACACACACACACACACACACACAATAAATACCCTTCTCTCTCATATACCAGCTTGCAAGTACATTCACACACGACCCTCATCCCAGAGCCATAGTGAGACCACAGATCTAGTACCCAGAGACCTTCTCCCCAATAAACATACATGAAAGCTATAAGCTGTGTATGCCCTTTCCTATACATGACCTCACCTTTCAAAACAACTTTTCAGTTCCCATAGGGAAAGTCCATAATATCCTTTTGAACCCAAGTCAATTCTGTAGTCCCCATCCTTCCTCAGAGTCCTGGCTCTTGACTGCTGACCAAATGCTACACACTAAAAATGGCCTCCCTCCGGGGTTTCCCAAATCTAGCCAACTCCAAACTACCACTATCATGTGCTCATGGCATACTAAAATCTTCTGTTAAAGTCCTTACCATGGCTTGCAATTTTACCTATCCAGTCACCCATAGGTATCTGTGGGCAGATTAATTCCAGGATATTCTCTGAGGATATAAAAATCTATGGATGCTCAAGTCCCTTAATTAGTATGCTATCTACACAGGTCCTACACAGATCCTCCTGCATACATTGTGTATGTGTGTGTGTGCGCACGTGCACACGCATGTGCTGGTACTGTGGTTCATATTCTGTTGGTAGTGGGCCTCACATTCTCATTCAGCTTTTTTTTTTTTTTTTTTGGTCAGTTGTGGGGCTTGAACTCTGGGCTTGGGCGCTATCCCTCAGCTCTTTAGCTCAAGGCGAGCACTCTACCGCTTGAGCTACAGCACCACTTCCGTTTTTCTAGTGGTTTATTGGAGATAAGAGTCTCACAGACTTTCCTGTCCGGGCTGGCTTTGAACCAAGATCCTCAGATCTCAGCCTCCTAAGTAGCTACGATTACAGGTGTGAGCCACCGGCGCCGGGCTCATTCAGTTTTCTTGCTTGTGGCTTCCATTTGCCCACTTGAGCTATGCGTTCAGCCCTATATTTTCCTGGTTGTTTTGGAGATGGAGTTTTATGGACTTTTCTGCACAGGCTGGCTTTGAACCACAATCATCCAGGTCTTAACTAGGATTACAGGTGTGAGCTGCCAACACTGGGCTCTCTTGGTAATAATTTAAATAATCTCTACACTACCTACTACAATGTAAATAGTTTTACATTGTATTGTTTATTGAATGATGACAAGATTTTTAAAAAATCTGTACATGTTAAATACAGAAGAAAAAATTTCCCTGAATATATAGTTGTGTATGTGTATGTATGTGTGTACACACACACAAATTTGTTTTTTGGGAGTTGTAGGAGGTATTGGGGTTTGAACTCAGGGCCATGCACTTGCCAGGCAGGCACTCTGCCAATGAACCTCCCTTTTTAGCACTGGTTATCCTTAAGGTTACAGAATGGGGAATGTCTAGCCTATGGGCACTATAAGGCCCTGGAAACTATTTGGTACATGATAGGATAGACACATATAATTCAACCTGTATTCATAATTCTGTATGGTTTTTGAATTATGTTACTGTATAACTATCCCATGGCCCTTGGCAGAAGAGAGGTGTCTCATTTCCTGTCCAGGCATGTATCCTCATAGTAATATGCTTGTAGCTGGAATGACAGGTGTCTACCGCCACACCCAGCTTTTTCCTATATTTAGATTTTTTTGAGACAAGGTCTCACCATGTAGCCCAGGCTGGCCTGGAACTTAAAATCTTCCTGCTTCAGCTTCCCCAGTACTGGGATTACAAGCATGTGCTACCAGGCCTAGCTTCTCCAGTAATTTTTTTTTTTTAAATCTGAGTTTGGTTTAAATCCATTGAAGTAGACACCATAGATACTGAGGGCCAGCTACACTTAACCTTCTCCCTACTAGACTAGGAAAACCATATCTGTCTTCTTCACCACTGTGTCCTCTGTTCTTAGTCCCAGGCCTTTTCTCGACCAGAACACAAAATCCTATTTACATATTGCAGGTATACTCTCAGGCTATCTGACCACTGGATAAAATCTTCAGGGGCTCCATTTGGGTCCCTTTCCTTTCTCCTCTCTCCACTATTCCCTACTATTGGCAAAAATGGAGTCTAATGTACTTTCTCAATCCTCTAGAGAAGCTTTCTATAGATACAGAATCCCAGATTCAAGTTAAGAACTGGTTGTTTAGTATGAAAAAGTGATAGGGGCTGGGTGCCAGTGGCTTCGAACTGTAATTCTAGTTACTCAGGAGGCTCTGAGGATCGAGGGTTGAAGCCAGCCTGGGCAGATAAAGTCTCTGTGAGATTCTTATCTCTAATTAACCACCAGAGCTGTGAATCAAAGTGGTAGAGCACTAGCTATGAGCAGAAAAGCTCAGGGACAGCACCTAGGTCTTGAGTTCAAGCCCCAGGACAGACCAAAAAAAAAAAAAAAAGTTGAGAAATGGAAAGCCTTTGATCCTCAGATCTCAGTTTCCTGAGTAGGTAGGATTACAGGTGCAACCCTTCGGCATCTAGCCTATTCAGCCTACTCTCATCTGTTTTGGAAGCTGATATAGAAGGAGCTTTTGAGTCCAACTAGTCTGAGGCCAGCCTAGGCAGCATGGAGTCCATCTAAATAACAAAACAATACCAACAAATCCAAGAGAGAGCAAGAGAGACAGGGAGGAGGGGAGAGGGAGAGAGGAGGAAAGAGAGAAAGAGAGACAGACAGAGACAAAGACAGAGAGAGATGGAGATAGACGAGACAGAAAGAGGTGGGTAGAGAAAACAAGCCTGAGCTTACAAAGGCATTTCTTAGATGGATGTTACAGAACTCTAGTTAAGCAGTTTACTATAATAGTGAGTACAATATCTCAACCTTCCCATAGGATCTAGAATATGGTTCTCAATGGAACACTGACAATACCTAGTGTCTAAATGCTGCAAGAAAGATAGTACTGAGTCCTTTCTCAGATGCAACTTTGAAGACAGAAAGGTTCCACAGAGAGACAGCTTCTGGAGATGCTCTCCAGGCCCAGCACTATAGTATATGGTTGGGTTGTATTTCTTATTTACAGAGCTACACCAGAACACAAGCTTATCAAAAGCAACAAAACACTTCCTGTCCCTTGGTCCCTTAAATGAATGTTCTACATAACCCTAACTGTGCATGTTAGGCACACAGCTTATAGCTGAAAGCAACAGAAGCCTGATCTGACATCAAGATCCCATATAGCATGATGTTAACCAAGCTCTTGAAGGTAAGAGTAAAGGGAACACTGGGTGGCTGTCTTGCTGACCTTCCTTTTTTTTTTTTTTTTCAGTCGGTCATGGGACTTGAACTCTGGGCCTGGGCGCTGTCCCTCAGCTCTACAGCTCAAGGCTAGTGCTCTACCATTTGAGCCATAGCACCACTTCCAACTTTTTCTGCTTATGCGGTACTGAGGAATCGAACTCAAGGCTTCATGCATGCAAAGCAAGCACTCTACCACTAAGCCACCTTCCCAGCCCCACCTTCCTTTTACCTGTCAAAACCTCACTTTTCCACAAAGTTCCCCTCAATGTATTGCTAAGAGCAATGGCAATCTGTCCTCTCCCACCACTTGAAATATTGTGTTGTAGCCCTCCCCTTGTCTAGGAAGCGACTGAACGCCTAATTTTAGCAACATTCTAAAGTATCTTCCATCATTCTGCTATAGCAGCATCTCACTCCAAATGTCACCAGCACTTTTGGAAAGAACTACCCCCATGTACAGTTTTCTAGGGGGGAAAAAAAAGGCACTAAATGCCCTTCTGCTGAAGGAGGTCAGTCTTCCCAGTCCCCTGTCTGCTGTCAACATTTGGACAGCTCTCACATCAGAACACAGCAGCAGTCCTGCACTGCTCAGCAGCCTAGAAACATATGCCCCGAGCTGCCAGCTTTCCAACTGGTACTGGTTCTACAGTTACTTGAAGGGGAAAGGACTTCCCCAAAGAACAGACACACCACCACACAACCACTTGAAAAGGAATATCTCCATCAACAACTACCACCTAGTAATAAGACCTTCTTAAATGTCCTCCATGACATCATTTCAATACAGCAACACAGACCAGCTCCTCTGTGGTCTGAAACTTCTAGCTGGCTGGGCAGTAAGAGATTTATGAAATGGGTCAACCAAAAAAGAGGCAATGAGAAAGGAAAGAGGACAGCCTGGGATCTGTCAACATTTCCTGCCCACTTCCGTTCATACTTTACCCACTGTGAGAAGCCCAGAGTTACAAATCACAAGGCTCTTCTGGAATATAACCAGGCTTGGACACAGAGAAAGGAGATTTAAAACAAGAGGTCCAAATTTTCTCTTGGATGATCCTAACACTAGGGCAAGGGTCATCACTCAGATGGAAGCTTGCATCTAAGCAAGACAAGGTCTGAATCTAAAAACATCTCAAAAAAGACATGTTTGTAATCATGTTTGCAATGTGTATGTATATGTATATGTTTAGGGGTGGAAAAACTCTTAGCACTGTGCTGAGTTTCTTCATTGTTATACCAAGTGTTATATTCGATTATTGTAATGATTGTTATTACTCAACAAACATGTGAAACCCATTATGAACAAAATATTGTTTGAGGCACACAAAAATGAACAAAACAGTCAAAATCCATGCTTTCACTTATATTTTACTTTTGTGGTGCTAGGGGCTTGAACCCAGGGCTTTGTGCATGACAAACCTACCACCGAGCTATTCCCCCAACCTGAAACTACATGTTAAGGTTGAAAGAAAAAAATAAACTGGTGTTCAGTGGTGGAGCACTTTCCTAGCAATCATGAAACCCTAGATTCCATCCTCAGTACCACTAAATGAACAAATAACAAGAATAAGTACAGCAAGGAGAGGAGGATGTGATAGAATTGTTCTGGAAGGCTTCTCTGACTGATGCAATAATAAAAACTACCACATACATGATCACTGTGCACCAAGAACTATAGGTATTCGTTTGCAGCATTTCATTAATCTTCAGCAACTCTAAATTCAGGTGCTATTACCATTCCCACCGGATAGGTGAGAAAATAGAATGTAGATAAAAAAGTTAGGTTTATAGTCTGCTGTAAGGGGCGGGAAGGCAAAGGAGAATGAAGGATTAGTTATAGAAGAAGCAAGTAAGTCAGGATTTAAAAACTTAAGAATGCAACTCCAGAGCCCACACTACCATGTTGGTAGAGGCAGAGACCACAAAGAGGTCAAGTGCGGCTGTGGTCACAAAGTGTCAGGTCCATCTGGCTTCCCCACACATGGTTAATAGCGTACTATTAATCTCATCACTAGCTGAAAAGCAAGCCTTATCTTGAAACAAGAGGAGAAAGACAACTTGGGCTCTCTAGGGCCAGCTACTCTACCCCAGTCCCCAACACAAGATGATACAGTAAAGGGAAACACACTTTGGCTGCAAATTCTTCAGGTTACCACGTCTCGCTGGAAAGCAGTCAGGAGCTAAACCAGGATGACTGAGTGCTTAACCCTGCCAGAGCAGCTCTCAGAGGTGATGTGGAGGGGATGGCACTGAGAAAGGATCAGCAGCAAGGAGAAAACAGTCCTTTCCAGCTCTATGAGAAAGACAACTCAGCTAGCTCTTTCAAGTCTTATGGTGGTAGTATAAGAGGATGTGCAATGTTTTCATCAGGATCCTAAGCAGAACGCACAGAAGACAAGGGAACAGGTCACCTGGCTCTCTCAAACAAAAAAAAAAGAGAGGAAAATAAGGCAGGAGATAATTGAAGAAGGAAGTTAACAGTTCTTTAAGCAGGAAGTCCAGAGGGAAATATCATTTCCAAGGTCAAAGGGTACTTGTAGAATTGTTGGAAATCTCAGGTTGGGGGCCAAGCCATGCTACCAGAAGAAACAAAAAGAAAAGCAAGCAGAGTCCTACAAGGGTCAAAATCAAAGGTCATGGTTTGGATCCACCCACTTTGTATTATATTTCAGTCACCAAAACCAAAGAACTGGTGGGCAAAGTTATCAATAACCAAGATGGTACAGGAAGGTGGAGGCTCATCCTAAAGTGTACCTGAAGAAACTTTTACTAGTAACCTGGACTTCCAGCCTGCTTACATCCCAACTGAGGTGAGCACCCCAGTTTAAACCCTGACTAGGCTAACCTCTGAATCCTTCAGACTCTCTCCCTATGAAAACATGGGGGAATGGGAATTCACTGCTCGGTCTCTCTCCTCAGCAACTTATTTTATCTCCAGCAAGTCAGGTCTCATAGCCCAGTACTGCACCAAACAAATTATGACCTGAATGGCAAGAAAAAGTGTGTCACCTAGAGAAACCCAATTAACAACATGACTCTGCTCTCTTTAGTTTCTTTTTCCCTCCAGTCCTATCAGGGGCATTTATGTGTGGGCAAGCTGCTCCTCTCACCACCCTGCTACCCACATACCCCAGGCTCAAAAACCATAAGACAATGTACACAAGGGGTTTCCTGAAAAAAAAAAAAAAAAAAAAACTGCTGGATCGCACTCTCGCTCCTTCCCTCCTCCTCTTCCCGCCCCCCCCACCCCACCTTGGCCTGTTGATAAACCTGAAAGGGTACAGGATCAAAACACCACCTGGGGAACAGTCTGGAACGTTCACCTTGAAATCACTATGTTGCCCTTAAGCCAAAGCTTCCTGAGAGAAAAACATAAATGCTCTTAAAGGAGAGCAAGTAAGTAGACCACGTGGACAAGAAATGGGGTTCCGCTGCGATGGTTTCCTCTTAACCCCTTTCCTAATGAACACCTCCCCTGAGACAGCTTGCCATGGCCTGCACCCTCACTGCCTTCCAAAACACGCAGCATATGTTTTGTGTGTGTACATGTATGTAAACATCCTCTTCCCAGCTCGAGTTTCCCAAGGGAATCAGTGCACTTGTCAATCCGCACCCCCCCCCCCACACACACACACACACGGCTGCAGAGTTGGCAATGTAATCTGCATGGACCCCGAGACCGGAAATGCCTGGATCTGGACTGCAGCACTTGAAACGCCAGAGAAGGGATACAGAAAAATGAATGTGGGATGGAGGGAGACCGTGGATGTGGTGGGGTGGGGTGGGAGGCTGAAATGCCGACCAGCAGAGAGTTGCGATTCAGGGGTAGGCGAGGAAGAGAAAGAATGAGGGGGAGGCTGTCAAGGCAGTTGCAAAGTCAAATCTGAAGAGCCGAGAGAGAGGAGGTGGAGGAAGGAGAAAGTGGGTAGCAAGAGGGTAGATGGGTGAGAGGCCACAAGGAAGTCTCTCCGTGGGCTTGGGGACGGTGGGGTGCAGGCAAACCCAGAGGTGACCCTCAGATACTCTGGAGGGAGTCCCGAACCCCCCACAATGAAGGGAAAGGGGTCAGGCAAGTGTGGAGGCGGGGCACCCACAGGGTGGAGACCGAGAACTGGCTCTCAGAATCTGCAGCGAGGAGAACGAGCGGAGGCCGAGGGCCCCGGGGCGGCGGGAGCCCCGGAACGGGGCGAGGAGCGCCGAGGGGCCCGGCGCTGGCGGAGGGGACGAGCGGGGAGCCGGGGAAGCGTGCGGCCGCCGCTCCCCGGCGCCGGCAGCGAGGCGATGGAGTGCGAGGGGGACCCGGGAGAGGGGAGGGAGGACGCTCACCCGCAAGGCGGACAGGTCGATGTCGTCCAGGCTGCGGGCTGGGGCTGAGTCGCCCATGGCCTCCGCGGGGGGAAACCGGGCCCCGGGGCCGCTCACGCTCCGGCTCGGTTATTCCGCTGCCGCCGACGCCGCTTCAACCCCATCGGGGGGACCCTGGGGGCGGGCTCCACCGCGCCTCCCCCGTGGAACGGGGCGGAGAGGGCCGGCGGGAGGACCGACCCACCGGCTGAGGGGAGCGTGCGCGCCCGGGAGCCTGCAACCCGAGCCGCCGGAGCTTCTGCGCAGGCGCTGAGCGGCCGAGCCCCAGGAGAGGGGGGGGGAGGGAACGTGACGCGAGCGCGCAGGGCTCCCCCCTCCCCCTAGGCGCCCACACCTGCGCGCACGCGCGGGAGACCCGGCGCAAGGCGCACGCGGGGACTGTGCAACCTTGCGAACCTGGCGTGAAAGCAGTGGGTGGCGGCCGAGGCGGCTGCGTAGCTCGCCCACCGGCAGTTGCGCGTGCGCACACGCTTTCCTGTTTTTTTCTCCCCCCCCCCTTTCTCTTCCTTATTTTTTCTCCTTAGATCTCCTTTGATGCCTTTCTTTCCCTTTCATTCTTTCTTCCCTATGCCCAGCTGCCAATCAAGCCACCCTCCTCTCTATTTGCGGGGGAAGGGAGGCGGAATTCAAGCCCCTCTATTACTAGGGGGGTTGTTATGGTAACTCCCCACGCGAGGGCTGCTAGCCTCTGGAGAGGACGGGCTGTCCACCCACTCAGTTGCCATGGCAACAGCGGAGCCGCGGAGGGAGGGGGCTCTGGGGGAGAACTCGGCTGGAGAAACCACGTGGGGGCGGAGAGGGAGGGGAGTCTGGCTGCCTCTGGAGGAGGGAGGGCTGGGGAGTGGATCTCCCATCTCCGGGTAAGTGATCCTACTGCCGAACTTTATCTCTGCACCTCTCTTAGCAAAGTGTTCTCCACAGAGGAACAATTGATGGAATCCTCAGTGGCAAAGTGGAAGGAGAAGAAACTGTATCCAGTACCTTCCTATCTTGCAAGAGTCACTTTAGATCTAGTCCTGTTGGCACAGCGCCCCAAGCTATTAGCCTCCCTCGAAGCCTGATGATGTTTATGAAAATACAGAAAAGCATGTTATTAGACCACTGACTGACTTTGAACAAGTGGATTTACTTTTCTGGGCTTTTCTTTCACTATGATTTTTATTTTCCAGTTCTGGGGGGCTTGAACTCAGGGTCCTGACACTGTCCTTGAGCTTCTTTGTGCTCAAGACTGGCACTCTACCCCTTGAGCCATAACACCACTTCTAGCTCTTTCTGAGTAGTTAATTGGAGATTGAGAGTCTCCCAGACAGGGGGTGGGGGTGTGGCTTATGGTAGAGTGCTTGCCTAGCATGCATGCAGCCCTGGGTTGGATTTCTCAGTTAACACATAAACAGAAAAGGCTGGAAGTGGGCACTATGGCTCAAGTGGTAGAGCACTAGCTTTGTGCAAAGAAAGCTCAAGATAGCACCTAAGGCTTGAGTTCAACCTCTGGGACCAGCCCTGTACCCCCCAAAAAAGAAGACTTTTGTTACCTGGCAGGTTCACATCAAGATCATTGAATAGTAAGTAAAACACAAATTTTGAAGTTAGTGCTTTAGGCAAATCACTAACCTCTGAAGTGCTACAATAATCATGTGTAAAACAGACATAATAGTACAGAGGTTGGAATAAAATAAAATTATATATATGAAAGTACTTAGTGGGGCTGGGAAGGTGGCTCAGTGGTAGAGCGCTTGCCTTGCATGCATGAGGCTGGGTTTGATTCCTCAGCACCACATAAGCAGAAAAAGTTGGAAGTGGCACTATGGCTCATTTGCTAACCAGCAAAAAATTCAGAAGTGTGGTTCAAATGATAGAGCATCAGCCAAACAACAAGCAAGCTGAGCAAGCAATGGCCAGGCACTTGAGTTCAAATCCCAATACTGGCAAAGAAAAGAAAACAAAGGAAAAGAGAAAAGACAAGCAAGTTGAGATCTGGTAGTTTATCCCTGTAATCCTAGCAACTCAGGAGGCTGAGATCTAAAGTTTGAGGTTCGAAGCCAAACTGAGCAGGAAAGTGTGTGATGCAATTCTCTCTCGCGCACACACACACACACACAGAAATGGAGCTGTGGCTCAAGTGGTAGAGTGCTAGCCTTGAGCAATCAAGCTCAGGGACAGTACCCAAGCCCTGAGTTCAAGCCCCAGGATAGGAGAGAGAGGGAGGGAAGGAAGGAAGGAAGAGCAAGATGGAGAAAGAATCAAAATATCAAACATAAGATAGGCTGGGTGTATAGCTTAGTAATAGAACCATGTGCTTTTGCATGCAGCAGTGCCCTTGGCCTGATCCAGGAAAACTAATTATAGGTCCCCTGGAAGATGAATGGACACTGGACCAGACTTAGCTGTCCTCAAGAGCTACCACTGATCTTGGACTCTTTCCATTCTGGGTTTAATACTTTTTTTCCCCCAGAGCCTCCAGCATGTTAGGCACTAGCTCTGCCCCTAAGCTACACTCCCAACCCCTACAGACACTTTTTTTCCCCCCAGTTCTGGGTCTTGAACTCACGGCCCGGGCACTGTGTCCCTGAGCTTCTTTTGCTCAAGGTTAGCACTCTACCACTTGAGCCGTAGTGCCACTTCTGGACTTTCCAATTAATGTGGTACTGAGGAATCGAACCCAGGGCTTCATGCATGCTAGACAAGCATTCTACCACTAAGCCACATTCCTAGCCCTAGCCACTTTATATCCTAAGCCTTCTCTGCTTTCCTTCTCTGCCTCCAGTCAAGACTCCAGGACTGGCCTGACTTGGGGGCACACACCTGAAATCCCAGAACCCAAGAAGCGGAGGCAAGAGGATGAAGAGTTCAAGGTCAGCCCAGGCAAGACCCAATCTAGGGGAAGAAGATGAAAAAAGAGCCCTACAAGATAAAAGAGAGGGCAGATGATGTGAAAACAGAAAAAACCCACTTGGTCCGTGCACTGTCCTGGGGCAGCTGCTGCTTCTACCCTGCCCCACCATTAAGTAGGCAATGGTTCCCTTGGGGAAAGAGGCACTTGGTGCCAACAATGAGACTAATTAACAAAATGCCAATTAGTACCAGGAGATTGCTTTGTGTAGGAGGGAGATTTCTTGGATGTATGTGTGTGTGTGAGAGAGAAGGGGGGGAAGGAGGGAGAGAGAGTTTAGATGACTAAATTCAAGGCCTCAGGCTTGCTAGACTGGCTTTTACTACTTGATTCATGCCTTCAGCACTGCTTTTTGCCACATCTTTTGGAGATGGAGCCTAGTGAACTTTTCTGCCCAGGCTAGCCTTGGACAAGAAAGTACAGAGACTGCAGAAGGGAGAGAGGAAGTGAGTAGAGAGAAGGTATAGGAAAATTGATGTAACTGGAGAATATTTAAGTTCAGCAATATAAAGCCAAGTTGAAAAAAGCCAAATAAACTGGCGCCAGTGGCTCACGCCTATAATTCTAGCTACTGAGGAAGCTGAGATCTGAGGATCATGGTTCAAAGCCAGCCCGGGCAGAAAAAGCTTGTCAGACTCTTATCTTCAATTAACCATCAGAAAAATGGAAGTGGCGCTGTGACTCAAGCGGTAGAGCGCTCGCTGAAGAAGGCAGGGATAACACCCAAGCCCAGAGTTCAAGTCTCACAACCGACAAAAAAAAAAAGCCAAATATTATATATTTTGCTCATATGGGTCAGCTAGATATAAAAGACATACATGTTCACATATGTATGAATATAATTCTATGAATTTTTAATTTTTTGTCAGTCATGGGGTTGAACT
Source organism: Dipodomys ordii (assembly GCF_000151885.1). NCBI lineage: Eukaryota > Metazoa > Chordata > Mammalia > Rodentia > Heteromyidae > Dipodomys > Dipodomys ordii. The sequence goes on along the minus strand of NW_012267235.1, from coordinate 13,038,832 downwards.
CTGAGTGTCTAGGTGCTGTCCCAAGCTCTTCAACTCAAAGTGAGTGCTCTACACTTGAGCCACAGCACCCCTTCCTGAATATAATCTATATATGTACATTTATATACACAAAGAACATGATTCTAACTTTGGGACTGTGTTAAGGGGATGAGGAAAAAAATGGATGGTGAATAATTTTGAAATGCATTGTAGCTATGTAGGAAGATGGCATAAGGAATCTCAGTGATATATATTTGTGTGGGGTGTATGTGTATGTGTATGTGTGTCTGTGTGTGTGTGTCTGTGTGTATGTGTCTCTCTATATATATATGGTGGTTCTGCAGCTTGAACTCAAAGCCTAAGGGCTGTCCCTGATATTTTTTTTTTGCTCAAGACTGGTGATCTACCACTTGAACCATAGCTTCACTTCCAGTTTTTTGGTCCACTTTGAACCACAGTGGCACTTCTGGTTTTCTGGTGGTTAATTGGAGATGAGTGGCACTTCTGGTTTTCTGGTGGTTAATTGGAGAAAAGAGTCTCAGGGACTTTCCTGTCTGGCCTGACTTTATACTATGATCCTCAGACCTCAGCCTTCTGAGTAGCTAGGATTACAGGTGTGAGCCACCAGCGCCCAGCTGAAGATTAAGGAGACTGGGAAAACAGCAGAGGGTCATTCTGATAAAAATAGATAAGCCATGTTTGTGCCTGTAATCCTAGTTATTCAGAAGGCTGCATACATGTATAAAGCATCATGATGAAACACTATGGTACAATTAATATGCACTACAAAAAAAAAAAGTGAAGCTGGGCATTAGAAGCTCAGGGAAGGTCAAGGTTAGAAATCAGCCTGGGGGCAGAAAAGTCCAAGAGAGTCTATATCCAAAATAATCAGCAAAGGAGCTGGTCTAGATACATGGCTCCAGGGGTAAGAAGCCAGCTCAGTAATAAGCCCAATGAGAGGGAGACCTTGAGTTCAAAACCACCAAAAAAACAAAACAAAAATCGTGACAACAACAAAAAAATGACAGAGCCAGGAGCCAATGGTTCACACCTGTAATCCCAGCTACTCAGGAGGCTGAGATCTGAGGATCAAGGTTCAAAGCCAGCCCAGACAGGAAAGTCTGTGAGACTCTTTTT
>NW_012267235.1:13031858-13037666 GCF_000151885.1 Dipodomys ordii | reverse complement strand
TCCCTCAGCTCTTCAGCTCAAGGCTAGTGCTCTACCACTTGAGCCACAGCGCCACTTCCAGCTTTTTTCTTTTTGCTTATGTGGTGCTAAGGAATCGAACCCCAGGCCTCAGGCATGCAAGGAAAGTGCTCTACCACTGAGCCACCTTCCCAGCCCGTCTGTGAGACTCTTATCTCCAATTAACACCTGAAAAATTGGAAATGGTGCTGTGGCTCAAGTGGTAGAGTGCTCGCCTTGAGCTGAAGAGCTGAGGGACAGCGCCCAGACCCAGAGTTCAAGCCCCAGGACTGACCACCCTCTCCCCCCCTCAAAAAAAAAAAAGACAGGAAAGTAAAACGTAAAACAAGTTCTGCTGGGGAAGGGGCTCCAGCATGAAGGGGAGGGAAATTGAGGATGAATATGATGACTGTAGTTTATTTGCATAAATGAAGAAGAAGTAGCCAAGTTTAAGTGGCTCATGTCTGTAATCCTAGCTATTCAGGACACTAAGAGCTAAAGATTTGGGTTTGAAGCCAGCCTAGATTAATGTTTGAGACTTTTTTTTGGTCGGTCATGGAGCTTAAACTCAGGGTCTGGGAGTGGTTCCTCAGCTTTTTTGCTCTAAATTAGCGCTCTACCACTTTGAGCCACATAACCACTTTCAGTTTTCTGATGATTAATTGGAGATAAGAGTTTTATGGACTTTCCTGCCCAGGATGGCCTTGAAACCTGATTCTCAGATCTCAGCCTTCTGAGTAGTTAGGATTTCAGTCATGAGCCCCTGGTGCCTAGCATGTTTGAGACTCTCATCTCTACTTAACCACCAAAAAGCCAGAAGTGGAGCTGAGGCTCAAATAGTAGAGTGCTAGCCTTGAGCAAAAAAAGAGCTCAGAAACAGTGCCCAAGCCCTAAGTTTAAGCCCTCGGACTAGCACAAAAAATAAAATAAATAAAAAATAAAATGTACTTTTTTTTTCAGTAGGTCGTGGATCTTTTTGTTGTTGGTGGTGGTCGTGAGCCTGGGTGCTGTCCCTCAGCTCTTCAGCTCAAGGCTAGCGCTCTACCACTTGAGTCACAGCGCCACTTCCAGCTTTCTCTGCTTATGTGCTTATGTGGTGCTGAGGAATCCAACCCAGGGCCTCATGCATGCATGGCAAGCACTCTACCACTGAGCCACCTTCCCAGTCCCAAGTCATGGATCTTAAACTCTGGGCCTGAGTGCTATCCCTGAGTTCTTCAGCCCAACTCTACCACTTGAGCACAGCATCACTTCCTAAACTTCCTTTACCTGAATTATACAACTGTAACTCTTCTGTGTATCACTTTCCTAATAATAATTTTTAAAATTGAAAAAGGAAATGCTAACCTTTTTGTACAATATATGCTAATTTTAAAAAAGCAGCAGCACAGAAATGCAGAAAGAACTGAAGTAAAGAAGGTAAGAGGGGGGAGGGAAAATGGGAGAAAACAAGGGAAGGGTAACATTGTTAGACAAGAAATATACTCATTACTTATGTAACTAACCCCTCTGTATATCACCTTGATAATAAAATTAAATAAAAGAAAAATAAGGTAAGACAGCAGCACTTAGTTCCTCCAAGGGACATGAGTTTCTCCTACATTTTTTATTTATGAAATGTTTACTGAACTGGTACAAAATTAGTGTCTTTCAACAGGTTGGTTGGTTGAGGGAGTTAATATGTACTCCATGTCCTAATCTCCAGCAGAGGCTGCAGCCAGAGTGGATCCATCCTGCCCTCCATCTTGGAGCAGTGGGCTAGGAACAGGCCTAGAACATGGAGCGGGTTAAGAGCAGGAGGAGGGAGAGTCAGGAAAGGCCTAAGACAGCACCCTATATTCCTGGAATAAGAGGCCCAGTTCCCATGCTTCCCCTTTGTAGTAGTGGTTTCAGCTGGGCAGCAGATGGATGAACATCACTAGGACCCCATTTTTGTCTTCGTATGCCAGGCTCGAGGTACCCCCTTTACATACTTTCCAAGTAAGGGTATTCTGTGACTCCTCTAGTCCTCTTCAGGGATTTCCAGCTCTCCAGAGCTCAAGGGGTGCTGGCCCTCGGTTCTCAGGATTTGGGGCAGGGAGGCAGACATGGTGACCTTCTTACGTCCATACTTCTAAGGGTATCATGCCTTCCTTGCTCCCTAATGGGGGCAGCAAAGACTCCTCCTCCTCCAGAAACTTGAGGGGGAAATGAACCAGGTGGCCCTGGACCTGGCTGAGCTCCGACCGAGCCAAGGGAGGGCTGACCACAGCCAGGGGCTCCACAGATACATATTCCCGGAGAGTTCGCAGGGAACGTGTGGCATTGCTTGGCAGGCAACGAAAGATCTGAGGATGACAGAGAGGACATGGAAGCTAATTAGATTAGGGGAGTCTCAAGAGTTCAAGCCAGCTAGGATGGACTCCACACTTCTCATATCTCCTTGAAATAGCCTTCATATTGACTGGGGATACTCAATTCCCAGTAGTAAGTGCTATCAGACCTTTATTAATTCCTTTTCCTCTGTGTATGTGTGCACGCGCATGTGTGTATGCACATGCACACACACATTTGTGTATGTACTGCAACTTGAACTCATATTCTTGCATTCTCACTTGGTTTTTTTTCACTCAAGGCTAGCATTCTACTACTTGAGCCACACCTCTGCTTCCGGTTTTTTGCTGGACCAAATAAGGCTCAAAAACTTTTCTGCAGGCTAATCTGGACCCAAGGTTCTCAGATCCCAGCTTTCTGAGTGGTTAGGATTACAGGTGTGAACCACAAGCACTCAGCCTTCATCCCCTTTCTAGAAGGACTGTGTAGTGGGGCTTCTCTCCATGTCACAGAACAGGATAACCCATTAGTCACTCCAGGCCAGTGCCCCTCATTTCCCACCTGTTCATAGATATTGGCATTGTTCTCTGCAGTCTCTTGCCACAACTGGAAGAAGTCATCACAGACAGGGTCTCGAAGATCCAGGTCTGACCGGCCATTTGCCCCAAGAATCACACTGTGGAAGAAATGGTCCCAGTGGGGCCAGATTGATTCTAAAGACCACAGAAGTCATGACCTTCCTCTCCAGGTACTGTAAGAGACAACTGAGGGGCTGGGAAGGTGGCTCAGTGGTAGAGTGCTTGCCTTGCATGCATGAGGCCCTCAGCACCACATAAGCAGAAAAAGCCGGAAGTGATGCTGTGGCTCAAGTGGTAGAGTGCTAGCCTTGAGCTGAAGAGCTGAGGGACAGTGCCCAGATCCAGAATTCAAGCCCCATGACTGACCAAAAAAAAAAGAGACAACTGAAAAGATGCTTTTGCTGAGCCCTGTGAATTAACTAAAAGTCCCTCAACTTCATATCTGTGCCCTGTGATCTGAGCTATTTTCTGAAGCAATCAGTTTAAAACCACCTTTGGCTCCAGTAAAGAGAAGATTCACCAATAATCACCTTGCGTGGAAGGCAAACTGCCCCTCAAAGAGGCAATGCTTTCTTAGCATCTTAAAGGAAGCAGCCCAAAACTCTCATCATCAGCTAGGCCTAGTCCCTATGGCAAAGTGATTAACTTTTCTGGAATGCCTCCAGAGACAAAGACTAAGCTTAGACAACCAAGTAATGCCTGTGATTTGGGACTTTTTTGTTGTTGTTGGTCATGGGGCTTGAACTTTGGGCCTAAGCACTGCCCCTCAGCTCTTCAGCTCAAGGTGAGCACTCTACCACTGGAGCCACAGTACCACTTCTGGTTTTCTGGTGGTTTATTGGAGATAAGAGTTTCACAACCTTTCCTGCCCAGGATGGCTTTGAACCATGATCTCTCAGATCTCAGCCTTCTGAGTAGTTAGGATTACAGGCATAGCCACTGGTACCCAGCGTTGGTACTGTTTTTGGTGGTTTTTTTATATTTTTATTTTTTATATTTTTATTGGTCATGGGGCTTGAACTCTGGGCCTGAGCACTGTCCCTGAACTCTTAGCTCAAACTGAGCACTCTACCACTTGAGCCACAGCACCACTTCCGGTTTTCTGATAGTTTATTGGAGATAAGAGTCTTATGGTCTTTCCTGCCTGGATGGACTGGCTTTGATCCTCAGAACTCAGCCTCCTGAGTAGCTAGGATTTATAGGCATGAGCCACCGGAGCCTGGCACTTTGGTACTGTTTTAACTATACATATTTTTTCATCTTCCACCTCCAATTTTCTCTATCCTAAAGCTAGTGTCTATATCCTGAAGATGAATGTGCTGAAAACGTACTAAAGTTCTGTCTTTCCATGGTTACCATGTAATAAATCTCCGTTCTCTGCCTTTTACAACAACTCTGTTTGGCATATGGTGTTGAGTGGTCAGACTTAACATCAGTGCTTGGGGTCTAAAATCTTAGTTTCAGAGCTGGGAATGTGGCTTAGTGGTAGATTACTTGTCTAGCATAGGTTTGATTCCCCACCTAAACAGAAAAAAGCCAGAAGTAGTGCTGCGGCTCAAGTGGTAAAATGCTAGCCTTGAGCAAAAGAAGCTCAGGAAGCTGGGCACCAGTGGCTCAGGTCTGTAATCCTAGCTAACTCAGGAGGCTGAGATCTGAGGATCTCGGTTCAAAGCCAGCTCACAAGGAAAGTCCTTAAGACTCTTATCTCCAATTAACCACCAGAAAACTGTACGTGGCACTGTGGCTCAAGTGGTACAGTGCTAGCCTTGAGCTGAAGAGCTCAGGTACTGTACCCAGGCCCACAGTTCAAGCCCCACAACCAATAAAAAAAAAAAAAAAGAAGCAGAAAAAAAAAAAGGCTCAGGGACAGTGCGCCCTGAGTTCAAGCCCTAGGATTGGCAAAAAAAAAAAAAAAAATCCTAGTTTTATGGGGCTGGGAAGGTGGCTCAGTGGCAGAGTGCTTGCCTTGCATGCATGAGGCCCTTGGTTCGATTCCTCAGCACCACATAAGCAAATAGAAAAAAGCCGGAAGTGGCGCTGTGGCTCAAGTGGTAGAGCGCTAGCCTTGAGCTGAAGAGCTAAGGGACAGGGCCCAGGCCCAGAGTACAGGCCCCAGGACCGGACCCCCTCCCCAAAAAAATCCTAGTTTTAATACTTAATAATAGATGCAATAAACAGTAAAATAAGTCCAAATGAGTCCAGTAGAGCTTTGATTTTTCTCTACTTTGATGACTACTTTGGTATTAGGGCATGGACTCAGAACCTTGTGCTCTCACTCAGCTTTTTCGGCTTTTTTGCTCACAGATGGTGATCTACCTATTGAATCACACCTCCAATTCCAGCTTTCTTCTGGTTAATAGGAGATAACAGTCTCTCAGATTTGTCTGCCTGAACTGGCTTCAAACCTCAGCATCCTGAGTAGCTAAGATTGAAGATGTGAACAACCACTGCCTGGCTGATAACTACTTTGATATTAAAAAAAATTATTCTTAGCTGGCTCATGCCTAGCTACTCAGGAGGCTGAAATCTGAGGATCACAGTTCAAAGCCAGCCTGGGCAGGACAGTCTGTAAGACTCTTACCTCCAATTAACCACCAGAAAACCAGAAATGGCTCTGTGGCTCAAGTGGTAGAATGCTTGTCTTGAGCTGAAGAGCTCAGGGACAGTGCCCAGGCTCAGAATTCAAGCCCCACAACCGACCAAAAAAAAAAAAAAAGTCTTGGCTGGGAATATGGCTTAGTGGCAGAGTGCTTGCCTAGCATGCATAAAGCCCTGGGTTTGATTCCTCAGTACCACATACACAGAAAAAGCTGGAAGTGGCACTGTGGCTCAAGAGCTAGCCTTGAGCAAAAGAAGCTCAGGGACAATGCCTAGGCCCTGAGTTTAAGCCCCAGGACTGCTGAATATGTATATATGTATG
>NW_012267235.1:13017180-13017943 GCF_000151885.1 Dipodomys ordii | reverse complement strand
AATTTAGGGTGATGGAAAAGAACATTTTTGACTCAGGCTGTCTGAACTGATTCCTAGTTTCATGGTTCACAAGAGTTATAACCTTAATTAGCTAATAACTCTTTGCTTAGTTTTCTTATCAATAAGATGAGATAACAATTTACCTCATAGAGTTGTGGGGAGCATCCCAAAAGTTAATATATGTAAAACAGTTATGACACATAATAAATGCTATTTAAGTACTATTATTAGTACTTACTATTTTTTTTGTTTTTTTAATCTTATATGACATGATAGCACATACCTGTAAGCCCTGCTACTCAGGAAGAGTTCAAGGCCAGCCCAATCAAAAGATAGTGGAACCCTGTTTTAAAACCATATCTTTTGTTGTTGTTGTTGTTCTTGTTGTTGGTCATGGAGCCTGAACTCGGCCTGGGCGCAGTCCCTCAGCTCTTCAGCTCAAGGCTAGCACTCTACCACTTGAGCTACAGTGCACTCCTGGCTTTTTCTGCTTATGTGGTACTGAGGAATCAAACCCAGAGCCTCATTCATGCAAGACAAGCATTCTACCACTGAGCCAACTTCCCAGCCCCTGAAAACCAAATCTTAAAACCACAGCTCAGGCTGGGCGCCAGTGGCTCACACCTATAATCCTAGTTAGTCAGGAGGCTGCGATCTGAGGATCTCGGTTCAAAGCCAGCCCGGGCAGGAAAAGTCCATGAGACTCTTTATCTCCAATAAACCACTCAGAAAACTGGAAGTGGCACCGTGGCTCAAGTGGTAG
>NW_012267235.1:13010515-13017130 GCF_000151885.1 Dipodomys ordii | reverse complement strand
TGTGTTGGTCCTGGGACTTATCCTTGAGCTTTTCTGTCAAGGCTAGCACTCTACCACTTTGAGCTGCAGCTCCACTTCTAGTTTCTAGTTTTCTGGTAGTTAATTGGAGATAAGGGGGAGACAGGGGGGTGGGTGTGGGTGGGAGGTGGGAAGGGATGGGAAGGCAAAACAAAGGAGGAGGCAACAATGCTTGATGAGAAATGTACTCGTTATCTTGCCCATGTAATTGTAACCCCTCTGTACAGTATTTTCACAATAATAATAATAAAGAGTCTCACAGACTTTCCTGCCCAGGCTGGCTCCAAACAGCAATCCTCAGATCTTAGCCTTCTGAGTAGCTAGGATTACTACCAATGTGAGCCACTAGCACCTGCTCATTGTGTGTGTGTGTGTGTGTGTGTGTGTGTGTGTGTGTGTGTGTGTGGTGTGTGTGTGTGTATGTGTGTCCCTAGTTTGCTAATACTCTTAACTGGGTTAATGTGCCTACAGGGAAATCCAGAACCAGCTCTAAGGAGACTTCATGTCCAGCTCAAAAAGTCAGGATCTTCCCGCGCCCCCCGCCCTCCATACCAACTGCTCTGCCTCCATCTTGTAGCATCCCACCTGACCTACCTGAAACAGTGCTTCCGCAAACTCAAGGCAAACCTGCCGGCCTGGTACTCCACCCCATCCATGAGGGAAGGCTCCATCTCTGTGTCCTCAATCAGCACAGCCAGCTCACTGTCCCTTTTCCCTAGCAAACTTCGGTCGTTGATGTTTGCAGAACCTGGGGTGTGTATGGGACACATGGTGTCTGTCTGGGCTGGCGGATTTCACTCCCAGAATTCCTCATCACCTTCTCCCAAGCACCAGACTTCAGGCAATCTCTACCTTGAGCCCCAGATGCAGTCTCTGTCATCTCCCAGAACCTTGCCCCACCCCACCCTCCTCTGAACACCAGGCTCAAATCCAATACTGACCAATGATGACTTTCCGGTCATCTGCAATGAGCATCTTGCTGTGGATATAGATGAGCTCTGAGACCAGATGCCCGCCCAGCTCTCCATGTGTGCGAAGCCCACAGATGGACATATAGTCCTTCCATGCCGTCCCCACTGCTCAAGAGACGGGGAAGAGGAGGGAGAGTGAGATGAAGGCTCCCCTCTCCCACCTCTCCTCACTTCAGCCCTGCCTAGTCTAATGTGTATACTTCTCCTAGAAGTGAGAGGCCACCTAGGTCCTGAGGAGCCCCCAGGCAGGCTAGAATGAGGGCTTCCTTTCCCCTCACCTCCCTCTTCCCATATATCAGAATGTGGCCTCCCCAGTCCCCCATAGTCCCCAGCACTCACTGGCAGCTTTGAGACGATGTAGGATTGAATACTCCCCACGACACAGGGTCCTGAAAGGAAAGAGTGAGGCTATCTTGGGTTTTGTTTTGTTTTGAGAGGGCCAGTATCAGGAGAAAGGTAGACCTCAAAGGCCCAAAAGGCTGGGCATTGGTGGTTCATGCCTGTAATCCTAGCTACTGAGAAGGCTGAGATCTGAGAGTTGTGGTTTGAAGCCAGCCCTGGCTGGAAAGTCCATGAGACTCTTCTCTCCAAAAAACCTGAAATGGAGCCATGGCTCAAGTGGTAGAGTGCCAGTCTTTTTTTTTTTTTCTTTTGGGTCTGGTTGTGGGGCCTGAACTCTGGGCCTGGGTGCTGTCCCTCAGCTCTTCAGCTCAAGGCTAGTGCTCTACCACTTCAGCCACAGAGCCACTTCTGGCTTCTTATTTTTGATTATGTGGTGCTGAGGAATCAAACTCAGGGCTTCATGCATGCAAGGCAAATGCTCTATCACTGAGCGACCTTCCCAGCCCGAATGCCAGGCTTGAGTAAAAATGCAAGTAAGATTGTGAGACCCTGAGTTTAAGTACCAGTACCAGTATGAGAGAGAGAGAGAGAGAAGAGGGAGAGGGGGGAAGGAGGGAGGGAGGAGGGAGAGAGGGAGGTCCAACAGGAAGGAATGGGGAGGGGTTAGGTGGGGCCATGGAAAGGTGGAGTCTAGCGGGGGGGGGGGGGTGTCACCTGTAAGTGAAGTGCAGAATGGCCTGGATGGAGTTACCGCCACCTGTGGAGATGTCCCCCTCAAAGCCAGGAAGCAAGGGCAGGAGCACGTAGACACGGAAACATTGGCCCTGCCTAGACAGAGGGGCAGAGTCAGCACTGGACAGATCCAGGGAGCTCACCCCATCTAGCTGGGTCTAAACCATACCCATTGTCCCCGCCTTCCTGACAGTCCACCTTACTTGTGGGCCTTCAGGATTCTGTCCACAATCTCATCGCCCACCTTGTTCAGAACCGTGCGACCATCTGAGCAGCTAATGAAGAACTGATTCTGGGGCAGAGACCAGAAAGCAACATCAGCTGCTTGGCGCTGGTCCCTGCCTGGGCTCCCATTCTCCAGTCCCTAGCCCCAGCCCAGAGGCCTTGGCCCCACGATTCTCTATGTGCTTCAGTCCCAGCCACACCAGCCCTAGATACTGATCCTATTGGCATCCCCAAGTTCTCTCTTGGGTCCTCACCTCCACCCTCACCCCAGTCAGACCTCAATGTAGAGGAAGTGCTGGCTCTCTCTGATGGTGTGGAGATAAGCGTTGAGGATGGAATTCTCCGAAGTCCCTGCTGACCAACGGTCCACAGACCGCAGCACCTAGTGAATGGTGGCTATGATGTGATTCCTAATCACAAGAAAAGAGGAATCTGGGGCAGGGATGGGGGGTGGAGGGAGGAAGGGTAATGGTTCTCCCATGGAACATAGGGCTAAAGGCAAGAAAGGAAGGGGCTGGTGGAAGTCAGGAGCCTTACCTGTACAGTGGTGCACTGCCCACCGGGGAGTGTGAATGGCAGATGGCTTGCAGTGCTGGTGCATTTGGGCAGGAGGTAGGGGTACATGGGTGTCTTGTACTTGGCCTTGGTGGTCTGAGGTAGAAGGAGGATGGCAGAGTTAGAAGGAGGTAGCAATTAAGCCTGTCTCTGTCTCTCTCTGTCTGTCTGTCTCTGTCTCTCTCTCTCTCTACCCCCCCACCCCCCAGCTCTCCCTACTACCCCAAAGGGAGCAAACACCTTGGTGAAGTTCCAGCGCTGGATAAAGTGACGGGCTACGTCTCGTGCTGCTGAGCCATGGACGACCACGCCCACATCCCTCCATGGCATCCGGGGGATAGTCTCCCTGTCAATAAAATCTGAGCGCCCCACCCAGCAGGGTCAGGAGAAAAGTCAGGGCTGGTGTGTGTGGGGAATTCTTGGAACAGGGAGGAGGCAAAGGCTGACTGACTCACCCAGTCCCACCCCAGTTCCAGCCCCATCTTCCTGCCCTGCTCCCAGCTCCCACAGGCCTTGTAGGAGGGGAGCCTCACCTTCAAAAGGCCGGTCCAGTTGCACCCAATCCTTCGTAATAAGATTGCTATAGTCCTTGCCCAGCCAGAAGAAGTGGTTGTGAGACAGGTCTGGAGTGCCCGCAGAGTCTGGGCACGGGGTGGAAGGCTGCGGAAGACACACCAAGGCCAGGGGCAAGATGAGGTCATAGGCCCTAGAGAACCAGGCCAAGGAGAAGACAAGGGCACTAAAGTATGAGAGACACAGAAAGCCCCTCATGCCAGCCCTTCACTTTCAGCTGCATTTTGGGGGTCCGTGGATGTTGGGAAGGGATTGGGTGATAGTATTTGATAGTATTTTCTTTTTTTTTTTTGTCGGTCATAGGGCTTGAACTCTGGGCCTGGGCGCTGTCCCTCAGCTCTTCAGCTCAAGGCGAGCGCTCTACCACTTGAGCCACAGCGCCACTTGGGTGATAGTATTTTCAAAGTGAGTTTTTGGCTACATGTGGTGATGCACAAGAGTTTCAGGCCAGTCTGGGATATCTAATGAGATCCTGTTTCAAAAACAGTGGGTGGCCAGGCGTTGGTGGCTTACACCTGTAATCCTAGCTATTCAGGAGGCTGAGATCTGAGGATCACAGTTCAAAGCCAGTCTGAGCAGGAAAGTCTGTGAGATTCTTGTCTCCAATTAACCACCAGAAAACCGAAAGTGGAGCAGTGGCTTCAAGTGGTAGAAGCTTGAGGATAGTGCCCAGGCCCTGAGTTCAAGCCTCATGGCCAGAAAACAAAAACAAAAAACAGTGGGTGCTGCTGGGTGCCAGTGGCTTATACCTATAATTAGCTACTCAGGTTGAGATCTGAGAGTAACAGTTCAAAGCCAGCCCAGGCAGGAAAGTCTGAAAGACTCTTTTCTCTGAGACTTTTTTTTTTTTTTTTGCCAGTCCTGGGGCTTGAACTCAGGGCCTGAGTGCTGTCCTTGAGCTTCTTTTGCTCAAGGCTAGCACTACCACTTGATCCACAGTGCCACTTCCAGCTTTTTCTGTTTATGTGGTACTGAGGAGCAGAACTCAGGGCTTCATGCATGCTAGGCAAGCACTCTACACTGAGCCACCTTCCCCGCCCAAGACTTTTCTCTCTGAATAACCACCCAAAGCCGAAAATGGAGCTGTGGCTCAAGTGGTAGAGTGCCAGTCTTGAGTGAAAATGCTAAGGGTCAGCAACCGAGGCTGAGAAACCCAGTAGATGATTAGCAGAAGAAGGATGCAACTGGAATCTATGTTATCTGGGCTTGGGAGAGCTTGAGAAGGTCTCAGGGGAATTACCTGAGAGGCAGTTGACTCAGAGGTGTCCCCAAGGTCTGTGAGTCGATAGTGCAGGTCATCCCAGCGGCCATAGGCAAGGTCCAGCCCCCCTAAGAAGGCCACAGCTTGGTCTACCACCAGAAGTTTTTCATGATGGGCCCACAACGTCACCAGGTCTGGGTGGCGCATCACCTGGAGTAGATACCGGAGTTCATGAGGGGGTGTGTTTCATGAGAAGGTAAGAGGAGAAAAAGCTCAAAGGATTTGACCCTCCAGAGAGGGGTCAGGAAGAATGGCAAGGAAGCGTCACCTTTATGTTGGGGTGCAACAGCATCAGAGTCCTCTTGCTGTAGCCACTGTTGATGCCCAAGGCCAATTCCACTTCCTTAAACAGTAGTATGGACACCCGGACACCCTCCTCCTTAAATTTAGGTGAGTGGAAGAATCAGATCCCAGTGCCTCTTCCAGAGTGGCTCCTTTCCACCCTCCCAAAACCTTCCCCACACTCTGATACCTGTACACCCCCCACCCTGCCTGGAGAGACCAGATGCTCTCCCACATGCCTTCATACTTATAACAAACATAGACTGTCAGCTCTCTTCTTGCCTTGTCATCTGTCACCTACACTTCATTATCCATCTTCCCAAACACTTATTCATCATCTTATCTACCCTCTGTCATTCATCTACCTTCCCACACATCCTTCTATATTTCTACCTTTCCAGCTCATAATCCTTCCATTCCTCTCCCTTTCTACCATCTATCCATCCACTGATCTGCACACCTGCCATTCGTGTATCCTTCCTCCCATTCATCCACAGTCACAAATGCCCTCTGCGCAACAGACGCTGTGCTCCGTCCTGGAACGAGTGATGTTCCAGTGAGAGACAGAATGAGTGCCTCTAGGTAACAGAATATAGACAGCATATGGACACTAGAGGAGAAGTCTATGTATTGGGAAGAGGAAGTAGGGAGAAGGTGATGAATGTCAGGCTTTGAGCCAGGACAGCTACATTTCTTTCCTTCTTGAAACCTCAGATCCCCAGTTTTCTCTTATGCTGCAGTCCTAATTAACCTCTACCCACAGACCTCCCCCTTCCAGCCTGTCCATGCTTCTTACCGCCTTTCTTTTGAGCATAATGTCTAGTCTCCAGTCATTGGAATGGGCTGGACGCTTCAGATAAACTTCAGGACTCAACCTAGGATTTGGAATAGGGTGGAGGGAGCAAACTAAGTGCCGGACAACCAACCATTCCTTCCCTTCCCCTATGTGCTGCCCCAGGCCTTGTCCTGCTCCCCCACCCCACTTTCCCCACTTACCACCAGTCTGTGATGAAAATCTCCTGTCGAGCTTGCAGGATGGCATCTGCCACAGCAGCAAAGTACCCTGCCCCATTCACAAACCTGGGGGGAGGCCAAGCCAAGGAGGTCAGGGGAGTCAGAAGCCAGAAAGCTCTGAAGAGTAAAGACCAGAGAGGATAGTCATGGGTCAGAGATGACAGCAGTGTCCGAGATTAGAGAAGTCAGATGGCATCAGATAAATCAAAGTAGGGTTTATCAGTATGATTAGCCAGAATAAGCTACATAAAAAACTAAGGTAGCCACGCGCCGGTGGCTCACGCCTGTAATCCTAGCTACTCAGGAGGTTGAGATCTGAGGATCACGGTTCAAAGCCAGCCCGGGCAGGAACGTCTGTGAGACTCTTATCTCCAATAAACCACTAGAAAACCGAAGTGGCACTGTGGCTGAAGCCATAGAGCACTTGCTTTGAGCTGAAGAGTGCAGCGACAGTGCCCAGGCCCAAGCCCCACGACCGACAAAAAAAAAACAAAAAACTAAGGTAGTGGAAGACACCATATATAAATCAATAAGAAAAGGGCATACAAGCCAGGCGCTGGTGGCTCACGCCTGTAATCCTAGCTACTCAGGAGGCTGAGATCTGAGGATCTCGGTTCAAAGCCAGCCCGGGCAGGAAAGACC
>NW_012267235.1:13001538-13006564 GCF_000151885.1 Dipodomys ordii | reverse complement strand
GGTTCAAAGCCAGCCCAGGCAGGAAAGTCTGTGAGACTCTCATCTCCAATAAACCACTAGAAAACCGGAAGTGGTACTGTGGCTCAAGTGGTAGAACACTAGGCTTGAGCTGAAGAGTGCAAGGACAGTACCCAAGCCCAGAGTTCAAGCCCCATGACCAACCAAAAAAAAAAAAAAGAAAGAAAGAAAAAAAAGACTTTATCACCTATAAATTACTCAAAAAAGGTCAAAAATGGTGCTGTGGCTCAATTAGTAGTGTGCTAGCTAGCCTTGAGCACAAACAGGCTTAGGGACAGCGCCCAGGCTAAGTTCAAACCCCAGGACCAGCATTTTCTCTCCCTCCTTTACTCTCTCTCTCTCTCTTTCTCTCCTTCCACAACTCTTCTTGCCTATTATAAAGTTCAATCTCCAAGGCTTAGCATAATGGACCATATAGAATCAGTTGCTTCAACTCCCAATCTACTTCTCAAATATACCAAGCTATTCTATTCTCTGCCTAGACTTCCTGCTCTATTTTCTTTATCCTACTAATGCAAACCTTACCATGTGCCTTCAGGGAACTGGTCCTGACATCCCTTCCTCAACTATATACCACAATACCAGTATGGCAAATTCATAGGGTCTTCCAATTAGATTATGTTCTTTCCTAAACCAGATAGATAAGCCTGTGCCTTACAGCCAGCACCAGACCATGGGCACAAAGTAGACGCTTAATAAGATGCTTATTAAACATTTATGTGAAAGATAAATTGGAGAGATTTGACACCATAAACACAGAGTCCATGTAACTTATAAGGTGAAAAGAGGTTCTGAGCAGATCACTGAGTTTGGCACTTAGGAAGGTTAAAAAGGCATCAGAAAAATCAATGAGGTTAAAGAGGTCAGAAGAAGTCAGAAAGAAGCAACAGCATCAAGAAAGGCACAAATGAGCTGGAGAAGGACATCAGCATCTTACCACCGGGTGAGGGTCCCAGGCCGGGGTGGGGCATAGCTGTCGTGTTGATGTAGCTGGAGGAAGTCTTTGCCTGGGCCCTGTGCCAACTCAGTGATCTCTTGGCCCCACCACCGTGCCTGCCGGTAGCTACTGCACTTGAGAATCAAGGACCTGGACGGGAACAAGGAGATGACCACTAATCCTCCTTCTCCTCCATACCTAGGGTCTTCCCAGAGACCTCCCCACTTTTGGCTGTCATCCATGCTATCTCTTAGTCTCTAATCAGGACTCCGTAGACACAGGGCAGATACCTGCTTTACTCAAAGTTGGGTTACCAGCAACCCACAAATACTGTGTCAGGCACAAAGTTTGTTGAATGAATAAATGAATAGAATTCTCTTTTTTGGTTTTGTGATTTGCTTTCTGCTTTGGAGACATGTCACCCAGGCCTCAAACTTGCTAAGTATCTCAGGCTGGCTTTGGACTTTCCCAAGAGTTCCTCCTGACTGATCTTCCTTAATATGGGGATAACCCAATATGACCCATCACATCAATCTTCAGGCTTACACTGACTAATACCTGACCCTAAGATATCCAAAGCATCTGGTTGGACTAGTTTCCTAGTTTAAAAAACTCATCAGCCAGGTATGGTGCTTCACACCTCTAGACTCCCAGCATTTAAGAGGCTTATGAGTTCAAGGCCAGCCTGGGTTACATAAGAAGAATCTGTCTCAAAATGAAACAATGAAAAGAAGACAAAAAGAAAATACTTGGTGCCAGTGGCTCACACCTGTATTCTTAGCTACTCAGGAGGCAAGATCTGACCATCAAATTTCAAAATCAGACCAAGCAGGAAAGTCTATGATATCTGTATCTCCCATTAATCACCAAAAAGCCAGAAGCAGAGGTATGATTCAAGTGATAGCTTGCCAGCCTTGAGTGAAATAGATAAGGGACAACACCCAGGTCTTGAGTTCAAGACCCAATATGGGCACCAAAACAAACCCCACCATGCCAGATTGAAGGTGGGAACTGGGTGTAAAACAGGCTTTCTGCCAGGCACTGGTGGCTCACACCTGTAATCTTAGCTACTCAGGAGGCTGAGATCTGCGGATATTGGTTTGAAGCCAGCAGGGGCAAAAAAGTCCCCACGAGACTCTTGTCTCCAATTAACTACCAGAAAACTGGAAGTAGGGCTGTGGTTCAAAATGGTAGAGCACTAGCCTTGGGCAAAAAGAGCTCAGGGACAGCACCGAGGCTCTGAGTGTAAGCCCCACAACTGACAAAAAAAAAAAAAAAACAAAAAAACCCAAAACCAAACTTCTTTCCTGCTCAACTTCCCTCAGGGATGACTCTCATACCAGGGATATCTTACCTGTGGGAGGTATCAATCCGCACTCCATACCGGGTCTCTGTACTCCTTTTCCCCACCTGCACCTCGAAGCCAGGATCAAAGAGCTGAACAAATGAGATGTTGCCAGTCTCCAGGCACATGTACAGCAGAAAGGAATCCTTCACCACCAGCCACCTGCAGTGGAAGGGCTGTGTACAATCCTCCCTGCCTGGTGCTCTGCCCCCGCCATTGCCTGGCTGTTTGGCCCTAGACCTCACCTCTTGGACCAGCGATAACAAACTTGGTCCCGGCCACAGCAGGTGAAACCAGGAGCTCGATGACCACCTGAGCGCTTCCGGATCACCCCTTCCCTGTAGGGAAAATCAGGAAGCAATGCTAGATGGAGACTCCAGACTCCTTTACTGTCTGCCTCATTCTCAGGCCAAAAGAGATGAAGAGAGATATCTGCAGAGGGCTGGATGAGGGGCTACACTCACAGTCCTTTGGAGCCCAGTTCTGGGATAAAGGAGAGCTGACTGACTTCCAGAAACTCTGTCTGTAGAGGAACGAACATACAGGTTTAGGGGGAGACCTGATTTTCAACTTCCCAGCCCCTAACATTTCTCTTGGCCTCCTAGGGGTCTGAGATCCTCTTCCACCTCAAAAGAACCCCAGTGTCCAATCCCTGGACCTTACCATGGCATGGTAGTTGCGATAGAATGACATAGTTAGGAGACGGTTGAGGTAATTCTCCAGGTATTTCTGAAGGGAGATGGAAGAGGGAAAATAAGATGGACCAGGTGGTGGTGGCTCAGGCCTGTAATCCTAGCTACTCAGGAAGCTGAGATCTGAGGATCACAGTTAAAAACCAACCTAGACAGGAAAGCCCATGAGACTTAAATCAGAAATGAAACTGTGGCTCAAAGTGGTAGAGCACTAGCCTTGAGTGAAAAAGCTCAGGGACAGTACCCAGGCCCTGAGTTCAAATCCCAAGACCAACAAAAGTTAAAAAAGAGAAGAAGATGGGCCAGAAAGGCTCTTGCGCCCTGGATGCTCAGAGGACATGGTGTCCAGTCATACCTGTTTACTGGCTGCATGTCTGGTGGAGCCCTCAGGGCCTCCTCTGGGTAGAGGGGGCATCTCCGTGTCAGTTGCCTCTTGGGCTGGAACATAGGGAACAGCAAAGCTGCAGAACAGATGAGGTCAGTAAGAGCTGGGAGGCGTGGGTACCTGACATACTAGAGATGGGGGCTTGGAGGAGGGGCAGAGCCCTCAAGGCTAGCAGGGAAAAAACAAAACCAAACCAAAAAAAAGGGCTTTCTACCCTGGGATTGGAGACAAGAGAAGGGGGAAGTTGCCAAGGGCATTTTGGGCATCCAGCCTGCCTGAGATGCTGGCACAGAACCATGAACAGGGAAAGCTGAGCAGGGAAAGTTTCCTAGTAACCAGGGTCAGGAGACGGGGGAACCAACAGCCAAGGAATGAGACAGGAGTGTTATTGCCTGAGAAGGGGGGGGGGTTAGAAACAAAGGGGGTTGTGTCTTGGGGAGTCAGAAAGACAGGTGATGATGGCCTGGGGTGGGGAGACAGAGCAGGAATGAGGGGGACCTGCCCAGGAAGTAGGCTGCCCCTCACCGAGCCAGGGGAAGCAGACTCATCAAGACTTTGTGTCTCTGGAGGTCGCGATGTAGCTCCTGGAAATGACGGAACTTCTTCTTCGTTGTCCAGGTAAAGTCGCCATGAGTCAAGCGGACAGAATATAGGGTACAGGTTCCCACCTAAGGGCGTAAAGAATTCAATGTATGTCCCCTAGTAGTGTCTTAGGCCCTCGGATCTGGGCAGACCTTCCTCTACTGACCACCCCCCACCCCCCAGTGCCAGCCCTGCTACCTTAGATCCACTGGTGTATCTCTCAGTGCCCACCACCTCGGCTGTGACAGGGACTCCGGGGGCGAACACCAAGGGGTGCACCTTCAGAGGCTGAAGGTTGTAGATGGCCAGAAAGGGGTGCATCCGGTCAGCTGTGAGGACAGAAAGCCCAAGGATGTAGACTCAACCTTAAATTCTCACCTCTTTGAGGGCCATCCTCCTAAGTACCTGGGTCCTCTCCTTCTCTCAAAGTGTCCACTTCATCAGGCTCCATGTGCAACTGGCTGGAGTTCAGGTAGTCTCCATAAGGGAAGGGGCTCTCCTGGGTTGCCGTCATCCTAGGAATATGAGGACGTTTCAGGGAGGCGATCGGCCCTAAAGAAAACCTCCCCGACCCCGAGCCCAAGTCCCTCCCCCACCGCCGACCTCGGCCCGCACGCAGACCCCGCCCCGTCGACACCCCTCTAGCCCCCACCCCTCCTTCAGTCCCGCACGCAGAACCCCCCCCCGCGCCGGCCCCCTCCGCGCGCCCCCCCCATTCCGCGGGCGGGGTCCTGGGAAACACCCTTGCAGGCCGGGATGGCCCGGAACTACGCCGGCGCCGGAGCGGAGGAGAGAAGCGCCGGAGGGCTGAGCCGCCTCGGGGACCCCGGGGCTCAAGCCGCGCCAGCCTCGCTGGGAACGGGGGGTCCAGGCGGGAATGAGGAAGTCACGCGCTCCCCTCCCGGGAGACAAACCCGAAATCTGGGCGTGCGGCTGATTCCAAAGGCCCGGCAGCTCCAGCCTGCTCCCCAACCCTTCCCGATTTCCGGGGCCCGGGACCCTCCGCTCCCCGGGCCCGCTCACCCAGGCTGCGGGCGCCGGCACCCGCGCAGCGCAGCGAGCAGGGC
>NW_012267235.1:12994835-12999858 GCF_000151885.1 Dipodomys ordii | reverse complement strand
CACCCAGGCCCAGAGTCCAGGCCCTACGACCAACAAAACAAACAAACAAAAAGAAGCTCATGGACAGAACCCAGAGTTCAAACCCCAGAAGAAGAAGAAGAAGAAGAAGACCTAAAGAACGAGATGTACAAGTTGTTAGGCTGAAAATGAACTTTACAAATTTGACAGTGGGATGGGGGGGAGGATGGGAAGGGATGGGAAGGGGAAACTAAGGAGGAGGCAACAATGCTTGATAAGAAATGTACTCATGTATAGTATTTTCACAATTAAAAAAAAGAAAAAAGAAAAGACCTAAAGTAAATAAAGCTCTGAAAAAAGGCAAACCCAATAGATAGTAATGGAAATCTGATCAGAAGTTGCCTAGGACCTCTTCAAAGAAATATACTGGAATGATGGGAATGTTTTGTTTTGTTTTGTTCTTTTTGTCCTGTACTGGGGCTTGAATTCAGATCTGAGTGCTGTCCCTGAGCTTTTTTGGCTCATGACTAATGTTTTACTACTGAGCCACAGCTCCATTTCGGCTTCTTGGTGGTTAGTTGGAAATAAGACTCTCACAGACTTTCCTACTTAGGCTTGTTTTGAGCCTTGATCTCCAGATCTTAGCCTCCTGAATAGCTAGAAATTACAAGTGTAAGTGATGAGCACCTGCTCTGATCTGTAATCTTAGATACTTGGGAGGCTGAGATCTGAGGATAAAAGTTCAAAACCAACCCAGGCAGAAAAAGACTTATGAGACTCTTATCTCCAATTAACCAGTAAAAAGCTGGAACTGGAGATGTGGCTCGAGTGGTAGAGCGCCAGCCCTAAGTGGAAAAAGCCAAGTAAGAGTGCAAGGCCCTGAGGTCAAGCCTCGATAACTGATATGATACATAATAAAAGTATCAATTACATTTACATTTTTTGCTTCAGTAATTTTTACTTTTAATTCAGGGGTTGGGGGCAGAAGCTCCATGGTAGAGCCCTTACCTAGTGTTAACTATGTAAAGTATTAAATAAGTAAAGCTCTAGTATACATAAGGCCCTGAATCCTTGTACTGCAAAACTGAAACAACAACCCCAAATGATCAAGTTTGTATATGGGTGATGGTACAGTGTACTCATCAGTGCTTCTGCACAGCTTTACTCCAGAACGTTTCTGGGTCCTTGGCAATGGTGCTGGCCCGGAGGCTTCCAGCAAGAATGTGCTTTGGAAGCTCAGTGTGCTCCTTAATAGAGCCTTGTCTGGAGTCAGAATGACTTGGGGTGGGGTTAAAGAGGCAGGGTTTCTGGCCTGGATAACTGCCCATATGACCTTGGGCAATGTACTTACCTTATCTCTTAGTGCCTCCCTTTTCTCATCTTTAAAATAAGGATGGTAATAACACCTCAAAAGACGTTGAGGGCTGGGGGTAACTCAGGGATAGGACTTTATGATTGAGATGACTGAGATAAGGTAACAAGTGAAAGTCTCTAGCATCTACCTA
Organism: Dipodomys ordii; assembly: GCF_000151885.1. NCBI lineage: Eukaryota > Metazoa > Chordata > Mammalia > Rodentia > Heteromyidae > Dipodomys > Dipodomys ordii. The sequence goes on along the minus strand of NW_012267235.1, from coordinate 12,998,395 downwards.
GGGACAAGACTGTTTGGGCCCACGTACAGCAACACACGCTTGTAGTCACAGCAATCAAGAGGATCATTTGAAACTGGGTGCTGGTGACTCACCCTTGTAATCCTAGCTACTCAAAAGGCTGAGATCTAAGGATCTTGGTTCAAAGCAAGCTGGGCAGAAAAATCCCTGGAGGTACTCTCAGCTCCAGTTAACAACTAAAAACAGGAAATGGTGCTGTGGCTCTTGTGGCAGAGGGCTAGACTTGATCACAAAGAGGCCCAGGCCCTGAGAGTTCAAGCCCCACAACTAAAAAACAAAACAAACAAAAACCCATCAGGTCCGGGAAGGTGGCTGAGTGGTAGAGTGCTTGCCATGCATGCATGAGGCCCTGGGTTCAATTCCTCAACACCACATAAGCAGAAAAAGCCGGAGTGGCACTGTGGCTCAAGTAGTAGAGCACTAGCTTTGAGCTGAAGAGTTGAGGGACAGCGCCCAGGCCCAGAGTTCAGGCCCCACAACGACACATACACACACACATACACACACAAACAAAAAAGCCCTCAGGACCAAAGTCCAGGCCCTGAGTTCAAGCCCCTGGACTTGCACGCGCACACACACACACACACACACACACACACACAAGGATCACTTGAATTCAAGTTTGAAGCCAGCTTGGGCAACCCAGCGAGCTCCACATGGTAAAACAACAAAACACAAACAAAAAGGGTCATACATGTCTGAAATCCAGGACTCAGGAGGTCATGGCCTGAAGATTCTGAATTGAATTTTAAAAAGGGCTACCAGACCATTTCCCCAGCAAAATTTCTCATTCTTAAAAAAAAAAAAAAATAGAGGGCTGGGAAGATGGCTCAGTGGTAGAGTGCTTGCCTTGCATTCCTGAGGCCCTGGGTTCGATTTCTCAGCACCACATAAGCAAAATGAAAAAAGCTGGAAGTGGCGCTGTGGCTCAAGTGGTAGAGCGCTAGCCTTGAGCTAAAGAGCTGAGGGACAGCACCCAGGCCCAGAGTTCAGGCCCAATGACCGGACCCTCCCCCCCTCAAAAAAAATAGAGGCTGGGCATGATGTCTTATGCCTGTATTCATATACTGGAGACAGTATATGAATACTCCTGTATTCATATAATGGAGACAGTATATGAGTACTCTATCTCTCTATCTGTCTATCTATCTATCTTCTATAATTTTCCCCCTTTGTGGTACTGGGGTTTGAACTCAGGGCTCTGAGCTGCTTGGATTATTAGCCTGTGACTGTTTTACTCTACTACTTGAACTATACTTCCAGCTGGCTTGTTGCTGGTTAATTGGAGATGGAGTCTCCCTACCCACCGATTAGGATTACAGGCATGAGCCACTTGCACTCAGGTTTGAGGTCAGCCTGGGCAAAAAATTAGTGAGATCCCTATCTCCACAAATAATCAAAGCATGGTAGTTTCATCTATAATCCCATTTATATGAGATGCTCTAAGTAGAATTTGTGCCTCACAGCCAACCCTGGGGAAAAAAAAACTAAAGATCCAGTCAGAAAAACAAAAACAAAAACCCTAAAACAAAAGGGACTGTGGAGGCCAAGCACTGGTGTCTCATGCATGTAATCCTGGCTACGTGTAATCCTGGCTACTCAGAGGAAAGCTGAGATCTGAGGATCACAGTTCAAAGCCAGCCCAGGAAAGAAAGTCCCTAAGACTCTTCTGATCTTCAATGAATCCCCCAGAACCTGGAAGTGGAGCTATGGCTTAAGTGATAGAGAGATAGCTTGTACAAAACAGCTCAGGGATAGGCCTAGGCCTTGAGTTTAAGCTCATGTCTGGGAAATAAAAAGGAGGGAGGCTGAGGGGAAAGTATGTGGCTTAAGTGTTAGAATTCCTGCCTAACAAGTATGAGGCCCTGAGTTCAAATCCCGGTATTGTAAAAAAAAAAAAAAGGCTTAACATTTTTTTGCATCTTGAGGGGTTGGAGGCATGGCTCAGTTGGTAGAATGCCAACCAATGAGCAAAAGAATCAAGTACTAAGCCGGGCATTGGTGGCTCACCCCTGTAATGCTACTCAGGAGACTGAGGTCTGAGGATCACCATTCAAAACCAGTCCAGGCAGGAAAGGCCGTGAGACTCTTAGCTTCAATAAACTACTAGAAAACTGGATGTGGTGTTGTAGCTCAAGCCGTAGAGTGCTTGCCTTGACCTGAAGAGCACAGAGACAGCGCCCTAGCCCAGGGTTCAAGCCCCATGACTGCCAAAAAAAAAAAAGAATCAAGTACTGGGCTGGGAAGGAGGCTCAGTGGTAGAGTGCTTGTCTTGTATGCATGAGTTCCATGCATGGGTTAGATTCCTCAGCACCATATAAACAGAAAAGGCTGGGAGTGGTGCTATGGCTCAAGTGGTAGAGCGCTAGCTAGCCTTGAGCTGAAGAGCTCAGGGACAGCACCTAGGCCCAGAGTTCAAGCCCCACAACTGACCAAAAAAAAAAGCAGTTAGAATCAAGTACTGAGTTCAAGTTCCAACCTTGTACCAAAAAGAAAAACAATTATATCTTGCGACTCCAAATTCTCATTCTAAAGTATAAGGAAAAAAAAGAGGAGGAGGAAGAAGATTAATGAGGAAACAGAGCCTTTGCCTAGCATGTAGGTGGTAGCATACCAAGAAAGGCTGGGAGTCAAACCCCAAAACACACACACACACACACACACACACACACACACACACAATCGCAATCTAGCAGGGCACCAAGTATTAAGTATTTGTCTACTGAATTTTCACTCTGCCATAGCCCCCTGTGTCTGTCTTTGCCATGTTACCCCTGCCAACATCCACCAGCTTTTCCATAAGTATGAGAGGACCCTAAAATTAAGGGGGCACAAAAGTGTTTGAATGGGGGTATTCCCCCATCCTTTGCCTCCTCCCTCTTCTCCCCCCTTCTATCCCTTGGCGCCTATAATGACTAGTCGGTCTGAGGCTAAGTGGTAGTTTTGCCCACGGTGGGGGGGCTTAGAAACCACGCCTGCCCCAGGGGCCATCCTGGCCATTCCCAGCAACCCCTATCCCTCCATTGTTGAGATGGGTCTGAAGGGCGCTTGGTGTTTCCCATGGTGTGGGTGCCGGAGACAGCGGAGGACTGAAAGAGGAACAGGTATGGAGGTAGATGAGGATAAAGGGGGCTGGCAGGCAGGCAGCTGAGTAGGAGAGACACCAACTTTCAAATCAGCGAACAGAAAAGGATCCCTGGTGGGAGGGGGATTCTTCACCGTGCAGGGGCCAGTGCAGATGATAAAGCTTTAAGCATTTCAAGATGGAAATGGCAGAGCACTATCTGAAGTATGGGGGCCCTTTGGAGCAAAAGAGACTGGGGGAGAGCAGGGAGACTTTGTAATTGCTCTGGCTGCATCTCCATGAAGGCAATTCTCCTCTCAATATCTCCTCTTCACAACCCTGCTTCTACCACCAGCACTCCTCACCTCTTCAAAACTCCAGGCATAGTCAGGTGCTGGTGGCTCAGGCCTGTAATCCTAACTACTCAGGAGGCTGAGTTCTAAGGATCATGGTTCAAAGCGAGCCTGGGCAAAAAAAA
>NW_012267235.1:12981467-12993400 GCF_000151885.1 Dipodomys ordii | reverse complement strand
AGTGGCGCTGTAGCTCAAGTGGTAGAGCACTTGCCTTGAGCTGAAGAGCTGAGGGACAGCGCCCAGGCCCAGAGTTCAAGCCCCACGACCGACCAAAAAAAAAAAAAAAAGTCTCATGGACTTTCCTGGGACTTTTCTGTCTGGGCTGGCTTTGAACTGTGATCCTCAGATCTCAGCCTTCTGAGTGACTAGGATTACAGGCATGAACCACCAGCACCTGGCTGATTATTTATTTTTTGGTGCTAGTACTGGGGCTTGAACTCAGGGCCTTACATGCTCATTTGGCTTTTTCTACTCAAAGCTGACATTCAACTACTTGAGTGACACCTCCACTTCTGGATTTTTGCTAGTAAATTGGAGATAAGGGTCTCATGGACTTTTCCTGCCTGGGCTGACTTTGAAGTGTCATTCTCAGATCTCAGTTGCCTATATAGTTAGGATTATAGCATTCCAGGTATTGAGTCGCTGGCCCCCAGATAAAAATTGTTTCTTCTAAGCTGACTTTCTATTAGGGGAAGGCAGACAATAAGCAAGTAAATAAGAGTGATAATATGATAGTAACAGATGCTGTTATGAAGAAATTAAACAGGTAATATCAGTGGGGCAGAAAGAGTGGGATTTCTCCAGTTTCAGGAGGTTAGGAAAGGCCTTTCTGATGAGATGACATCTGATCTGAGACTTGAATGATGAGTAGCTAAAGGAAAACCAAGGAGTGATGTATCGATGTGAGTCACTGATAGCAACAAATGTACTACTTTGATGGAAGAGTATAGACAGTGAGGGAGTCTGTGCATGGGGGTGTGGGCTCTTTGGGCTTTCTACTGTACTCTAAAAAATAAAGTTTATTATAAAAAGAATGTGTAAGGGTGGCATTGTACTAGCAGTAGAGTGCTTGCCTAGCATGTGTGAGGCCCTGGGTTAAATTCCTAGAACCTGAGAGGGGCAGGGATTATGAAAGAATAGGCCCAGACAGAGAAAATAGCCAAGTGTTATAAGTACAAATGCAAAATCCCATAGAAGGAAACAGAAAAAAGCCAGTGGCTTTTGAGTGTCAATGTGAGGGGACTTGCTGGGTCTTCCAGATCATGATAAGGAATGGGAAGACATTAAGCAGGGAAGCAACACAGTCTCCGTTACAAAGATCCTTTGGTTGCTATATGGGGAAAGGATTGTACAAGGCTAAGTATGGTTCAGAACAATAGTGTGGAGCTGGTTAGAGGTAGCTTAATTCTATTATTTACTTTGAACATTTTTTTTTTCAGTCATGGGGGCTGAACTCTGGGCCTGAGCCCTGTCCCTCAGCTCTTCAGCCCAAGGCTAGCACTCTACCACTTGAGCCACAGCGCCACTTCCAGATTTTCTGCTTATGTGGTGCTGAGGAATCAAATCCAGGGATTCATGCATGCGAGGCAAGCACTCTACCACTGAGCCAACTTTCTAGCCCCCTTTGAACACATTTTTAGAACCTAAGTACTAGGTTGAATCTGTCGTGCAAGGGGGAAGAAAAAAGAATCAAAGATGATGGTAAGGGGGCTGGGAAGGTGGCTCAGTGGCAGAGTGCTTGCCTCACATGCATGAGGCCCTGGGTTCAATTCCTCAGCACCACATAAGCAGATAGTCAGAAGTGGTGCTGTGGCTCAAGTGGTAGAGCACTAACCTTGAGCTGAAGAGCTGAGGGACAGCACCCAGGCCTAGAATTCAAGCCCCATAACCAAAAAAAAAAAAAAAAAAAGATGATGGTAAGACAGGAAGGTCTGTAAGAACAGGCTCTGCCACAAAAATCAAAAAGTACTGTCAGGGGCTGGGAAGGTGGCTCAGTGGTAGAGTGCTTGTCTTGCATGCATGAGGTTCACGGTTCGATTCCTCAGCACCACATAAGCAGAAAAAGCTTGAAGCGGGGCTGAGGCTCAAGTGGTAGAGCGCTGGTCTATAGCTGAACTGCTGGTGGATAGTGCCCAGGTCCAGAGTTCAGGCCCCACAACCGACAAAAAAAAAAAAGTACTGTCAGACACCAATGGCTCACACCTGTAATTCTTACTACTCAAGGGGCTGAGGTCTAAGAATCACAGTCCAAAGCCAGCCTGGGCAGCTAAGTCTGTGAAACTCTTAACTTCAACTAACCACCAAAAAGCCAGAGTGGAGCTATGGCATAAGTGGTAGAGCAGTAGCCTTGAGCAGAAGAGCTCAGGGACAGCACTCAGGCCCAGTTCAAGTCCCAGGGCTGTGCCAAAAAAAAAAAAAAGTACTGCATGTTACTTAACTTTGAGGTATACATGTTTAGGTTCAGAGGTTCCTCTATTCTTCACTGAATCAAAAACCTCATTATCTCCTTAGGAATTCTCTCTCCTCTATCACTTCTTGGCTTTTTAGTTCAGATCAGTTTTGTAGAAATCTTCCCTCCTGTTCACTGAACCTCTCAAGGGAGTATTTCAAATGTAGTTTCTATGAACCTCAGATTCATAGGTGGGAAGAAAAAGAGGTTTATTAGTAGACTGGGAATGTATCACAGTTAACAAGAGCCACTAAGCTCTTTTAGTCCTTGGCTTAAGTAGGGAGAGCTATGGAAGGGCCAGAGTCCATTCTCAGCCTCCTATGGAAATGGTGACTTCCAGAGCCGGCCAAAACTCTTCCCATGTCTGACCACTGTCACCCAACATCCATTTTAAATTCCACTTGCAGACAAGGCTCACTTCTTTCCCCAAAGCCAAGACGTCACACTGCTGCGTACTGGCATTAGGATGAGATGAGAGGGGATAAAGATGGAAGGGTTAAAATCAGAGAGTTCTTATGTGTTTTAACACTGATGACTGGCAGGAGGAAGAGTAGGGAAGATGACTCCCCCATATAAAAATTTAGATTTCAGGCTGGGAAGGTGGCTCAGTGGTAGAGCGCTTGCCTTTGCATGCCAGAGGCCCTGGGTTCGATTCCTTAGCACCACATAAGCAAAAAGAAAAAAGCCAGAAGTGGTGCTGTGGCTCAAGTGGTAGAGCACTAGCCTTGAGCTGAAGAGCTGAGGGACAGTGCCCAGGCCCAGAGTTCAGGCCCCACGACCAGACCCAAAACAAAAAAAAAAAATTTAGATTTCTACCCCAAACTTGAACGAACAGGAAAGGAATAGTTGGTAGCTCCCACATCTACCAACTCTGGTGGCTTAAGTGGCTTTATCCAGGTGGTCTGAAAAAACGCTTATAAACCACACACTCAAAAGCCTTCTAGAAGTAATGAAGCACTCATAAGCTCACTTTATCTCTCTCCCAACTTCCTGAAAGCTTAGTGCACAAACAGGAGTTGTCTAGACAAGTTCAGGCTTGAAGTCAAGAAAAGAACCCCAAAGTCCAAAGATTCTGTTTGACAAACTGTTTATTAAATTTGGTATTAGTATGGGGGTGGAGGGTTGTCTCTTATTGTATTCTAGAATCTCAGAATTCAGGAGGGCGGTAAAGTGGCAATAGTGAATTTAGGTATTTTGTCTCCCAAAAGGACCTGTCGCTCTACTCCTGATTTTTCAATAGCTGCCAGGCGAATTACACCTCCACTGGAGCCATCCCGTTCCATGGCCAAAGCGAGAGCTGTGGATATAAGGAGAAAGTTGGGCTTAGAGTTAGTTGCTGGGAATGCCATAAAGAATAAAGAAAGGGCTTGGTGCTGGTGGCTCACACCTGTAATCCTAGCTACTCAGGAGTCTGAGGTCTGAAGACTACGGTTTGAAGCCAGTCTGGGCAGGAAAAGTCCTTGAGACTCTTATCTTCAACTAACCATCAAAAAACTGTTAGCAAAGTTGTGTCTCAAATAGTAGAAAACTAGCCTTGAACAGCACATTAGAAAAAAAAAAAAAGGTTTGGGTAAGGAGAGCAGGAAGGTCATAGGCCCAGAAGTCCAAATACTCACCATTGGCAGTGAACTGCAGACATTCATCCTTGGTCATGCCTTCCCGGTAGGTAGCATCCACATAGCCATAGATATATGAGCTCCCAGAGCCTCCAATGGCAAAGGACTGCCTTACCATCATACCTCCCATAGGAACGGAGTATACCTGCCAGATGAAGGGAGAAAAGTAACCAAATTTACTTTCTCCCAGTACAGGTGTCCATTTTAGGCTGCTTTAGAGAGAGTTAAAAAATGAGGTAGAGGGGCTGGGAAGGTAGCTCAGTGGTAGAGTGCTTGCCTTGCATGCAGGAGGCCCTGGGTTTGATTCCTCAGCACCACATAAGCAAAAAGAAAAAAGCCGGAAGTGGCACTGTGGCTCAAGTGGTAGAGTGCTAGCCTTGAGCTGAAGAGCTGAGGGACAGCGCCCAGGCCCAGAGTTCAGGCCCCATGACCGGACCCAAAAAAAAAAAAAAGAGGTAGAGACAAAAAAGAGAAATAAAAAAATGGCTAGGATAGAGTGATCACAGACATGACTCCAGTGCTCTGGCAGAGGGAGGGTCTGACCTGCCCTTTCTCTTGAGGGTCCCAGCCTGCGATGATTATTCCTGCCATCAGGTCTTCACGGTATCGGTAACACATCTCCTTAAAGAGACTAGCTGCTGTGTGAACCAGTGGAGGCTCATTAAGTTCAATGCTGGGGAAGGAGAGGACACCGAGAAAGTTAAGTGTCAGAACCTAAGTCAGATCACTTAATGTCTTAAGTCCCAGATCCCTTTGGCTACTTGCTCCTCCCCTGCCCACAAGCACCTGTGGAAACCAAGCTGGTAAGTGACGGCATCTGCTACTGCTTGGGTATCAGCTGCTGAGCCTGAGCGACAGCAGAAAATTCGGTCATGAATGGGGGTCAGCTTGTCAGTCACTCGGTTGGCGATGTAGGACCTGCAGGATGGCAGAATAGTGAGGGAAGGACCTCATCTTCCTTCTACTTCCATCTATCCCATCCACTCCTTCAGGGCTCAAGGACAGAAATTCAAGGCTAGGTGCTGATGACTCAAGCCAGTTTTGACAGCTATTCAGAAGACTGAGATCTGAGGATCATAGTTTCAAAACCAGCCTGGGGCAGGAAAGTCTGTAAGATTCTTATTTCTAACTGTCAAAAAGCTAGATGTGGGGGCTGGGAAGGTGGCTCAGTGGTAGAGTACTTGCCTTGCATGCCTGAGGCCCTGGGTTCAATTCCTCAGCACCACATAAGCAAATAGAAAAAAGCCGGAAGTGGCGCTGTGGCTCAAGTGGTAGAACGTTAGCCTTGAGCTGAAGAGCTGAGAGGGACAGCGCCCAGGCCCCATGACCGGACCCCCCCCCCCAAAAAAAAAGAAGCTAGATGTGGTAGAGCATCAGTCTTGAGTGAAAAAGCTAAAGGACAGTGCTGGCCAGTACTTGGGGGGAGAAATTATCTAAGAGCATTATCAGAGACTAGCTTAAGTGGCAATGACTTTTGTCTAGCAAAGTCAAGGTTCTGAGTTAAAACCCCAAATCATCCTCCTTCCAAAAAAAAAAAAAAGTTATTATCTAGTGATTCTCACCCAAAACTGGATGGAGATCAGATTTTTACAAATATTTCACCAAAGGATGAGGGAAACTGGAAGTAGTCGTTTCAGGGATAAATCCTTATCTTCAGGGGGATTTGAAACCTTTTTTTTTTCCACAGTCTGTGAAGGGCAAGGATGGGCTGGAAGGGTTGAAGAGATGACTCGGTGACAGAACACTTGCCTAGCATGTGCAAAGCCCTGAGTTTGATCTCTAGTACGGCAGGAAAAAAAAAAAAGAGCTGGCAGACAGGGCAGGTTAAGAAAGATGGGTGTTCACCAATCTGTCCTGAGCACGGCTTACCCAGTGGTTGTTCGGGAGTCAGCCCCCAGAACCACGCCCCCGTCAAACTGCACAGCCATGATCGTGGTCTAGGAAAAAGGAAGGGAAGGGTGAGTCTAGACTTTTTCACACCCCAACTTCAACCGTCCCTCACCCAGTTTCCAGACTACCAAATCTGTGCCACACTCAAGGGGGTCAACACCTGCAGAAGATCAGAATGTCAACTCTCACACTCAGTCGCTTTCAGGATGCAGGCAGAATGAAGTTCTACGAAATGAAGTACTGGCCCACTCCAGCATCCCGAGAAGTCGTCTCCCGCAGCCTCCCGCGCCGCAGGGTCCGCCTCCCCGCCCCCACCCGGCCCGCGCAACCCCACCCAGGCTTCCCCCTTCCCCCGAGCTCGGCTGGGCTCACATCTCCTGAACCCTGATTCTTTCTTTTCTCACCCCTGTGGTCACTTCCCGGTTTTCCCAATCAGGAGCAATGGCCTCGGGCCCCCATGCCGGGGCAGGTCCCATTCCCGCTGCAGTTACTAAGGTAGCCGCCATCTTCCTCCTCCAGCGCTACCACAAAGCAACTGTCGTAAAGCGCGCTGTCACTCTCGTTAAGTAGCTTTTTGCGTCTTTCCGGAAAGGAGGGGGGGCAAAGCTAGAGCGCGGTTGACGGCAGAAGGGAAAAGAGACGCATAGACGCGGTTCTTTTGCGACAGTGGAACACTTGATGGCAGTGTGGCAGGGAAGGAGCAATTAAAAAACATCTGGGGTTCACTTAAAAAAACAAAAAACCCTTTGGCCTTGGGCTGAATTAATCTATTTGATTGGAGTGTAGTAAACACTGGAGAGTGAGAGTTGGAATGACCACACCTTGTTTTCATTTTCTTGGGTAGCATAAGAGATGGAATTACTTGGGCCCTATGCTATTTTCACTTATCAAAGAACCAGTAACTTTGCCTTACCAATTACACCGCTTTCATTTGCACAATTCTGGGAAGTCCTCACTAACTCTGTCATTATAGTGGGTATGAGTGCTATATTGTGGCTCTGATTTATATTTACCTAATAATCAGTGCTGTGGGTCAGATTTTCCCGTGCTAATTGGCAATCTGTGTATCTTTGGAGTCATGCAATGTGTATTCAAGTTCTTAGATTTTTTTTTTTGTTTGAGTTGTGGAGTTTTGAACTCAGGGCCTTGCCAGAGAAGTGCTCTACCATTTGAGTTACAACTCCAGCCTTTTTTTGTTTTTATTATTTTTCAAATAGTATCTTACTTTAGGCTGGGACCAGGCCTGGAGCATGATTCTGTTTATGCTTTCTGCATACCTAGAATGATAGATTTACCCCACTATGTCCAGCCTTTCTCTTTTATTTTCTTTTCTTCCTCTCTTTTTCCTTCCTTCTGTCTAAATTTGGTGAAATGGACACACACACACACACACACACACACACACACACAATGTCCTCTGGCACTGAACTTTGATATTCCTAATTTCAGCATCTTGAGTGGCTAGGATTACAAGTGCAGGACATTAAATCCATGTCTTTGCTTTTTACTCTCTCTCTCTTTTTTTTTTTTTTTTGGGTCCGTCGTGGGGCCTGAACTCTGGGCCTGGGCGCTGTCCCTCAGCTCTTCAGCTCAAGGCTAGTGCTCTACCTCTTGAGCCACAGCTCCACTTCCGGCTTTTTTCATTTTGCTTATGTGGTGCTGAGGAATCGAACCCAGGGCCTCGAGCATGCAAGGCAAGCGCTCTACCACTGAGCCACCTTCCCAGCCCTCTCTCTCTCTTTTTTTAAGTCTGTGGTGGGTCTATTTGTTGTTCACCAGTCCTGGGCCTTACCTGGGCACTGTCCCTGAGCTTCTTTTGCTCAAGGCTAGCACTCTAAAACTTGAGCCACAGCTCCACGTCTGGATTTTTCTGTTTATGTGGCACTGAGGAATTGAACCCAGGGCTTCACGTATGCTACTTAAGCACTCTACAAATGAGCCACATTCCCAGGCCCTGTGGTGGGTCTTGAACTCAGGGCCTGGGTGCTGTGAACCACAGCACCACTTCTGGTTTTCTTTCTTTCCTTCCTTCCCTCCTTCCTCCCTTCCTTTCTTTCTTCCTTTTCTTTTTTGCTAGTCCTGGTGCTTGAACTCAGGGCCTGGGCACTGTCCCTGAGCTTCTTTTGTTCAAGGCTAGCACTCTACCACTTGAGCCACAACGCCATTCCTGGTTTCTGTGTATATGGTACTGAGGAACTGAACGTAGGGCTTCATGAATGCTAGGCAAGCACTCTACTACCAAGCCACATTCCCAGCCTGCACCTGTTTATTTCTAAGAAATATGTTTTGGTTTTGAGATGGGGTCTTCCTAGGTAGTCCGGGCTAGCCTTGAATGTGTGTGTGTGTGTGTGTGTGTGTGTGTGTCTCGGTTATAGGGCTTGAACTCAGGGCCTGAGCAATGTCCCTGAGCTCTTCTGCTCAAGGCTCTACCATTTTGAGTCACAGGGCTTTAAGGTCTCAGAGTCAGCTTGTTGCTTGAGGCCCTGCCTTGTGTCTCTACCTGTTTAAAAAAATCTGTTAACTTTCTATTTCCCAGATGCTGTATTGTTTTACTGGTGTGACATACAAATTCCCGTCCCAGTTGCAACAGTCTCGTTATACTCCTTCTCAGAATGTGACTCTCCCCGCCCCCCCAATTTCTGTATTCCATGTAAAACCTTCATAACACCTCTTCTTGGAACTGACCCTATCCCTGAATTCCCATAGTCTATGTAATGTGACCCATGTGACTGCCCATGTGACCCATGGGCTACCCCCATGGGTGACTACCCCCAAAATTTTTGTTTAAATTCAGCCTACACCTCTCCATGGCTGCTGGAGCATTTTTCTTGGAGCAGCCTGGCAGGTCTGTCCCCCAATAAAGCCTTGATCTCATATTGGTCACTCTGGCTCGCTTCTCATTTCTTACAAGACCACTTCTGGTTTTCCAATGGTTAACTAGAGATAAGAGTCTCATGGAGGGGCTGGGAAGGTGGCTCAGTGGTAGAGCACATGCCTTGCATGCCAGAGGCCCTGGGTTCGATTCCTCAGCACCACATAAGCAAAAAGAAAAAGCCAGAAGTGGCGCTGTGGCTCAAGTGGTAGAGCGCTAGCCTTGAGCTGAAGAGCTGAGGGACAGTGCCCAGGCCCAGAGTTCAGGCCCCACGACCGGAACCCCCCCCCCAAAAAAAAAGAGTCTCATGGAATTTCCTGCCCCGACTGGGTTTGAACCAGGATCCTCAGATCTCAGCCTCCTGAATAGCTAGGACTACGACTACAGGCGTGAGCCATCCTTCACCCAGCTAGCATTGAATATTTTATCTTATTTTTCATCCCTCAGAGTTTTAAAATTCAGTGCTGGGAACCTAACCCAGGGTTGAAGCATTCTAGGTGAGCACTCTATCACTAGCCCCATAGTATATATATATATATATTTGCCAGTCCTGGGGCTTGAACTCAGTGCCTGGACATTGTTCCCGAGCTTCTTTTTGCTTAAGGATAGCACTCTACCACTTGAGCAACAGTGCCACTTCTGGCTTTTTTGTTTATGGGGTACTGAGGAATGGAACCCAGGCCTTCATGTATTTTAGGCAAGAATGCTACCACTAAGGCACATTCCCAGCACGTAGTATGTATTCTTTTTTTTTTTTTGTCGGTCATGGGGCTTGAACTCTAGGCTTGGGCGCTGTCCCTGAGCTCTTCAGCTCAGGCGAGCACTCTACCTGTTAAGCCACAGCGCCACTTCCGGTTTTCTGGTGGTTAATTGGAGATAAGAGTCTCACAGACTTTCCTTGCCCGGTCTGGCTTTGAACCGCGATCCTCAGATCTCAACCTCCTGAGTAGCTAGGATTACAGGTGTGAGCCACCTGTGCCCGGCTAGTATGTATTTTTAAAGAAAAGATTTATTTTCTGTGAAAAAATTAGCCATATGAAATTACAATAAAGAATACTGCATATGTTAGCCAGGCATCAGTAGCTCACATCTGTAATCCTAGGTACTCAGGAGGCTGAGATCTGAGAAGGAAGGTGGTAGGATCCACGTTGTGTGCCCCCTTTGGCGTGTTTGTGGATGAGAAGAGTTGGCCGTGGAGTTCAGGAGATGAGTCTGGGCTAGAGACGCAGCATCGGGCTGGGCAGCCCAAGAGTGTTTCAACTAGGCCTGAGGAAGCGTGAGTTTTTCCACTGCCAGGAACAGGGATGACATTTTTTTTTAATTTCCTGCAGGCGCCTGCCGGCATCACACAAAACACCCTGCATCCGCAGAGGCCAAACCGTGACTTTATTCCACTCCGCTCAACCGGGGAGGGCGGATACGCGGAAGGGGGGGGGTGCGGCTTTGGCGATGACGTCACTGAAGGGCGGGGCATCAGAGCGACGGGCGGCTCCCCGCAGTCCAGGGTCAGTGCTGGCTGGGGGCGGGTCTTAGCCGCGGTGACGTCACTGGAGGGCGGGGCCTCAGGCAGATGGACAGCTCCCCGCAGGCCCGGGGGCGCGGCTCCAGGCTGCGGGGATTCTGCCCCCCGGGAAGCCCCCTTCCCCGGGCGCGCGGCTTCCTCAAGCCAGCAGAAGCAGGTCGTGTCCCGCCAGCAGGCTTTGGGTGCGGTTGTAGACGTCCTCCAGGGCGCCAGCCGCCCGGGCCAGCGCCGCCCGCGCGTCCGCCTCGCTGGCTCCCGGACAGGCCATCTCCAGCAAGCGATCGCGACTCGGGAGGGCGAGGAAGGCCAGGCGGGCGGCGTGACGGACGAGCCAGGGGTGGTGCGGGGCCAGGGCTGTGCGGTAGGCGTCGGCGCACTGCGCGCCGGCGTCCGGGTCTCCCAGCGTGCCCGTGGCCACCCGGGAGAGGCAGAGCTGGGCCCATCGCAGGGCGCGGTGCAGCACGAGCAGCGTTCGCGAGCCCGAGGACCCGGCCAAGGGCGGCTCGAGGAGCCCGGCCCGCCGCTCCCACGCTGCCATAGTCGACAGCGACGTGTAGTGCTCGGCGCGCGGGCCGTGCACCTGCGCCTCCAGGACCGTCACCTTGCTGAAGGCCTCGCTGGAGGCGAAGGCGAAGATGGAACCCAAAGGAGTTAGGAACCTGTGTGTTTGGTGATGGGATGGGGGGCGATGATTTGAAGGAGGTCTATGGAATCCCAAGGGGGGCCCAAGAGGGAGACAACTCACCTGAGAAATTCCCTCCAACCTGCCAGGTACTGAGCCAGCTCCACGTCCTCTTGGAGGTTCAGACTGGCCTGGAAGGGCCTCACCATGCGACCTAGCATTCCCTGAGGCCCTAGACACGCAGGATCTTCCCCCTTTGGGGCCACCTGGGCTTCCAGCTCTGGCTGGACCTTGAGGGCGTAGACAGAAGAGCAGAGTTGTGAGAGAAGAGCCCCTAGCATGCTAGGCTGGCTGGCAGAACCAACAGCCCCCTTGGCTCTGGGGGGGGAGGGAAGCTCCTAATGTCTAGCTGGGGTTTCTCTCAGCTTCAGAAGGGAGAGGAGAGAGGTGGGGGAAAGTCTGACTCTCCTTACCACTATTCAGAGTCGTACCTGCAGTTCCCAGATTCATCCTTGCCCCCCGTATACCTGGAAAAGCAGCGGTCCATCTGGAATGCTGGACTGTGCCAGGGCCCTGCAGCCTAATAGGAGACCTAAGGAGAAGCGGAAAAAGAGGGGTGAGGGGTAAAAAAGGGAGTTTGGGTTCTGAGGGCCTAGACTCTTAGGCTCTTCCCCGAGAAGGTGAGAGGAAGGGAACACTCACAGATAATCTGCCCAGTGAGGTAAAGAAGCAACAAGGAGAAGATAGTGAGAGGAACCAGGCGGAAGCAGCGTTGCAGGCACAGGTGTGGTAGGAGAACCACCATGGCTGTCACTGGGACCACTGCCCCCTCCCCAGCCCCAAGCCACATGCAGTCCTTTCTACTCCAGGAGAGGAAAGGAGCTTATGGTGCTCTGAGGTGCAAAGGGTTAATAATTAATGCTCCCTCCCCTGTGTCCTTTGCCCCAGAGACAGCTCTCCAGGGAGGTGAGGAACAGAGATTTGGGGGATTGGTAGTGTAAGAAATGAGAGGCAGGGGCTGGGAAGGTGCCTCAGTGGTAGAGCGTTTGCCTTGCATGCATGAGGCCCTGGGTTCAATTCCTCAGCACCACATAAGCAAAAAGAAAAAAGCCAGAAGTGGCGCTGTGGCTTAAGTGGTA
>NW_012267235.1:12975307-12979487 GCF_000151885.1 Dipodomys ordii | reverse complement strand
TGGGGCCTGAACTCTGGGCCTGGACGCTGTCCCTCAGCTCTTCAGCTCAAGGCTAGCGCTCTACCACTTGAGCCACAGCGCCACTTCCGGCTTTTTTTCTTTTTGCTTATGTGGTGCTGAGGAATTGGACCCAGGGCCTCATGCATGCAAGGCAAACGCTCTACCACTGAGCCACCTTCCCAGCCCATGGCATTGTTTTTGAGATGAAGTCTTGAGGACTTTTCTGCCCAGGCTGGCTTTCAAACCACCAACTTCCAGATCTCATCCTGAGTAGCTAGGATTACAGGCATGAGCCATCTGAATCCTAATTTACTACTTCTGCATGCCATGAAAGGTATGATGCTACAGAATACAAATTTCTTCACAGAGCTCAAGGTCCATTGGGAAAGAATTTTCCATCTGTATCTGCAACGGGAATGTGAGCTCTAATGAAGATAGGAGCCTTGCTTTCCTTGGTCACTTAAAACTCTTAGAATATTGCATCTACCAGGGAGAAAATGTTGCTAAATAAATAGATGGGGCAGGAGCAAAGAAATGTGGATGAGGCACAGGCAAATGAGGGGTGGTGGTGCTTAACACATCCAACTGTTTTGTTTTGTTTTTGTATGTTAGGAGGCCACCTGGTGGTCAGGAAAGGAAAGGCATTCTGGGAAAGGAAGTAAGACTAGAAAGCAAAGGAAAAAATACAGCCTCATCTGTTCATAGAGGCTTTCAGTCCATAAGCTTTTTAGAATTGTTGTTGTCTCTCTGGTTGCATTTATTGTCCTGGATTCTTAGAGGATGAGGGCCCCAGTGTCTAGAGTCCTTGGTTTCTTTTCTTTTCTTTTCTTTTCTTTTTTGGGTCTGCTCGTGAGGCCTGAACTCTGGGCCTGGGCACTGTCCCTCAGCTCTTCAGCTCAAGGCTAGCTTGAACTCTGGGCCTGGGCACTGTCCCTCAGCTCTTCAGCTCAAGGCTAGTGCTCTACCACTTGAGCTGCAGCTCCACTTCCGGCTTTTTTTCTTTTTGCTTATGTGGTGCTGAGGAATGGAACCCAGGGCCTCATGCATGCAAGGCAAGCACTCTACCACTGAGCCACCTTCCCAGCTCCCGAGTCCTTGGTTTCTTGTTCTAGGCTCACTCTATGCACAGTCAAGTTCTATGAAGTTGCTCCTCATCCTGGCCTTGCTTCTAACTAATCCTGTCCTTAGTACTGTTGTAAGGTAAAATCATCCCAGAAGCCACATTTTAAACTATACAGTATTGGAGTCTTTATTATAAAGTTAACAGGCTGCAGGCTGCCAGTTGTTACAAAGCCCTGCAGCATGCAAATACACATCACACAGCTAGGAAACATGCTAAAGAGGAAAGAAATAACAAGAACAATACTAACAAGCCATCTCAGCTCCGGTGGAGAGCTGAATTGGGACTCCATAATGACTGGAGACGAGGAGACAGGACACAATCATGGAGACACACGTGGCATAGAGTCCTGGCAGCTAGGCTGGTCCGGGCCTAAATAGGTTGGTGCAGGGGGCAGATCCTCAGGAAATTCCTAGATCCAGGCATTAGATTCAGTAACCTATCAGCCAAGTGCCTGCCCCTGCCTCCAGGGGTCTGGGCATGCCCATTACTTGGGAGACAGGTGATGGTGTGGGGGGGTTCCCTTCCCCAAGCATAAAGACAAGATGCCAGGCCCTACCATCCACCATGTGGCCAATATGGCGCCAGCCAGACCTGGCCTCCTTACTTCAGTATGATGTATGATTCACACATTATCAATTGGATCCTCTAGTCCTGGTTTCTATTCCCAATAATGGAATGTTTCTCTGCTTTCCCCTCCTCTCCTCTCTTCCCCTAACATCCTTTCTCTTTCCCTCCATCCCCTCCTTTCCTCTCTGCCAGTTCTGGGACTTGAACTCAGGGCCTGGGTGCTCTTAGTTTTTTTCACTGAAAGTTGCACTCCACCATTTGAGTCACATCTCTACCTCCTGCTTTTGCTGGTTAATTGGAGATGAGTCTCACGAACTTTCCTACCTGGGCTGGCTTCAAACTATGATGCTCCTATCTCAGCCTGAGCATCAGCCATTAGCACCAGGCAACCACTTGTCATTTCTGGCTCCCTGTTGCCTACAAATGGGAAGGATATTTCTAATCTCCTCACTGTTGTTAGGAGGATTTAGTAGCAAAGTGCTAACTAAGCAGCCTCTGTGGCTTATAGTAAACTCCAGGTGGCTATTTGATCTTGCTGGCTCCCACCTGCTCTCCTTCCCCCATGCTTGATACCTCTGCCTCCTGGAGTCACCAGTCCAGTCTGCAGGGGATCCAATAGCAGATTAGTTTTGAATGTCTCTTAATCCTGGAGTTTCTTCCGTAAGCGGAGCTGGGATAGACTGATAAGGACCAGCTACTATAAATGAGCATACGTAGTCTAGTGGGTAGACATTGCAGGATGGAGCTGCATACTCCCAAGCTGCTGTTACTGCTGTGGGTGATGGGCTACAGGTGTGCACACAGTAATAGTCTGAGTAGATACACATCTGTCATTGAAGTAACCAATGGTGATCCCTGGGGCAGCTGGGCATGGCCGGAGATGTGTCCAGATGGATATTTTGCCAGTGGGTTCTCAATCAAGGTAAGAGCTCAGGCCTGGAAGATGCAGAGTGAACAGGGGGATGATGTTTGGGGTGGCTGTCCTGAGGAGGGTAACCTCCAATTCCTCCTCTCCCCACCACCCAGGTGGAGCCCCCTCAAGGCACTCTTGGCGATGACACAGCTCTGAACGGGATCAGGCTGCACTGCACTAGGGGGAACCTAGCACTCGATACACATGTTGTGGAGTCTCAATCTGGGAGGTAGGGGGCGGGGACCCAGGGTCTCTTAGGGTGAGGGGATGGCCGGCTTGGAAATCCCAAGGTCTGGCTGGGCTGGTGTGGGTGGTAGGCACCCACAGCGCCAGCGCATATGCCTTTCTCTTACAGATGGGGTGCGTGGAGCGAGCCGCTGTGGTGTCCCGGTGGGGGTTTCTTAGTGGCTTTCTCACTTCGTGTGGAGGAGCCCCAGGCCCTCGAGGACAACACCGCGGTGAACAATGTGCGCTTCCGCTGCTCTGATGGCACCGAGCTGGAGGGGCCTGGGCTGAGCTGGGGAGATTTTGGAGACTGGAGTGACCCCTGCCCCAAAGGCGCGTGTGGCCTGCAGACAAAAATCGAGCAGCCTAGAGGCCTCCGCGATGACACTGCGCTCAACGACGCGCGGATATTATGTTGCCACAGTTGACTCTGTTGCTGGCTTCTGCCACCCAATGTGAGCCCCACTCGGCTATTAAAGCTTCTAGGTCTTGGCTTTGATGTCGCTTGATTTGGGAATGGGAAAAGGCCTACTTATTTCCCACCTAACCCTGCCTGCCTGCCTGCCTTTCCTTCCTTCCTTCCTTTGCGCCAGTACTGGGGCTTGAACTCAAGACCTTATGCTCTCAGTTGGGGCTTCTTTTTGCTCAAGGTTAGAGGTCTACTATTTGAGCCACACCTCTACTTCTGGCTTTTTGCTAGTTAATATGAGAAAGATACTCTTGGGCTTTTCTACCCAGGCTGGCTTTGAACCTCCATCTAGGGATCTCAGTTTCCTGAGTAACTAGGATTACAGCCATGAGTCACCAGTGCCTGGCTACACTTGGGTTTAATCTTAGGAATCTACATTACAAGTCTCACAGGCCTGAAGAATGTTCTTCCAGTAAATAAAGGGAGCCCCTGCCTGAGGACATCTGAGACATATGGTCCTCATGAAAAGCCTGGTTTGTCTTCTTTCTGAACCACTAGTAACTTCTATTTAAGCAATTTCTAGCCTGGCCTGAGTGTGCTTGGTGTCTTACACCTACAATCCTCGCTACTCAGGAGTCTGAGCTGTGAGGATGGAAACTTAAAGTTATCCTACATAGATAAACCTATATCCACTTAATCAACAAAAGCTGGAAGTGGAAGTGTGGTTCAAGAGTAGAGCACCAGATTTGAGTAAAAAAGCTAAGAGTACAGGCCCTGAGTTCAAGCTCCAGTATTGGCACAAAAAGAACGAGAAGGAAGGAAGAAAGGAAGGAAGGAAGGAGGGAAGGAAGAAAGAAAGAAAGGAAGATAGGGCCTGGGAAGGTGGCTCAGTGGTAGAGCGCTTGCCTTGCATGCATGAGGCCCTGGGTTCGATTCCTCAGCA
>NW_012267235.1:12961075-12973882 GCF_000151885.1 Dipodomys ordii | reverse complement strand
CTACCACTTGAGCCACAGCGCCACTTCCGGCTTTTTTCTTTTTGCTTATGTGGTGCTGAGGAATCGAACCCAGGACCTCAAGCATGCAAGGCAAGCGCTCTACCACTGAGCCAACTTCCCAGCCCCCCAATGTATTTTTTAAGCACAATTTAATACCTTAATAACTATTTGAAGCCGGGCGATGGTGGCTCACGCCTGTAATCCTAGCTACTCAGGAGGCTGAGATCTGAGGATCACGGTTCAAAGCCAGCCCTAGCAGGAAAGTCTGTGAGACTCTTATCTCCAATAAATCACTTGAAAACCTGAAGTGGCACTGTGGCTCAAGCGGTAGATCGCTTGCCTTGAACTGAAGAGCGCAGGGACAGCGCCCAGGCCCAGGGTTCAAGCCCCATGACCGACTAAAAAACAAAACAAAACTATTTGATAAGAAAACAACGAGTTCAAGGGCTCCAAACAGGCGAACCCTAAACCCTGGCATAGCTGAAGGCCCTCACCGGCTCCTCCTTACCTAGGGCACAATCTAAGATGGGGAAGGGAGCTCAAAACAGTTTATTCCAGAAAGAAATCAACAAATGAATGACAACTAGTTTATTCCAGAAAGCCAGTGAGTAGGCACTCAGGAGTGAGCAGTATAATCCACATCAGTCCGCCTCAGTGAACATCGCCCTGCAGACAAAAGAAAATTCATGAGGCCACAGCTAAGAACAAGTAGGTTCTTTGCACAACCCCACATGGTCCTACCTCCTTTTTCCTGCAGTCGCCGCACACCACACCAATGGTGGCATTCACCAGCTGTATTCCACACAGCAGGATCTCCAGGCACGAGGCGGCCACCAGCAAAGAGAAGAGTGTCACGTTCCAGGGGACCACGTGAGGTGGCTCCTCGCACCAATCCCACAGAGTGTCATTGTACAAGTAAGCGCCTCTGTGGATGGACACAGGGTCATGTGGGAGAAACAGGTCACATGGTATGTTACCCGTGCACATGCCAATGGTCATTTGCAAAGGGCTCATTTGGGCTACCTGGAGGGAGCTCTCCTTCCTCTTTTTTGTGCTGGTACTGAGGCTTGGACTCAGGGCCTTACATTCTTTTTTTTTGGGTCGTAGGTCCTGAACTCTGGGCCTGGGCGCTGTCCCTCAGCTCTTCAGCTCAAGGCGAGCACTCTACCACTTGAGCCACAGCGCCACTTCCGGCTTTTTTCTTTTTGCCTATGTGGTGCTGAGGAATCGAACCCAGGGCCTCATGCATGCAAGGCAAGCGCTCTACCACTGAGCCACCTTCCCAGCCCTTCAGGGCCTTACATTCTTGCTTGGCTTTTTTTTTTTTTTCTACCACTTGAGCCACAGCTCCATTCCTGGCTCTTTGGTGGTTAATGAGAGAGAAGAGACTCACAGACTTTCTTGCCTGGACTGGTTTTGAACCACAGTTCTCAGATCTCAGCCTCCTGAGTAGCTAGGATTCCAAGTATGAGGCACTAGTGATCAGCTAGAGAATACTCTTTTTTTTTGTTATTGGTGGTAATGGTTGTGGGCTTGAACTCAGGGCCTGGGTGCTGTCCCCGAGAGCTGGGAATGATTACGGGCATGTACTACCATGCCCAGCTTGCAATAGTTTATTTGAGGAGTGGGCTTGAGAAGAAAGGCTTTTCTCTTCTCTTCTGACCCCTCTCTCCTCTGTAGCAAATGAACACCAAAGCTGAAGCAAATATCCCTCCCCCCTCCCACACCTTTGTGGGGCTTGAACTCAGGGCCTGCTAACATTCTACCACTTTGAGCCACACCTCCACTCTGGTGTTCTGGTGGTTAATTGGAGATAGTCTTAGGGACTTTTTTGCCCAATCCTTAGATCTCAGCCTCCTAAGGATTACAGGTGTGAGGCACCAGCAACCAGCCAGGGAATTTTCTTGAAACCTGACCTGACCTAGGTTGACTCATGTGGGAAAAGCAGGTGGGAAGATGCAGGAAATGTGGGATACAAATGCAGGTGAAGACTTACGATGTTTCTTGGAAGTGGTAGTCCCATTTGCCATTTTTTAAGCATTTGGGTCCAATGCGGAGCCCGGCTCCTGACACTGAGAGACAGTAGATGGCCCCAAGCATCCCGAAGGCCGAGGAGAAAACGGAGCGAAGCATCTGGATGGAGGGGGAAATGTGAGCCGCTACAGTGGTGGGGTCCGAAATGGTGGAAAAATCACACTAGCTCTGCCTGGCACGTTACCGTGTTACTTTCCAGCCATATTCAAAGTACATTTGCCATCAAACCCCACTCTTGGAGTGAGGCTAGCCCAAGAACCTGTGGATGTGGAAGTTCTGGGGGTTGTAGTCTCCGCTGGTCAGGTTTACTAAGACTGATCTGCAAGTGGCGGGAGGGTGTGAGGTGGGGTCTGGAACTAAAGAGGGGCTCTAAAAGGAAGGGTTTGGAGACCTCCAGCTCTCAATCACCCCACTCTACCCCATCACAAAAGATCCACACATGTAACTCATTGGCCTCAACTAGCGTTTTTCCTAAGTCTACTGAGTGCTGGGATTGTAGATGTGAGCCTGAATCCCTTCTTCATTTAGGTCTTACCCTGCAGCGATTTCCACAGCAGCCTGCACCACAACAGCCCTTGCCCCCTGCACGAACAGCGGCAATTCCTGGACATAGCACCTGTGGGTCAAGAGTCTGGGATAGATAAGATGTCCTCCCCGATTCTCAAGACTTTATCTGCATCATTGCTCACTTCCTACAGGAATTTGCCAAGATAACCTCAGCCCTTTGGACTATAGAGTGGACCTTATCTTTATTTCTCTGAGAGCCGGATGGGATCAACTTATACTTATCGTTATTTGCCTGCCTACTTTACCTCTGTCCAGAGTGAAGCTTCCTGTAAGCTAGGCTCCAATATTATATATTCCCCACAAATCTTGGCACATAGATCTGACCCAGCCTCAGTTTGAAGCTTAGACAGCAAATATGGAAGCCACGAGGCCTAGATTTAGCCAGCCCTGCGTTCCCTCCCACTCTAGAAGTTGGTTGGTTTCTCTGGATTTCTGTTTTGTTTTGTCAGTCCTGGTTCTTGGACTCAGGGCCTGTGCGCTGTCCCTGAGTGCTTTTGCTCAAGGCTAGCACTCTACCATTTTGAGCCACAGCGCCACTTCTGGTAATTAAGTGGAACTAAGAGACTTAGGACTTTCCTGCCCAGGCTGGCTTTGAAACCTGATCATCAAATCTCAGCCTCCTAAATAGCTAGGATTACAGGTGTGAGCCACCAGTGCCCAGCTGGATTTCCCTTTTGACCTGTGAAAATGGGGCTGCCAGACTTACCTTACAGGTTGTTCTCAGGGTTTAATGAGAGAACAGGTTGGTTTTTGTCTCAAGGCTCTCTTGGAGTAAGAGCTCCCTAACTCTAATATTGAGAGTTCAGCAGCAGGCAAGGATGGTGGTGTGGAAGAGCCTAGTGAGCTGGGATTATGGTGGTATGAGTAAGGGTATGTTCACAGTTTTCTGATATGAATTTTAAATTTCCTAATATTCAGCCTTAGATCCTTTTTCTCCCCGTGGATTTTCTCACAAAGTCCAGCTCCTCCCAGGCAATCAGCTGTTCTTTCTGATATCACCTCCAGATGACTGCAGACGTAAATCAAACTGCCTGAAGGATGTGTTCACTTGAACATTTTGGCTTAAGCTCAGATTCAGCCAGCTTTATGCTGACCCCACAATATTATAAACAAAAGATAATCTTTCTTGATTTGTGTTCTATGTACCTGAGTGTGTTTATTTTGTAAAAAAAAACATTGAGCTGAGATTGGAAGATGTAGCTCAGCGGCAGAGTACATGCTTGGCACACACAAAGCCTAAAGTTCAATTCCAGCATCTCTCTCCAGCAAACACACACACACACACACACACACACACACACACACGCACACACACACAACAAACAAACTTGTAAAAGGTTAACTTATATGCTGTCTCAAGCTTGTATTCCTAGCTACTTGGGAGGTGATGATCAAAGATGGTGGTCCAAGGCCATTTGGAGTGTGTGGTGATTGGTGGGTGAGAGTCTGAGAGACTCCATCTTGACCAATGGCTGGGTGTGGTAGTGTGTCCCCATCATCCTAGTGATATGGGGAAGCACAAATAGGAGGATCATATTTCAGGCTGGCCCAGGCATAAAGTGAGACCCTATCTTGAAAATAACCAATGTAAAATGGGGCTGATAAAATGGCTCAAGTAGTAGAGAGCCTACCTGACAAACATGAAGACTACAGAGCAAGCATCAAACCCCAGCACAACCAAAACATAATAAAATAGTCCTAAAATGGAGAGAAAGAGAGAGAGAGAGAAGAGGGAGACACACACACACACACACACACACACACACACACCCCAAGCATGGTTGCACATGCCTGTAATCCCAGCTATGTAGAACAGACATACTCTCTGCAAATGCTGAAAAAAATTACAAAATTTTTCTGTAGTTTTCTGTGGTATTTGTAATAGAATTCAAATTACTTATGCCTTTCAAGGGCATGCATGCATGGTCTGGCCTCTACCCCTCCCAGCTCATCTCATTAAACCTCAGCTGCACTGTTGCCTGTCTGATCAGTTCAGACTTCCTCTCATCAAAGCCTTACTTAAAAAAGGTAAAATAGGGCTGGGAAGGTGGCTCAGTGGTAGAGCACTTGCCTTGCATGCCTGAGCCCTGGGTTCGATTCCTCAGCACCACATAAGCAAACAGAAAAAAGCCGGAAGTGGCGCTGTGGCTCAGGTGGTAGAGTGCTAGCCTTGAGCTGAAGAGCTGAGGGACAGTGCCCAGGCCCAGAGTTCAGGCCCACTACTGGACCCCCCCCCAAAAAAAAGGTAAAATAGAAAAAACAAAAAACACCGTACCTAAAATTACAGTAAAATGTGGCCTGTGGATGGAAATGTAGTCAATGGTAGAATGTGTGATTAACATGCACAAAGCCCTAGACTCAATTTTATTTATTTATTTAGTTTTGGTGCCAGTACTAGGACTTGAACTCAGGGCTTGGGCTCTGTCTCTTAGTTTTTTCAATTAAGGCTGGCATTCTACTACTTTAGCCACTCCTCCAATCCTGGCTCTTTTTTTTTTTTTTTGGGGTCCCGTCGTGGGGCCTGAACTCTGGGCCTGGATGCTGTCTCTCAAGCTCTTCAGCTCAAGGCTAGCGCTCTACCACTTGAGGCACAGCGCCATTTCCGGCAATTTTTCTTTTTGCTTATGTGGTGCTGAGGAATTGAACCCAGGGCCTCATGCATGCGAGGCAAGCGCTCTACCACTGAGCCACCTTCCCAGCCCCAAATCCTGGCTTTTTAGTGGTTATTTTGGTGATAAAAGTCTCATAGACTTTTCTGCCTATGCTGGTTTTGAACCCAGATCCTCAGATCTCAGCCTCCTGAGTAGCTAGGATTACAGGCAGAAGCCACTAGTACCTGGCTTCCCAGATTCAATTTCCAATCCTCCCCCCCCAAAAAAATGTGGCTTCTTCACTTTGCCCTAAGAGACCTTTATGATCCTACCTTGCTTTATTTATGTTTGAATGGCACCTATGTTTATCTAAAATCATTTTGCTTATCTATTTGTTGTGTTCATCTGGTGACTATGCATACCATGTTTAATGACTAAAGGCTCTGATCTTGGCACCAGGTGCACTGCGGCCAACAAAACACCTTCCTGCTCTGATGGGCTTCTGGTCTTCCTTCCTTTCTTCCTTCCTTTCTTTCTTTCTTTCTTTCTTTCTTTCTTTCTTTCTCCTTCTCTCTCTCTCTCTCTTTCTTTCTTTCTTTTTTTCCTTTCTTTCTCCCTCTCTTTCTTTCCTTCTTTCTCTCTTTCTTTCTTTTCTTCTCCCCTCTCTCTTTCTTTCTTGCTTGCTTGTGGCCTCAACACAGAAGTCTTTCTTTTGTTCAAAACAGCATCAAAAAAAAATCCCCAATTGTATATAAACCTCTTAGTATATAAAATATAGACTATGTCCCACAGTTTTCCTTTACAGGGTAGCAAGAGAAAGTATAGCTGATGGGGGGTAAAGTGAAGTTAGGTAAGCCAGGCATTAACATTCAAAGACCAGGTAAACATCAACTTTAGTAGAAAAAGCAGTGTTAAAGGAGTTCCTGTGAAGCTGGGATTTACAGTCTTCCTTTTGTACTCCTAGGCCATCCCATCTACAGCCTGACTCTTTTCAATCATGGGTCTTTGCCTTTGGAGTGGTACTATAAAGGGAATGCCTGTCTACTACAATTTTTGTTGTTGTTATTGGTTGTGAGCCTGAACTCTGGGCCTGGGCGCTGTCCTTCAGCATTTCAGCTCAAGGCTAGTGCTCTACCACTTGAGCCACAGAGCCACTCTGGCCTTTAGTAGGTCTGTATAAATGACAGAGAAGGTGCCTCCAAGTCTTCCTGAACATAAGGATCTGTGCGTGTGTCTGTATCTCTGTGTGTGTGTGCCAGTCCTGGGGCAAGTCCCTGAACTTTTTCTCTCATGTGGTAGTGCTCTACCACATGAGTCACAGCTCCACTTCCAGCTTTTTTTTGTTTTTGTCAGTCATGGGGCTTGAACTCTGGGCCTGAATGCTGTCCCTCAGCTCCTCAGCTCAAGGCTAGCGCTCTACTACTTGAGCCATAGCGCTACTTCTGGCTTTTTCTGCTTATGTGGTACTGAGGAATCGAACCCAGGGCCTCATGCATGCAAGGCAAGCACTCTTCCACTGAGCCACCTTCCCAGCCCCATTTAGGGAAACTTTTACACCATCATGGAATAAAGGCAACAGATCCATCATGGCTCCTTGCCTCTCAGGACAGTTGACTGGTGAAATTCCTTGGCAGAGGTCCTCTCCTCCAGCCCTATCACCGGACATATTTCTACTAGTGAAATGGTAATTCTGCTTCTTTAACCAACAACCCCCTCTTTACCCACTGATATCTTTTCTCCTACTCCTTACCAACTGCATCGATTTCAGGCCATGGGACTCCATCTCAGACCTCTAGAAGTCACATTCCTCCAGGAAGCCACACTGCTCCCTGGCCTACATACCCAGTCCCAGACTCAATCTAACTCACCTGCTTTTGGAGAGTTCCCCAAGTCTGTGTTCCCAGAATCCAAAGCTAACTCCCTTCCCACTCCACATCTAGAGTTGCTTTCAGGAAGCACTGAATAATGCCTTAGGGACATAGTCCAAGTCCTTATTCTTCCTGAAGCTTGTGTTTATTGATTGGACAAAAGGTATCAAGAAAGTAAGACAAGCTAGACACTGGTGACTCATGTCTGTCATCCTAGCTACTCAGGAGGCTGAGATCTGAGGATCATGGTTCAAAAGCCAGCCTGGGCAGGATTGTGAGCCTCTTATCTCCAATTAACCACCAGAAAACCAGAAGTGGAGCTGTGGCTTAAAGTGTTAGAACACTAGTCTTGAGCAAAAACAAACAAACAAACAAACAAACTCAGAGACAGAGCCCAAGCCCTGAGTTCAAGCCCTACCACTGACAAAAAAAAATCAAGGGAAAGCGCAAGACCCTGAGTTCAAGCTCCAGTCACCATCCAAATAAAATTTTTGGCACTATTGGAGGTTTGAACTCAGGGCCTTAACACTTGCCAGGCAGATGCTCTACCATTACAGCCATGCTCCAAGCACACCCAGATACAAAATTTAAAACAATTTAGAGAAAAAGGAAGGTATGTGGAGAATGAGTGGACATGGAGGAGGGTGGCGCTGAGGCAGTGACTGATTGCGATTTCTCCTCCTGGCTCCAGACCTGTCCACTTCCCCTCCTCCCCCTGCCTTTTATTTATTACCCACTCAACCAGCTGTTCCTTTCCCACATCTGCTCAACTATGGAGGCAGGCAGGGCAGGGAGGGCTTGCTGTCACCAAAGGGAGGCTCATTGGAGATGTGAGGTTCCTGTCTCCAGCTCCCATCAGACATTGCGCCCAGGGTCCTGGCCCTCCACGGCCTTCTACAGAGTGATCAGCATATAGTAGTATGGTTGGACAAGCTCCATGTTCCCACCAGCCCCTTGCCACCCCTCACCCCAGGTGCCAGTCCTTCTCCTTTTCTCTTTCTCCTTTTTTTTTTTTCCAGTCTGAGATCAGGACTGGAACTCAGTACCTAATGCTTTCCACTCATCAGCTAGTGCTCTACCAACTGGGCCATGCTGCAACCCCTTTCCCTTCATTCCTGTCCAGGACCCATCAGTGCCCAGTGCCCAGGTTCCCAGCCCCTGCCCCTGCCCGTCTCACCATCAGTCCCCCACCGATGAAGCCAGCCATGAGCCAGACTTGCAAACTGAGATGGTCCGTCCAGGTAGTCTTCCCATCTGGTACCAGCAAGAGGGCATTGGCCACAATGCAGATCAGGGAAAGGGGGATGAGGGAGAGCCCTACGCAGCGGGCACACTTTCCTGTGCACATAGCCAGGCGTCAGGAAGGGCAGAGGCAGTGAGTGAAAGTGAGCCTCAGGTTCCAGGTCTACAGGCCCCTAGGCAGGAGCATGGAACAAAGGTTGGAGAAGAGGCGTGGTAGAAACTGGCAGGACCAGAGCGATAAGGGAGATGTGAACAGGTGCAGATAGAGGAGCTGCAGCTCAAGAGGTGAAGAGGAAGTGGGGGATGTGGTGATGGAGGAGGTGGGAGAGTTTGTCACACAAAGGAAGTTGCCTGGGGCCAGTGCCTTCTAGTGCCTCTTTTGTTCCTTTCCTTCTTTGCAAGCTCAGTCCAACCCTTCTGGTCTTCAAGCCTCCATGGCCTCTTCTGTCTAACGGGTAGACTGATGCTATTTTCCTGGTAGGTTGGCTGGAAAAGGATTCAGTGGGACAAGACGAAAAGCATTTTGTAAACTAGCAAGCACAGACCAGATGTGTGATGGCCTCATGATTTCTGTCCCACAGGGATAACTCCTCACAGAAATTTAAAAAGATGGGAATGTGGCTTAGTGGTAGAAGGCTTGCCTAGCATGCATGAAGCCCTGGGTTCGATTCCTCAGCACCACACACAGAGAAAAAGCCAGAAATGATGCGGTGGCTCAAGTAGTAGAGTGCTAGCTTTGAGCAAAAGAAGCTCATGGACAGTGCCCAGGCCTTGAGTTCAAGCCTTAAGACTGGCAAAAAAATTAAAAAAGACATGAATTGAGCCAGCGATGATGGGAAACCTATAGTCCCAGTGACTCAGGAGGATCATGCGGCCAGCCTGATGCTTTCTGTAAAAATAAATAAAAGATATTAGGTTTTTGTTGTCTTTTCATTTTCTCAAAATTTGCTTATTCACCTCCTTTTGCTTGCTTGCTTCCTTTCTTCCTTCTTCCCTTATTTTCTCATTTCTTCCTCTCTATCTTTTTTCTTTCTTTATCCCTTTCTCTTTTTCTTTCTTTCTCCCTTTCTCTCTCTCTCTTTCTTTCCTTCCTTCCTTCCTTCCTCTCTCCCTTTTTTCTTTCTTTCCTTCCTTCCTTCCTCTCTCCCTTTTTTCTTTCTTTCCTTCCTTCCTTCCTCCCTCCCTTCTTTCTTTCCTTCTTTCTCTTTCTTCCTCCCTTTCTCTCTTTCTTTTTTTCTGTGTGTTCATACATAAATACTAAAGCTTGAATTCAGGGCCTCACACTCTTGCTTAGCTTTATCCAATCAAGGCTGGCTCTACCACTTGAGCTATACCTCCACTTCTGGATTTTTTGCTGGTTAGAGATAAGGGTCTCAGATTTGCTACCCTGAGGTGGTTCCCCCCCCCCCACTCCTGTTGGTCCTGGGCTTGAAGTCAGGGCCTAGACGCTGTCCCTGAACCTCTTTGTGCTCAAGACTAGCACTTTACCACTTGAACCATAGCACCACTTCCACCCTTTTCTGTTTATATGGTACTGAGGAATCAAACCCAGGGCTTCATGCATGCTAGGCAAGCACGCTACCATGCTCAGCCATATTCCTAGCTCTGGGCAGGATTTTAACTGTAATAATCAGATCTCAGCCTTCTGAATAGCTAGGATTACAGGTGTGAGCTACTAGCACACACACACACACACACACACACACACACACACACACACAGCCACTGTACACCCCCCCCCCACTAATGCCACTATCTATCTCTCAAGGATGGGCTTGAGACAGAGGCCTGACTCATCAGTGTCTGCGGGGCTTTTGCTTGGTTGTCCAAACCAAGACAGTCCTGTGAGAATTAGTTTCAGTTATTTATTGTTTAGTCGTGCATTCTGAGGTCAAAGAAGTTCTGCTTTTTGGGGGTTCTGAAGTTGCTGGTAGTCTGTTGTCATCATGGGGATGTTGGAATGAGAAATTTATTTAGAAGAACAATT
Source organism: Dipodomys ordii (assembly GCF_000151885.1). Classification (NCBI taxonomy): domain Eukaryota; kingdom Metazoa; phylum Chordata; class Mammalia; order Rodentia; family Heteromyidae; genus Dipodomys; species Dipodomys ordii. Next base: position 12,963,593 of record NW_012267235.1, on the reverse strand, counting down.
GAAGACCACCCATGTCCATTTCCAAAGCCTGACCATTCCTTGAAAGTTCTGATTCCATTAACTGGCTATATTTCTATCCACTGTGAAGTGTGTGTGTGTGTGTGTGTGTGTGTGTGTGTGTGTGTGTGCATGAGTGCATGCACTCACCTGCTAGCACTTGAACTGTCACTGGGCTTTTTCACTCAAGACAAGTGTTCAACCACTTGCGCCACATCTCCACTTTCAGCTTTTTGCTCATTCAATTGGAGATGAGTTTTAGGGATTTGTCTGCCTAGGCTGGCTTTGAACATTTTTATCCTCAAATCTCAGCCTCCTGAGTAGCTAGGATTCCAGGTATGAGCAACCAGTGGCAGGCTAGGAATCATTTTTGACACAGAGATTAATTCATTAAGTACTTCTTAGGGCCTTGTGCTAGAGACTGTATGATTCACAAATGTAGCCCTAAGGTCTCTGCAGAATTAACCCACATTCAAATAGGATGTGGTAGTCTGTGGAGGAAATGAGGATAGCAGAATGTACCTCAGGACCTGTTGAGACATACAATACTTCAGGGAGAGATGTAGTTTCTCCATACTCTCACTCATTGCACTACAAGGATGTAGAGATAGAGAAAACCCATCACTCAGAATGAATCTTGGAACAATCCCTGCTACTTAGAAGATAAGAACATACTTTGAACTTTCCCCAACTACCTCTGACTCACAGGTAATGATTGTGGTAATTGATATTTGATGTTGCTTCTGTTGACTCACTTAATGTTTATTAAAACTTTTCTATGTTGCTTCTGATATTTTCTCTTTTCTCTTTAGTGTTTTTATAATGTTTCTGTGTTTTAGAAAGCATATTTTAAATCTGGGTAATGGTTATCTTTTTTTTTCTTTTTTGTCGATCATGGGGCTTGAATTCTGGGCCTGTGCACTGTCCCTCAGCTCTTCAACTCAAGGCTAGCGCTCTACCACTTGAGCCACAGTGCCACTTCTGTTTTTTCTGGTGGTTTATTAGAGATAAGAGTTTCACAGACTTTCCTGCCCAGGCTAGCTTGGAACCTCCATCTTCAGATCTCAGCCTCCTGAGTAGCTAGAATTACAGGTGTGAGCCACCTGGTTATCTTAAAATATCACAAACCGTGTCCTTTTAAAAGTTATTTTCTTTATTTTTTTGTGCCTTGAACTCAGGGCCCAAGTGCTGTCCCTTAGCTTGTTTGGCTCATGTGGCTCTATCACATGAGCTAATCCTACACTTCCAGCTTTTTGGCGATTAATTGGAGATAAGAGATTTTGACTTTTCTGCCTGGGCTGGCTTTGAATCATGATCCTCAGATCTCAGCTTCCTTTAATTTGTTACTGTGTCTCTCTCTGAGAAATCTCTGACTGCTATCATTCTTGCCCATTGTTGGGATGCTGTAGCACTGGATTACCAAGCCCAGCGCCATACAATCACATGATCTTGTTATAAAAACAAAATTGTTTTCTCTTGTTCCTTAATTCTTCCTTTACCCATATATATATATATATATATATATATATATATTTTTTTTTTGCTATGGCATTTTTTGGTTCTTTCTGCCAGATATAGAATGAACCTCTACCACGTGGATAACATGCAATGTGGGCAGAATCTACAACATCCTGCTTCTGAGCCTTGAGATGTTTTGCTACCTGCCATTATCTTTGTCAAGAAAACAACTTCTACTAGGCACTGGTGGCTCATGCCTGTAATTCCATCTACTTAGGAGGCTAAGATCTGATGCTCATAGTTTGAAGTCAGCTGGGGCTGAAAGTCTGTGAGACTCTTATCTCCACATAACTGGCAAAAAGCTGGAAGTGGAGGTATAGCTGAAGGTATAGCTTGTTGAAAAACGCCAAGTGGGAAAAAAATGAGCCAAGTGGGTACACACACACGCACACCAACCTGATTAATCCACTGGTAAAACAGTTTAAAACACAAAGAAACAGCCCAGATCAGGTCCCAGCCTACAATAACCAACCTCCAACCAACTTGTAAGTGAAATAAATGCTTATATCTACCCGTCACCAAGACTGTAGGGGCCTTTTGTTTTGTTTTGTTTTTGTTCTTTGTTACATGGCCATAGCTCTCTATTCAGATGCCACTCTCCAGATCATGTGATTTATTGAAAAATGTATAGCTGATCCCAAGGCAAACCCATGAGAACTCTGTCTGACTGAGCTACTCCGGTGTGTGATAGCAGATCTACCAATTGAATCTCCATTTGTGGGGACTTTGTGTATAAAACAATCTGAGTGAATCAATAGAGACTAGAATGACCCCAAACTGAGAGGTATGGAAGAAAGGAATGAGCAAAAGCCATGAGGCCACTGGAACCACAAAGGAGCAGAAGTCACAGTAGGAGAATTTCATGGAAAAGCTCTATCAGAAACAGTGCATAGCTGGGTGCTGGTGTCTCACGCCTGTAATCCTAGCTACTCAGGAGGCTGAGATCTGAGGATCATGGTTCAAAGCCAGCCCAGGCAGGAAAGTCCATGAGACTCTTTTTTTT
>NW_012267235.1:12946098-12960330 GCF_000151885.1 Dipodomys ordii | reverse complement strand
AATTGAACCCAGGGCCTCATGCACACCAGGCAAGCACTCTACCACTAGCCACCTTTCCAGACTTATTTTCACTATTGTTGTTGTTGTTGTTGGTCGTGGGGCTTGAACTCTGGGCTTGGGCACTATCCCTCAGCTCTCCAGCTCAAGGCGAGCGCTCTACTGCTTGAGCCACAGGGGCACTTCCAGTTTTCTAGTGGTTTATTGGAGATAAGATTCTCACGGACTTTCCTGCCAGGGCTAGATTTGAACCGAGATCCTCAGATCTCAGTCTCCTGAGTAGCTAGGATTACAGGCATGAGCCACCAGCCCCCGCCTATTTCCACTATTTTTTTGTGTGTGTACGTGTGTATATGTGCATGTGCGTTTGTATTACCAGGACTTGAACTTAGGATTTTTTTTTCACCAGTCCTGGGGCTTGAACTCAGTATCTAGGCACTGTCCCTGAGCTTTCTTGCTCAAGGCCTGTGCTCTACTACTTGAGCCACAGCTCCACTTCCATATTTTTTGCTGGTTAATTGGAGTAAGAATCTCAAAAGACTTTCCTATCTGGGAAGGTTTTAAACCACAATCCTTAGATCTCAGCCTCATGAGTACCTAGGACTACAGGCATGAGCCACCAGTGCCCAGGTGAATTCCTTTTTCAACACAACTCTGAATGCATGAAATAATGTTAACAAAACATTGTGAAGATTCTAATATTTTTTCTCAAAACAAAGGATAGGGAAGATCACGCAAAAGACCGAAAGAAAATAGAAGTCTGGAGAGATATTCCTAAGGTTTAAAGGAATTTTCCAGAAAAGTCTCTGATTACATCACTAGAATTGTATTGGTGAGGGGAAGAAGGACAAGATTTAGTTGGAGGAGAGAAGGAAAAATGGCATGAAAACAAACACACAAACAAAAGTACGTCATCAGGACTAAAGAACAGGATTGAAACTGTGGAGCAGAGAATCAGAGGTGTGAATGAATTTGGACAAACTTGAAAAACACTCACATCCAGAAGAAAAGGACTGGGAGATTAGAATGAAGAGTCAGCAAACAAACCAACAAAAAAAACCCAAACAAAAAGCAGTGGAGGGGAAGATGATGGAGATATAGGATAAGGAAATCAGCAGTTCTCAAAGACAAGACTGGAACTTGTTGATATGATGCTATAGTTCAAACATCTCCTCCCAAAGGCTGGGGTAGGGGTGGCTCAAGGGAGGAGTATTTACCTAGCATGTATAAGGTCTTGGGTTCTATCCTCAGAACCACAAAAACTAAAACAAAAATCATCACTGGGAGCCTGTAGTCCTAGTTACTTAAGAGTCTGAGATCTGAGAATCATGGTTCAAAGCCAGCCTTGGTAGGAAAGTACATGTGACTCTTATATCCAATTAACCAGAAAAAAAAGCCAAAAGTGGAGGTATGAGGCATGGCTTAAGTGGCAGAGAACTAGATTGAACAATAAAGCTCCTGGATAGTGCCTAGACCCTCAGTTCAAGTCTCAGGATTCACGCACACACACACACACACACACACACACACACACACACACACACAGAGATGACTTTGAGGCTAGAGTATAACTCAGTGATAGAGTCTTCGCTTAGCATTCAACATGTTTTAGGTTCTATCTCTAGCACTATAAAATAAAACACATAAGCTGGGAATGTGGCTTAGTGGTAGAGTGCTTGCCTAGCATGCATGAAGTCCTGGGTTCAATTCCTTAGTACTACATAAACAGAAAAAGCTGGAAGTGGTTTTGTGACTCAAGTGGAAGAGTACTGGTCTTGAGCAAAAGAAGCTCAAGGACACTGGCAAAAGAAGGGGAAGAAGAAGAGGAGGAGGAGGAGGAGGAGGAAAAAGAAACAAAACAACAACAAAAACACAAAAAGCGGGGCTGGGAAGGTGGCTCAGTGGTAGAGTCTTGCCTTGCATGCATGAGGCCCTGGGTTCGATTCCTCAGCACCACATAAGCAAAAAGAAAAAAGCCAGAAGTGGTGTTGTAGTTCAAGTGGTAGAGCGCTAGCCTTGAGCTAAGAGCTGAGGGACAGTGCCCAGGCCCAGAGTTCAGGCCACATGATCGGACTCCCCCCCCCCAAAAAAAAACACACACACACACACACACACACACAAACCAGTGCTGGGTGCTGATGCCTCACCCTGTAATCCTAGCTACTCAGGAGGCTGAGATCTGAGGATCACAGTTCAAAGCCAACTTGGGCAGGAAAGTCTGTGAGACTCTTATCGTTAAAAAACTACTCAGAAAAAACTGGAAGTGGTGTTGTGGCTCATGTGGTAGAGTGCTAGCCTTGATCACAAAGAGGCTCAGGGACAGCAAAAACAGACAGACAGACAAATGACAACAAGCATCAGCTATTTAGAAAGGAGCAAAAGTTGGTCTGGCCGGAAACTTCCCTGCAATATCAAATGCCACAAGCCAAAAGGCTAACGTCTACAGTCACGTCAACAGGAAAAAAAATATGACTCAATAAACTGGTACATAGCTAAGTTTATTATATCCTGAATCATATGACCATGTAAAGAACAACAGAATTACATTTCTGAAAATTCTTGGATTTGGAAATACCACTGTGTTACCCTTCTCCTTTTATGGGAAGTGATCTTAACTCACCAAGAGATGATGTAAAATCCAAACCCCCAAATGGGGAAGTCTCACCCTAAGTCTGAATAATCTTTATACATCTGATTATACAACAGATACAAATTCTTTCCTCTAAATTATTTCAAAAAAAGAAAATATCTAATATAAATTGTAAAAATAATATTGCAGTCTCTAAGAAGTTAATCACTTATTAGCTGCCATTTCCTGAGTCCATTTTATGGAATTACATATAGTCACAAAAAACTCAACTCTTTTTTTGGTGCGTGTGTCTAGGTGCTAGGACTGGGGCTTGAATTCAGAGCCACAGCTCCACTTCTGTGTGTGTGTGTGTGTGTGTGTGTGTGTGTGCGCGTGTGCATGTGTGTGTGTGTATGTGTGTGTGTGTGTGTTTAATTGGAGATAAGACTCTTAGAGACTTTCTTATTGGGGCTGACTTTGGACTGCAATCCTCAGATCTCAGCCTTTTTTTTTTTTCTTTTTGTCAGTCATGAGATCTAAACTCTGGGCCTGGGCACTGTCCCTGAGCTCTTCAGCTCAAGGCTAGTGCTTTACCACTTGAGCCACAGCACCACTTCCAGCTTTTTCTGCTTATATGGTGTTGAGGAATGGAACCCAGGACCTCATGCATGCGAGGCAAACACTCTACCACTGAGCCACCTTCCCAGCCCCAAGATCTCAGCTTTTTGAATAGCTAGGATTAAAAGTTTAGCCACAGGTACCCAGCTTATAAAACCCAACTCATAGCTGGGGATGTAGGTCAGAGGTAAAGCACTTGCCTAGCATGCTAGAGGCCCTTGATTTGATCTCCAGCACTGAAAAGCAAAAACAACAAAAACAAAAAGACAACCTATTGCTTTCAAAATATCCAAAAGTAATTCTTTAAAAAAATTTTTTTTTTGTTATTGTTGTTGGTGGTTGTGGGTCTTGAACTCTGGCGAGCCACTTCCAGTTTTTCTAGTGGTTTAATGGAGATAAGAGCCTCACAGACTTTCCTGCCTGGACTGGCTTTGAACCTGGATCCTCAGATTTCAGCCTCCTGAGTAGCTAGGATTACAGGCACCAATCACTGGCATCTGGCTGTTTTTTTTTTCTTGAGTGGGGACCAAACTCTTCCTTATTTACCCTTTCTGTATAGCTAGCATGACAGGTATATACCATTAGAGCCAGCTTTTTATTGACTGAGATGAGTCTTGCTAATGTTTTGCTCTGGCTAGCTTGGAACTGTGATCATCTCAGTCTCAGCTTCAGATTGGCTAGAATTCCAGGCATGAGCCATAGAGCCAGGTTGTCTGCTGTGGCTTTTTGGGGGTGTGTGAGCTTTGTCCTTAGGCTGGATCCCCCTTCAGATGGCAGGATTAGCTGCCTCAGCTCCAGCTCTCAGGTTTTTATACCACACCATTGAAAGTCAGGTAATCTCTTCTGTTGCTTTTCCCAGAGACAGAAGTTTCTTTCCTGTGTGCCCTCCATAATTTCTTCATTGTTTGGCTCAGTTTTGGTGCCTGTCTCTGATAAAAGTCACTATGAACAGGAGAGAGACCATGCTGATGACTTGAGAAAATCGGAGACTTCTCAAGAACAGGAGACAATATTAGTCTCTCTCTCTCTCCCTCTTTCCCTCCCTCCCTCTCTCTCTCTCTCTCTCCGTGTTCTGGGTCTTGAACTCAAGGCCTGGCCATTGTCCCTGAGCTTTTTTACTCAAGACTAGTGCTTTACCACTTGAGCCACAGCTTTACTTATGGCTTAAAAAAAATTCTTTTTTTGGTCCAGTTGTGGGGCCTGGGCGCTGTCCCTCAGCTCTTCAGCTCAAGGCTAGCGCTCTACCACTGTGAGCCACAGCGCCACTCCCGGTTTTTTTTTATTTTTGCTTATGTGGTGCTGAGGAATCGAACCCAGGGCCTCAGGCATGCAAGGCAAGCGCTCTACCACTGAGCCACCTTCCCAGCCCGGCTTAAAAAATTTTTAATGGTTAATTGGAGATAAGCATCTCACAGACATTCCTGCCTGGGCTGACTTTGAACCATGATACTCAGATATCAAATATCCTCAGATCCTCAGATATCCTCCTGAGTGGCTAGGATTACAGGCGTGAGCCACCGACACATAGTTTATATATTGTTTTGTTTCATTTTGTGCTTGTACTGGGGCTTGAACTCCAAGCCTTGAGCTCTTTTTATTTTTTGCTAGTTCTGGGGCTTGACCTCAAGTCCTGGGCACTGTTCCTGAGCTTCTTTTGCTCAAGGTTAGAACTCTACCACTTGAGCCACAGTGCCACTTCCAGCTTTTTGTGTTTATGTGGTATTGAGGAATTGAACCCAGGGCTTCATGCACACTAGGGAAGCACTCTACCACTAAGCCACCTTCCCAGCCCTAAAAAATTTTAACTTGTTATTATAAAAATGATGTATAGCAAGCCAGGTGTTGGTGGCTCATGCCTGTAATCCTAGCTACTCAGGAGGCTGAGATCTGAGGATCGTAGTTCAAAGCCAGCCCAGGCATGAAAGTCTGTGAGACTCTTTATTTCCAATAAACCACCAGCAAACCAGAAGTGGCACTGTGGCTCAAGTGGTAGAGCACTTGCCTTGAGCTGAAGAGCTCAGGGACAGTGTTCAGGCCCAGAGTTCCAGCCCCACGACCGACCAAAAGAAAAAAAAAGATGTACAGCACCTTGCCCACAAAACCAAACATATTCTGAAAGAGAAAGGCTGGAATAAAATCTACCAAGCAAACGCCCCCATAAAGAGATGGTAGTTGCAATCTTAATATCACATAAAATTGACTTCAATTTAAAATTAACTAGAGGAGATAAAGAAGGTCATTACATAGTAATTGAGGGATCTCTTCTTCAGGGGGATATTACAACTTTAAATATCTATTCACCAAATAATGGAGCACCAAAATTTATCCAAGAAACACTACTTTGCCTAAAATCTCACACAGATCCAAGACATTAATTGTTAGGGAATTTAACACACCACTATCTCCACTGGATAGATCAACCCAGGAAAAACTAAAAAAAATCTGAGAAATCTCGGATCTAAACAACTGCATAGATCAACTAGACTTAACAGACATCTACAGAATATTTCACCCAGCAGCATCAGAATACATGTTCTTTTCAGCAGCACACGGAATATTCTCCAAAATAGATGACATTTTAGGTCACAAAGCAAATTTGTCCAAATTCAGAAACACTGAAATTATGCCCTGCATTCTCTCAGACCACAAGGGAATCAAATTAGAATTCAACAACAAAAGCCACCAAAGAAAATCCTGTAACACATGGAGGCTGAACAACACCCTGCTGAGTCACGAGTTGGTCATGGAAGGGATTAGAAAGGAAATTAAACTGTTCATTATATTCAACAAAAATGAGCACACAAATTACCAGCTCCTCTGGGACACAGCAAAGGCAGTACTCAGAGGCAAGTTTATAGCTCTGAGTTCCTACATCAACAAATTGGAGAGATCTAAAACCAACAATTTAACAAGTCACCTGAACCTTCTTGAAATGGAGCAACAAGCTAAACCCCAATCCAGTAGATGAAAACAAACAATTAAAATTAAATCAGAATCCAATGAATTAGAGTTAAAAAAACCATAGAAAGAATCAACAAAACAAAGAGTTGGTTCTTTGAAAAAATTAACAAAATTGACAGACCCTTCACAAATCCTATCAGAAAAAGAAGAGAGCACACCCAATTAAACAAACTCAGAGATGAGAATGGAAACATCACCACAGAAACAACTGAGATTCAGAACATTATAAGGGAATACTTCTCAAACCTTTATGCTAATAAGATTGAGAACCTGGAAAAAATGGAAGAATTTCTAGCAAATATTGACATGTCCAAACTAAACCAAGATGATTTAAATCAGTTTAACAGACCCATATCAACCATTGAAATAGAAAGAGCAATAAGAGCCCTCCTACCCAAGAAAAGTCCAGGACCGGGTGGATTTACAGATGAATTCTACAAGGCCTTCAAAGCCAAACTCACACCAATACTCCTCCAACTCTTCAATGAAATTGAAAGTGAAAGTTCACTACCGAACTCTTTCTATGAAGCCATCATCACCCTCATCCCAAAACCAGGCAGGGACTCATCAAAGAAGGGGAACTATAGACCCATTTCTTTGATGAACATTGATGCAAAACTTCTCAGCAAAATTTTAGCCAATCAACTTCAATAATTCATCAAAAATATCATATACTATGATCAAACAGGATTCATATCAGGGTTGCAAAACTGGTTCAATATACACAAAGCAATTAATATAATTCATCACATCAACAAGAGCAAGGATAAGAACCACATGATTATCTCAATAGATGCAGAAAAAGCATTTGACAAGATCCAACACCCCTTCATGATGAAAGCTCTGGAGAAACTAGGAATCCATGGAACATTCCTCAATCTAATAAAGGCTTTGTATGACAAACCTACAGCCAGCATTATAATTAATGGCGAAAAGTTACGACATTTCCTCTAAATTCAGGAAGGAAACAAGGATGTCCACTCTCTCTACTTCTCTTCAATTTAGTATTAGAATGCCTAGCTAGAGCAATAAGACAAGATGCAAACATAAAGGGGATCCAAATAGGGAAAGATGAAATAAAATTCTCCCTTTTTGCAGATGACATGATCTTGTATTTAAAGAGTCACATGGACTCCACTCCCAAGTTATTCAAGCTGATCTGAAACTTTGGCAAAGTAGCAGGATATAACATTAACCCTCAGAAATCAATGGATTTTCTGTATGCCAATAACAAAAAGAGCACAGCTAAAATCAGGAAAGCAACTCCTTTTGTAATAGCACCACAAAAAATAAAATACCTAGAAGTTAACTAAAGAAGTGAAGGACCTCTATGATGAAAACTTTAAAAACCTGAAAAAGGAAATTAAAGCAGAACTAAGCAAGTGGAAAAATTTCCCATGGTCCTGGATTGGGAGGATTAACATCGTGAAAATGGCAATACTGCCAAAGGCTATCTACAAATTCAATGAGATACCTATCAATATCTCAACCTTATTCTTCAATGAAATAAAAGAAGCAATCCAAAAATTCATATGGAACAATAAAAGACCCTGAATAGCAAAAACAATGCTTAGCAGAAAGAACAGTGCTGGAGGAATATCAATAACCAAATTTCAAACTCTACTAAAAAGCCATAGCAATCAAAACAGCTTGGTACTGGCACAAGAACAGACCTGAGGACCAATGGAATAGACTGAAGAGCCAGAAATGAACCCACAGACCTATAGCCACTCAATTTTCGATAAGGGAGCTAAAAAATAGAATAGAAGAAAGACAGCCTCTTCAGTAAATGGTGCTGACAAAATTGGTTAAACACCTGTAGAAAACTAAAGTGGATCCTTATATATCACCCTGCACCAGAATCAACTCCAAATGGATCAAAGACCTCGAAGTCAAATCAGACACCCTGAAAACATTATAGGAAGGAATAGGAGAAACTCTAGGTCTCCTTGGCACAGGCCAAAAATTTCTTAATTAAAGACTCAGAAACACAACAACGCAAGAAAGGTTGGACAAATGGATGAAACTGTAGAGCTTCTGCATGGCAAAGGACATAGCTAGCAAGATCAATAGAAAGCCCATGGATTGGGAGAAGATCTTCACTAGCCATACAATGGACAAGGTCTCATATCTAAAATATACCTGGAACTCAAAAAATTAAATCCCCTAACAACAAATCCTCAAAGAAACAACTGCCCAATAAATAAGTGGGCTAAAGACTTAAAGAGAGACTTCTCTGAAGACGAAATAAGAATGGCCAACAGACACATGAAGAAATGCTCAACTTCTCTAGCCGTAAAAGAAATGCAAATCAAAACAACATTGAGATTCCACCTCCTCCCAGTTAGAATGGCTATATCAAGAATGACAGATGCTGGAGGGGATGTGGCCAAAAGGAAACCCTACTGCATTGTTGGTGGGAGTGTAAACTTGTTCAACCACTTTGGAAAGCAGTATGGAGGTTTCTCAGAAGACTATACATATTGCTCTCCTATGACCCAGAAATCCCACTTTTGGGCATTTACCCAAAGAATCACAAACAAGGCCATACTAAAACTAGCACAACTATGTTTATCGCAGCATTATTCACCATAGCTAAGATATGGAACCAACCCAGATGCCCCTCAGTAGATGAATGGATCAAAAAAATGTGATTTTTATATATATATATATATATATATATATATATGAATTCTATGCCTCCATCAGAAAGAATGACACTGCCCCATTTGTTAGGAAATGGAAAGACTTGGAAGCTATGTACATATGACCATATAAGATGATGCTAAGCACCGGGACAGTGCCCAGGCCCAGAGTTCAAGCCCCAGAACCAGCAAAAAAAAAAAAGCAACAAAATGCCAGAAATGGAGGTCTGGCTTAGTAAAAGCCCTAGTCTTTTTTTTTGGGGGGGGTGAGGAGGGGCGGTGGGCAGTCATGGGGCTTGAATGCAGGGCCTGACAGCACCACTTCCAGTTTTCTGGTGGTTAATTGGAGATAAGAGTCTCAAGGACTTGCCTGTCTGAGCAGGTTTTGAACTGTGATACTCAGATCTCAGCCTCCTGAGTAGCTGGGATTACAAGTATGAGCCACTTAAAGCCCCAGTCTTCCTCCTTTTATATTATTTATTTATTTATTTATTTTTGGTCAGTCATGGGGTTTGAACTCTGGGTGCTGACCCTGAGCTCTTCAGCTCAAGGCAAGCACTCTACCACTTGACCCACAGTGCCACTTCTGGTTTTCTGGTGGTTTATTGGAGATAAAGAGTCTCATGGGATTTCCTGCCTGGGCTGGCTTTGAACCATGATCCTCAGATCTCAAGCTCCTGAGTAGCTAGGATTACAGGTGTGAGCCACCAGCACCCAGCTTAAGCCCCAGTCTTGAGTGAAAAACTAAAGGAGATTCGAGGCCTTGAGTTTGGCACCCCTCCCACCAAAAAAATTATAAGATATGCAAAAAGAAAACCATAGAACTTTGGTGAAGAAGATCAAAGATCTAAAAATGAAGAAATGCTAGGCACCAGTGGCCCACACTTGTGATCCTAACTAGCTACTCAGGAGGCTGGGCAGAAAAGTCTGTGAGATTCTTCACTCCAGTTAACCACCAAAAAGCTGGAAGTGAAGGTGTGGCTCAAGTGGAACAGTGCTAGCCTTGAGCAAACAAAGCTCGGAACAGCACCCAGACCCTGAGTTAAAGCTCCAGGACAGCACAAAAAAAAAAAAAAAGAAAGAAAGAAAGAGAATAAAGAAAGGAAAGAGTACAAAGAATCAATATTTTCAATATGTCAATTCTTCCAGCTTGTTTAATACTACTGTCATCAAAATTCAACAAATTCAACAAATTGTTTTGTGGGTTTTGACAAACAGTTCTAGTTGACGGAGAGGCAAAAGACCTAGAATTACTAAAAATAAAGTTAGAGCACTGACATTACTGACTTCAAGACTTTTGATGAAGCAACAGTGAACAAAACATTATGATACTGACAAACAGATTAATGATACAAAATAGAATCCAGAAATAGACCACACGAGTACAGTCAACTGATCCTTGACCAAAGAGCAAAGGTAGCAAAATAAATGGTGCAGAACAAGTAGGGGGGGGGGAGAGAGGCGGGGAGAGAGAGAGAGAGAGAGAGAGAGAGATCTGAAAGAGCTTTTTTTTTTCAGGGCAGGTGGTGGTGATACTGGGATTTGAACCCAGGGCCTATTTTTGCTAAGCAAGTGTTCTACCACTTGAGTCACTGCTGGAGACCTTGAGAAAGCTTTTAACCGGCATAAAAAATGTTAAGAGTGGGCTGGGAAGGTGGCTCAGTGGTAAAGCGCTTGCCTTGCATGCATGAGGCCCTGGGTTCGATTCTTCAGCACCACATAAGCAGAAAAAATTGGAAGTGGCGCTGTGGCTCAAGTAAGTGGTAGAGGGCTAACCTTGTGCTGAGGGACAGTGCCCAGGCTCAGAGTTCAGGCCCACAACCGACAACCACCCCTCCCCAAAAAAATGTTAAGGGTTAAGAAGGAATCATGCCAGGGCTGGCTGTGTATGCATATAGTCTAAGCACTCTGGAGCTCAGGCAGGAAGCTCTTAAGTCCAACACTAGCCTGAACTGCACAGTGAATGTCAGGTAACAGAGTAAGACCCTATCTCAAAAAAAAAAAAAAGGAGAGAAAAAAAATATTATAGTTGCTGGGCACCAGTGGCTCACACCTGTAATCCTAGCTATTCAGGAGGCTGAGCTCTGAGGATCACAGTACAAAGTCAGGACAGCCAGGAAAGTCTGTGAGACTCCTATCTCCAATTAACCACCAGAAAACCACAAGTGGCGCTATGGCTCAAGTGGTAGAACACTAGCTTTGAGCTGAAAACCTCAGGGACAGCATCCAGGCCGAGTTTAAGCCTTATGACCCACAAAAAATAAAATATAATAAAATAAAAATTATAGTTGAACTAGCAGCACTTTTTCCTTAGTGCTACATAAAATAACAGTGTTACAATGGAAGTCATCTTAGATACAGTGAAGTTGAACATGGAGCGTCTTTTCTGAACGGGCCATGTTCTGGATACAATGGATACAGCACTAAATAAACTTTCAGGTGAAGATCCTCCCTGTAGTTTATGTTACAGTTTGGAAGTCAGGCAGCAAATTGGAAATTAGAGATTATGCTAAATTATGTGAGGGAAATAAACAGGGTGATAAGATAATGGGTATTTGGGTCTATTTATGTAGAAGGCCCTCTCTCTACCTGACTGCCCAGTCCAGTCCAGTACTGGTGTGTGTGTGTGTGTGTGTGTGTGTGTGCCAGGACTAAGATTTGAACTCAGGTCCTGGGCATTATTCCTTAGTTTTTTTTGCTAAAGGCTGTCACTCTAACACTTGAGCCACAACTCCACTTTAGGCTTTTGGGTGGCCAATTGGAGATAAGAGTATCACAGATTTTCCTGTCCAGGCTGGCTTCTAACTGGAATCCTAAGATCTCACCCTCATGAGTAGCCATGATTACAGGAGTGAGCCACTGGCACCTGGCAGTACTTTTTTATACTCTTGCTCAGCTTTTTTCTTTCTTCCTTCCTTCCTTTCTCTCTCTCTCTCTCCCTCTTTCCTTCCTTCCTTTCTCTTTCTTTCTTTCTTTCCTTCTTTCTTTCTGTCTTTTCTATTTCCTTTTTGTGTTGGTTCTGAGGCTTGAACTCAGGGCTTGGGTTTGGGTTAGTGCTCTACCACTTGAGTCATAGCTCCATTTCTGAATTAATTAGAGATAAGAGTCTCACAGATTTTCCTGCCCAGGCTGGCTTTGAACCTTGATCCTTTTATCTCAGTCTCCTGGGTAGCTAGGATTACAAAGCATAAGCCTCTGTCTCCCAGCTCAGCTTTAGCCTTTTTGCTCCTAGCTGGTGCCTTACTATTGTAGCCAGGATTCCAGGTGGCATTTTTGCTCATTAATTGGAAATAGAGTCTCAGAGACTTTTCTACCTGAGCTAACTTCAAACCAGGGCCCTCAGATCTCAGCATCCTGAGATCTTACTATGTTACCCAGATTGGTCTTGAACTCCTTAGCTCAAGTAATCTTCTTGCCTCAGCTTCCCAAGAAACTGGGACCACAAGCGTGTTCCACCATGGCTGAATCTGAGTTAAAAACAATTCTACTCCTCTTCCTCCTTCTTCCTTTGCCTCTTTCTCCTTCTCTTCCTCCTCCTCTGCTCCCCTTGTCTCCCCCTCCTCTTCTTCCTCTTTCTCCTCCTTTCTTCCTCCTCCTCATCGCTTTTGGACCTGCAAAAATTCCTGTGTAGGGGCTGGGAAGGTGGCTCAGTGGTAGAGTGCTTGTCTTGCATGCATGAGGCCCTGGGTTCAATTCCTCAGCACCACATAAGCAAAAAGAAAAAAGCCGGAAGTGGCCCTGGGCTCAAGTGGTAGAGTGCTAGCCTTGAGCTGAAGAGCTGAGGGACAGCACCCAGGCTTAGAGTTCAGGCCCCACGACCAGACCAAAAAAAAAAAAAAAAAAGTCCTATGTAGCTGGACACTGGTGGCTCATGCCTATAATCCTAGCTACTCAGGAGGCTGAGATCTGAGGATCATGGTTCAAAGCCAGGCAGTCAGGAAAGTCTGTGAGACTCTTTGTTGTTGTTGTGGTTGTTTAGTTTTTATTCATAATCATAAACTTAACTTTGGAATCCAGCTACACTTGGAGGGGAGGTAAGGAAAACATGAAACCCAAAGAACTTCAGTAAGAGCACAAAGATTACAGGATATTGCAAGCAGATGGGGGGTGGCAGGGTGCTCTCCTGAGCTACAGAAGGAATGGTCTGGTGATTAGGAAAACCAAGTCAAATGTATTAGAGTTGTCCATAGTCGGTAATGGTGACCTTCTTGCTGGTCTTGCCATTCCCGGACCTAAAGCCCCGAATGGCTTCCATGACTTCCATGCTCTCTTTCACCTTCCCAAAGACCACATGCTTGCCATCCAACCGATCAGTCTTGACAGTGCAGATGAAAAACCATTTGTATTTGGTCCAGCATTTGCCATGGACAAGATGCCAGGACCTGTAGGCTTCAGGATGAAATTCTCACCTTCAAATTTCTCTCCGTAGATGGACTTGCCACCAGTGCCATTATGGCATGTGAAGTCACCACCCTGGCACATGAATCCTGGGATAATCCTGTGAAAGCAGGATCCCTGATAACCAAATCCTTTCACTCCAGTGCTCAAAGCAGAAAGTTTTCTGCTGCCTTTGGAATTTTGTCTGCAAATAGCTTGAAGTAGATTTGCCCCAAAGGCTTGCCGTCGGTGGCAATGTCGAAGAACAGGATGAGGTTGACCATGGCTGGCAGCTGGTTACCACAAGCAACAGCGGCATCTGCAAAGCGCTATGAGACTCTTATCTCCAATTAACCACCAGAAAACTGGAAGTGGCCGTGTGGCTCAAGTGGTAGAGTGCTTGTCTTGAGCTGAAGAGCTGAGGGACAGTGCCCAGGCCCAGAGTTCAAGCCCCACGAATAACCCCCCCCCCAAAAAAAAGTCCTATGTAGCCCAGGGTTTCACATATGTTATGCAATCAAACACCCTACCAAAAACTGACTTCAGACAAATCTTTTGGGAATCTGGTTAGACTGCAGTTTCAGATACAAGGGATTTGTAATGGGACCAAATACTCTCTTTTTCTGACAAGCCCTTGTTACAGGAAATTTGGTCCCCTGAACTTAGTGCCAATTCACAAATAATGACAGCAGGGTTTGGGAGAAAGGGGAATATAAGTTTATTCATTTAGTCAGGTAAAATGAGGACCTGCTTCAGCGATTAACTCAGAAAGCCGTGCAGTCCCTGTGGGATGGGGACTAGGCATAGCTGTCCACACAACTATGTCCCCAACTATGTTGCTTATGGTTCTCAAATCTTCTGTACTCTGCAATATAGGACTTTTTAATACAAGTATATTGTAGAGAGACTGGTTAGTCTTCATAAATTCAGGTTCCAAAACTTGGGTTAAAATTGGCTGAATTTCTGGGCTGGGAATGTGGCTCAGTGGTAGAGTGCTTGCCTCGCATGCATGAGACCCTGGGTTCGATTCCTCAGCACCACA
This sequence comes from Dipodomys ordii, assembly GCF_000151885.1. Classification (NCBI taxonomy): domain Eukaryota; kingdom Metazoa; phylum Chordata; class Mammalia; order Rodentia; family Heteromyidae; genus Dipodomys; species Dipodomys ordii. Next base: position 12,946,121 of record NW_012267235.1, on the reverse strand, counting down.
TGAGCAGAAAAAGCCGGAAGTGG
>NW_012267235.1:12945402-12946010 GCF_000151885.1 Dipodomys ordii | reverse complement strand
AAAAAAAAAAAAAAAAAATGGCTGAATTCCCTTCATGTCCTCTTTGCTTAAAAAGCATTCTTTCTTTTTAGAGTAAGTCACACCTTCTTATCTATCTATATCAATCTGACTATTTATTTAATTTGTGTGTGTGTGTGTGTGCATGTATGTGCTGGTACTGGGGCTTGAAATCAGGGCCAGGCACTGTCCCTTATCTTTTTCACTCCAGGATAGAATTTTACTACTTGAGCTACAGTTCTACATCTGGCTCTTCCGTGCCTAATTGGAGATATGAATCTCACATACTTTTCTGCCTGGGCTGGCTTTTTTTTTTTTTCTGTCGGTCATGGGGCTTGAACTCTGGGCCTGGGCGCTGTCCCTCAGCTCTCTATAGCCACAGTTCAGTGATTTCACTTTAGAATTCAGAACCAAATAACTCACTCTAGTATCTACCAGGTCAAGTCATTGTTTCCCTACTGTCAATTGTACTTAGGGCTTCTGTGGGCCCATTTTGATGGGATCTGCCAGGATGGCTTTGGAATCCTGGGCTTCTTTCTTATCATAGAGCTCATCAGGCTATTTGTCCTCAAGTTTGGAATCCTGGGCTTCTTTCTTATCATAGAGCTCAT
>NW_012267235.1:12942844-12944742 GCF_000151885.1 Dipodomys ordii | reverse complement strand
TTTTTTGTGCCAGCTCTGGGGCTTGAACTCAGGGATTGAGTATTGTCCCTGAGCTCCTTTTGCTCAAGGCTAGTGCTTTATCACCTGAGCTGCAGTTCAACTTCTGGCTTTTTTTTTTTTTTAAGTTAATTGGACCTAAGAGTCTTAAGGACTTGCCTGTCAACCAAGGCTTTAAACTATGATCTCAGCCTCCTAAGTAGCCTGGATTACTGGTGTGAGCCACCAATTCCAGGCTCGTCCCTCCATTTCTGTCCCCCCCCCACCTTTAAGTCATTAATATTTTGACATTCCTTAAGCAAAGGTGATTTTTATCACATGCTTCTGCCAAGACAGCTGTCCATCCTGAAGACAAGCCTTTTGGGCTGGGAAGGTGGCTCAGTCGTAGAGTGCTTGCCTTGCGCGCAAGCCCTGGGTTTGATTCCTCAGGACCACATACACGGAAAAAGCAGGAAGTAGTGCTGTGGCTAAAGTGGTAGAGTGCTAGCCTTGAGCAACAGAAGGTCAGGGGCAGCGCCCAGGCCCTGAGGACTGACCAAAAAAAAAAAAAGACAAGCTTTTTCCCCTTAAATGTATTTTTTGTGTGATCCTTCCTTCTCCTCTCTCTCTCTCTCCTCTCTCTGTCTCTCTCTTTCTCTCTTTCTCGGTCTCTCTTTCCTTCCTTTTTCTCTTTCCTTCCTTTCTCTCTTTCTTTCTTCCTTTCTTTCTTTCTTTGTCAATCATGAGGCTTGAACTCTGGGCCTGGCCGCTGACCCTGAGTTCTTCAGCTCAAGGTAAGTGCTCTACCTCAGGAGCCACACAGTGCTACTTCCCATTTTCTGGTGGTTAATTGGAGATAAGACTCTCATGGACTTTCCTGCCCAGGCTGGCTTTGAACTGAGATCCTCAGATCTCAGCCTCCTGAGCAGCTAGGATTACAGGCCTGAGCCACTGGCACCCAGCAGATGTTTCTTTAAACGGGTTTAGTTCCCAGAAAACACTGATTTTTTTCAGCAGGCAAGTCAGGGTCAGAGGGCAAGAGCTGCGCTTCTCCCTTTTTACTAAGTTTTGCAGCTTATGAGCCTGTGTAAGTCTAAAATAAAAAAAATGCTTTCTGCTTTTAATGAATATAGTCATTTGTCTCTGAATTCCTGGCTGCTGTTTGTTATGCATTTCCCCTGTTCTTTCCTGTCTCATTAGAAGAGAGCATTTTTGTCCTCAACTCAGAACCAGAGGGTCTGTCTGGGTTCCAACCCATTCTGTTTTCCTCTGCTCCCCATCGTTGCCCAGGAGAAAGCTGCCAGGAGATAGGGCAGTGCCGCTAGCTGTAATTAAGCTTTCTTTGACCTTCTCTCCCTTAACTAAGTCTTCTTTGACCTTCTCTCCCCTGGCAGGGTGTGACTATCCTTGTTGCAGAAGGCTTTGACTTTCACTGTACAAGCTTGATATCTGGCTGTTCAGAAACTTTCTTACAGAACCGCACACATGCCTGCACACATGGAATTTTACCCCATTTCCCTGTTTTCTGGCCGAATGATTCCAAATGCAAGCTTGTTCCATTTCAAAGGCCACTTCTCCTTTTTCCTGAAATGTACATTGGCTAAGTGTGTGGCAATAGAATCTCATCTTGTTTGTTGTTATAGGCTTATAAGTAGACTAGCCTGTTAAAATCCATTTCAAGGGGTAACAGTGATTAAGATGCTTTGTAGCCAGGTGCCAGTGGCTCACGCCTGCAATCCTAGCTACTCAGGAGGCTGAGATCTGAGGATCATGGTTCAAAGCCAGCCTGGGCAGGAAAGTCTGTGAGACTCTTTTTTTTTTTTTGGTCCGGTCGTAGGGCCTGAACTCTGGGCCTGGATGCTGTCCCTCAGCTCTTCAGCTCAAGGCTAGCACTCTACCACTTGAGCCACAGCGCCACTTCC
>NW_012267235.1:12936345-12940114 GCF_000151885.1 Dipodomys ordii | reverse complement strand
GCACCACATAAGCAAAAAGAAAAAAGCCGGAAGTGGTGCTGTGGCTCAAGTGGTAGAGCGCTAGCCTTGAGCTGAAGAGCTGAGGGACAGCACCCAGACCCAGAGTACAGGCCCCCCCAAAAAATTTTTTAAAAAAACACCCTGTCTTTTTAAAACGTATATACCAAAAGCATCTTGGTTAGTTATAGAGCAGAAACTACAGTTGTAAGCATATTTAGGTGTCTGATCCTGTCACTCTCCTAAATGATGCTGATGGGTTTCAAGGATCACCCAACAGGTAAGAAGGATGTCCAAGGTCCCACATACCACAAATGCTGAAACATAGAGCTCCACTCCCCACTTCTTCCCTGGTGACAGTTTTTATTTTTATTTAAAAAATAATATTATTTTGGTGCCAGTCCTGGGGCTTGGACTCAGGGCCTGGGTGCTGTCCCTGAGCTTTTTTATTTAAGGCTAGAACTCCACTACTTGAGCCATGGTTCCACTTCTGGCTTTTGGTGGTGAATTGGAGATAAGCATCTCATGGACATGCCTCCAACTGTGATTCTCAGATATCAGTCTCTTGAGTAACTGTGATTACAAGCATGAGCTTGACCATTGAAAAAAACACACATACTCGGGGCTGGGAAGGTGGCTCAGTGATAGAGTGTTTGCCTCCATGTATGGCCCTGGGTTCAATTCCTCAGCACCACATAAACAGAAAAAGCTAGAAGTGGTGCTGAGGCTCAAATGGTAGAGTGCTAACCTTGAGCTGAAGAGCTGAGGGACAGCGCCCTGGCCCAGAGTTCAAGCCCTACAACACACACACACACACACACACACATACACACATTTTGTGTGTGCTGGCACTTGGGCTTGAACTCATGCTCTCACTTGGGTTTTTCATTCAAGGCTGTTGCTCTACCACTTGAGTTACACTTCCATTTTTGGTTTCTTGCTGGGGTTAATTGTAGTCTCATGGACTTTTCTGCCTGAACTGGCTTCAAACCTTGATCCATATATCTCAGCCTGACAAGCAGCTAGGATTACAAGCATGAGCCACCAGTGCCCAAGTATGATAAAATTTTTAAAAGTTCAAGAAGCAACTGAGCCAATGGGAGTGGCAGGAAAGAAGCATGTGAGCTGAGGAGGCGAGGTTCTACAGGGGTGTGAGTTGTGTGCAGATGCTGAAACTGGTCAACTCTACAGGCTGTGGCCCCAGCTCCTGTCCATATTGCCTCTGCAGCCTAGACTGCTATTGGACTTGTTCTGGTTCATGGGAGAGTTTGGCTCAGTCAGCCTCTGGATAAGTGAGAACAATCCCTAGTGAGCAGGCTGTAAGTGTCAATGTGGACCAGACCTTGATCATAGTTCCAGATATATATATGTGTATATATATATTTTTTTCTCCCTAAAATGTGAGCATTTCTTTGTGCTGCTGTTCTGGGCCTTACAAACACTTGCAGTGAACCTGTCAGATACAATAATGATAACTAATATAATAATGGTTGACTGTATGCTAGGTTCTTTCTGAAGTGTTTTATCTATATTAAACTCTCATAATTTTCAAAACAAACCTATGAGGAAGTGGAATTATATTCATCCTTGTTCCGCAGATCAGGAAAGTGGAAGTGTCTGGTTTCAGATTCAGATAGATGATGCTCTGGGGCCTTCCATTGGAGATGGGAACATTGGAGGAGGAAGAAACCACAGATGAGTTAAACACAGAACTCCTGAGTTGCAGGAACAAAAGGCCATCAGAGGGGAAAAGTCCTTGCACTGAAGAACTAAAAAGAACTTAGCCAGGTGCCCATGGCTCACACTTGTAATCCTAGCTACACAAGAGGCTGGGATCTGAGGATTGAGATTTGAAGACAACCCTGGGCAGAAAAGTCTCTATGAGACTTTTTTTTTTGGTCCAGTTGTGAGGCCTGAACTCTGGGCCTGTGCGCTGTCCTCAGCTCTTCAGCTCAAGGCTAGCACTCTACCACTTGAACCACAGCACCACTTCCGGCTTTTTTCTTTTTGCTTATGTGGTGCTGAAGAATTGAACCCAGGGCCTCAGGCATGCAAGGCAAGCACTCTACCACTGAGCCACCTTCCCAGCCCTCTATGAGACTTTTATCTCTAAGTAACCACTCAAAGACAAGAACTGGCACTGTGGCTCAAGTAGTAGAGTGCTAGCTTTAAGCACAAAGAGTAGCTCAGGCCCTGAGTTCAAGCCCCAGAACCCCCCCCAAAATAAAAAACATATTGACCTTTGAAAATATTAAAATCTTTAATCTCTAATCAAACAAAAGAAGGAAGAAGGGCTGAGTTATTGTCCAAACTACTCAGCAGGCTAAGACCTAGCAGTTTCAGGTCTGCCCAGACAAACTGTCTGTGAGACTCTATCTCCTATTAACAACAACAACAAAAAACAAAAACAAAACAGTGCTGTATGACACCAGGAAGTGGAAAGATCTCTCATGTTCATACTGCCAAAAGTGACCTACAAATTCAGTGCAATTCCCATCAAAATCTTTATGATGTTGTTCACTGAGATAGAAAAAACAATACAAAAATCCATATGGAACCATAGAAGACCCTGGATAGCCAAAGCAATTTTAGGCAAAAAAAAAAAAAGCAATGTTGGAAGTATCACAATTCCAGACCTCAAATTTTACTACAGAGCTGTTGTACCTACAAAAACACCTTGGTACTGAGGACCAATGGAATAGACTAAAAGACCCAGAAATAAACCCATATACTTACAAGCCACCTGGTATTGGACAAGGGAGACCAAAATATATGCTGGAAAAAAGACAGCTTTTCAATAATTGGTGTGGGGAAAAGTGGACATCCACATGTAGAAAACCAAAACTGGATCTTTGTTTATCACCATGCACCAGTATCAACTTAGTATCAGGCCTACAAGTTTGAAACTGTTACAGGATGGAGATGGAGAAACATCAGCACTTATTTGCAAGAAAAAATTTGAAGAGTCCCCGAGGCACAGCAAATAGGACATGTGACAAGTGGTATTACATCAAATAAAAACGTTTCCACAGGGCTGGGAAGGTGGCTCAGTGGTAGAGTGTTTGCCTTGCATGCATGAGGCCCTAGGTTCGATTCCTCAGCACCACATACACAGAAAAAGCCAGAGTGGTGTTGTGGCTCAAGTGGTAAAGTGCTAGCCTTGAGCAAAAGAAGCTCAGGGACAGTGCCCAGGCCCTGAGATCAAGCCCCAGGACTGGCAAAAAAGGAAAAAAAAGTTTCCACAGCCAGGTACGGGTGGCTCACACCTGTAATGCTATAGCTACTCAGGCAGCTGAGATGTGAAGGTCATGGTTTAAAGCCAGCTTGGGCAGGAAAGTCTATGCAACTCTCATCTCCAATAAACTACTCAGAAAAAGCCAGAGGTGGTGCTCTGGTTTCAAGTGGTAGAGTGCTAGCCTTGAGCACAAAAAGGCTCACTGACAGTGCCCAGGCCCTGAGTTCAACCTCAAGGACCAACAAAAAATTAAATTAAATTTTAAAAAGTTTCTACAGAGCAAAGGACATTGCTACTAAGTTAAAGAGACAGCCAATAGACTGGGTGAAGATCTTTACCAGCTATATGTCTGACACTAATTCCCTCTAAAAATGAAAAAAAACAATTAATAATTAGGCAAAGAAGCTAAATAGAGACTTCTCAGGAGAAGTAAGAATGGTTAATAAGGGGCTGGGAAGGTGGCTCAGTGGTAGAGCACTTGCCTTGCATGCCTGAGGCCCTGGGTTCGATTCCTCAGCACCACATAAGCAGAAAGAA
>NW_012267235.1:12932906-12935260 GCF_000151885.1 Dipodomys ordii | reverse complement strand
GTACTCATCCTGACTTATGGAACTGTAACCCCTTTATACAACTACTTAATAATAACAAATTTTAAAAAAGAGAGAGTTAAAAAAATACAGGCTGGACATGTTCAAGTGGTAGAGTGCCAGCTCTGAGTAAGTAAACTAAAGGATTGCAAGGTCCCTGAGTTTGAGCCTTAGTACCAGGGGGAAAAAAGGAAGAAGGGATCAAAACAAAGTCAGAAAGAGAGGTAAGGGCTCCATCGTGTTGAGCCTTGTGAAGAGTCTGAAAGTTACTGGACTGTATCTTATTTACTTGGGAGGCTGAGAATGGAAAGATCATGGTTCAAGGCCAGCCTGGGCACAAAAGTTTGGGAGACCCCCTTCTTAACCCATAACTAGGCACAGTAGGATGTGATTGCCAGTCTAAGCTACATGGGAGGCTGAAATTGGAGGATTGTGGCTCTAGGCCAGCCTGAGCAGAAAAGTTCAAAGACTCTATCTCAGTGTAGGGTATAGCGAAGCTAGACACAGAGGGAGGGGGGGGAGAGGGAGAGGGGAGGCTCCTGTCACCCAAACAATTACAAAAAGCCTAAAATCAGCAGATCAAGGTCCAGATGCCTATGTAGGCAGGAAGCAAGATTTTATCTAAAAAGCAACTAGCAAAAGCAGGTCTGGAGGTATGACTCAGCAGTAGAGAGCTACTTACTAGCAAACACAAATGCCAGAACTGCCAAAAAATAAAAATAAAGGAACTTACAGGAGATAGACACAATAAGAAGCCAGTAGAAAGATGAGGAAGTTCTCTTATGGTTGCTTCTCTTTTCTCTGCATGTTAAGAATTTAAGATTACTAGCTGAGGATGGGGGTGGTGGTATTGCTGTTTGTGGAGAGACAGGATATGAAATCATTTCAGAGTAGAAGAGAGAATTTAGAAGGTACACTGAGTGGAACTGGGCAGTGCTGAGCCTACCTGTGATTTGTGATTATCATTTCAAAGTGAGATCAGTCAGCACAGTTATTTATCACCATCCATGTTGCTTAGAAAGTCTTGCTGGGTACTAGTAGCTCATACCTATAATCCTAGCTAATCAGGAGGCTGAGATCTGAGGATTGAGATTTGGAGCCAGTCTAGGCAAAAAAGTCCATGAGACCCTTATCTCCAATTAACTACCAGAAAACTAGAAGTGGCACTGTGGCTCAAAGTGGTAGAGCTCTAGCCTTGAACTGCAAAAGCTCAGAGATGGTGCCCAGGCCCTGAGTTCAAGACCCACCATTCACACACACACACATGCATACACACACACACGCACACACGCACACACATGTGCGCGAAGAGTTAGAGGATTGCTGGTTCAGGGGTATTAGAGACAGGGCTGGAGAAGAGGAGTAGTGGTAGAATGCTTGTATTGGGGAAACTGGAATGATACAATTATTGATCATGACAGAGACTGTGGTTTGAGCCATGGGAGTGAGGTGGAGTCGAGAAAAAGATTGAAATCGCAGAAGGCACATAACTGACAGCTCCTGGCTTCGGATGGATTTGTCTAGAAAGATTCATGTTCCCCCCCCCCAAAAGAAAACATGACTAATGAACAAGTTAATGTAAGCCCAATGGCTTAAACCTTTTGTTGTTGTTATTGTTGCCAGTCCTGGGGCACCGTCCCTGAGCTTCTTGTTGCTCAAGGCTAGCATTCTACCACTTGAGTCACAGCACCACTTTTTCTGGATTTATATCCAGTACTAAGGAATCGAACCCAGGATTTCATGCATGCTAGGCAAGCATTCTATTACTAACCCACATTTCCGACCTGGCTTAAACCCTTAATGAAGATGGTAGAGATCAGAAGATTATTAACAACATGGAAGAGTCCAGGGAAGTAAGGTGTGTTGATATGCTTCCTTCGTTTTAGAGACAAGAGACATTTTTGTTATCATTTTTTGTTCTTCTATCATCAGTTATAGGACTTGAACTCAGGGCCTAGCCTTGAACTTTTGTGTTCAAGGCTAGAGCTCTACCACTTTGAGCCACAACTCCACTTCCCAGTATTTGGTACTTAGTAGAGATAACAGTCTCACAGACTTTCCTGCCTAGTCTGGCTTGCAACCAGAGAGTCTCAGATCTCAGCCTCCTGAGCAGCTAGATTATAGGTGTGAGTCACTGTTCTTGTCTATGTCTTAGATTTATTTATTTATTTATTTGCCAGTCCTGGTGCTTGAAATCTGGGCCTGGGCACTGGGCACCAACTTTTGGCTTTTTCTGTTTATTTGGTACTGAAGAATTGAACTCAAGGCTTCATGCATGCTAGGTAAGCACTCTACCACAAGCCACATTCCCAGCCCCTTTAGATTTGTGTGTGTGTGTGTGTGTGTGTGTGTGTGTG
>NW_012267235.1:12930198-12931896 GCF_000151885.1 Dipodomys ordii | reverse complement strand
GGGAAGGGGGGTGAAGGAGAAGGATTGGGATTGGGGGGGAGGGGGGAGGCTGGGAAAGGATGTGAAGGGTAAACCAAAGGAGGAGGCTGCAATGCTTGGTAAGAAATGTACACATTATCCTGCCCATGTAATTGTAACCTCTCTGTACAGTATGTTCACAAATAAAAAAAAAAGAAATGTACTCATTATCTTGACCATGTATTTGTAACCCCTCTGTACAGTATTTCCACAATAAAAAAAAATATATATATAAATAAAAAATCCTTTTCTTAAAAAAAAACTACGGTGGTTATTGAAATAAAACAATATCCAGACTACTTGAAAAAAAAAAAAAAGAGATAGAGTGCAAGCCAATGGATAGTGCCCAGGCCCTTAATTCAAATTCCAGCATTGGCACAAAGAAAAAATTTCTGTTTATCCTCAATTGATTAAGAAACCAGATTTTCCCTTTGGGACTAAAGAAGCTGAAGTTTGAGAGGAAAGATAAGCTTGGCAGTGGAAATATGGCAGAGCAGATAAGCAATGCAATGAGTAGATAAGAAATGAGTCGATAGTATCATGAGCTCCTACCCCAAGCCTGAGCAAAGCTAGTTTGTCCCCCTGACTCAGATATAGCCCACATGCTCTTTACATCTACAACTGAAAGGTACATAAGGAATGACAAGTGTGAATAGGGGGACTACAAGGTACTTTTAGGACTTAAAGGGGATCTGATTTCAATGTGGATCAGGAAATTACACCATCCCTAAGGAAGTAAAGGCTGAATAGTTAATAGTTGAGCAAGGAAATGGGAAATTCCACACTGGAAGATCTTACCTATTTTTAGAGATGTCTGTCTGGAGAGTTGTTAGATTGGACTTTGCCAGAAAACCACACCGACATCCAGGTACAGAGAACAAATAAACGTTTGTTGCTGGGAAAGGGGCCAGCAAGACCCCTTCTCACAAAGGAGAAGTAAGAAGAAGCACTGGCTATTGCCCAAGGTGACCTACATAACCTAGGAGGTTTAGGAAAGGCTAGAAGGGGCTAGGAGGCAGAACCCCTGGTGTGAACGTGAGGACCAGGGGCTTCATCATGGCGGACTAGGGTTTATGGCTACTGTCCAAATAGTAGATAAGGGGTCTTGAGCTGCCCAGACCTGAAGGTCACTCTAAGGGGCTCTTGTTGCCTTTTATGGTGGTAGCTGCCCCAGAGAAGTGCCATCCCAAGGTAAAGGGGGATTGGAGGCTGATTATTTACTGCCTTTACTAAATGGGCCTAGTGCTGCCTAGGAAGGGAGCATGCTAAGCTGTGGAGAAGGGAAGGAGTGTAATAAACTATGGGAAGGGAGCTCATTTTGCTAACAAGTGCAGAGAGGGACAACAAATGGCCTGAGATCAGGCTCTGAGGTTGGCAGGCACCATATCCAAAGGGCATTGTTTGCCAGGGCACTAGTGGTTCATACCTGTAATCCTAGCTACTTAGAAGGCTGAGATCTGAAGATCACAGTTCTAAGTCAGCCTGGGCAGAAAAGTCCATGAGACTCTTATTTCCAATTAACTAGCAAAAAAGCTGAAGTGGAGGTATGGTTCAAGAGGCAGAGTACTAGCCTTGAGCAAAAATGCTGAGAGAGGGCTGGGAAGGTGGCTCAGTGGTAGAGCGCTTGCCTTGCATGCCTGAGGCCCTGGGTTCGATTCCTCAGCACCACATAAGCAAAAA